>NC_143384.1:74180576-74519743 GCF_980474605.1 Leiobunum rupestre | reverse complement strand
GGGGCCCCGATAGCCTAGTGCGTAGAGGCCCCCAAGGGTCTTAGTCCGGCACTGTCCATGAGAATGTGGAAGGAGATTACAGTGCGATTATAAAATAACATTCCACACACTCTAGACAGTGAATTACAGACCCGGTCGACATACTCGTTAAAATTAAGGTGACTATCTAACCAAACACCGAGATATTTATAGAAGTCGACACGGTTAAAAACCAGATAGTTAAATTTAATTGTGTGGGGAGATGTTATTTGTCCTAGTCATGCAGGGTCTATTTATTAAGTAATTTGAGCGTTAATGGTATTTTGAATTTTCTAAATCCGAACTGAGTGTTTGAAAGTAAATTATATTTATCTGAGAAGTATAAATGTTTTTTTCTGAAAAGATTTATCGACAATTTTAGCAATAAATGATAACAGGGAAATAGGTCGATAGTTCTTGGGATCGCGAGAATCATCTTTCTTGTGAAACACGAGAACCACCAATGGTCAAGAGAGTTTACAGTAGAAACGCGAACAAGTAATTAGACCAAAGAAGTGGGGAAAAAAACTAAGCTTTAATAGGGAAAAATGTGTGGTACTTCGGCCGATAGGCCTTCAAGGCGAAAAAATTAATTAAGACTAACCGACAATTTGAAAATAAAGGCGCGAGACGTTAACACGCGACAACATATTTGAGGCCCTGGCACTTATTATTTTGGGGGCCCCCTATGCGACGAGATAGCAAGTATGGGATGTAGCCGAGTACTCTTCAAGGTAGGGCAGGGCGAGTAGAAATTTATCATTTATTTTTGGTATCATGTACGGCCCCAGGGTGGGAGAAATTGCCGGCCTCCCTTCAATGAGCTATTCCCCCTTGCCCTTCTTGGGTCTAAGTTTTTCCCGTAGTTATTTTCGATTAATTGTCGGAGACTAGGCTAATACCCAAAAACGAACCGCGGCCCGTCCGCACCAACGTATTACTTGAACTGTCGTTCTTCGTTTTGGGGAATACACTGCAGTAGAGTAGTTACTTCAAATGTGTCTTATATCAATTACGGAAAGCTCGTTCATTTTCATTTATCAAACCATTCTGTGTGACCGCCGAGCGAGTGAAGTGAGTGAGGTCGCTATATCATGTTGACCATGTTGGCTATTGGTCAAAAACCATATATTTCGGTTTTTAGAAATCATTTTTCAAATTTATTTTCGAGTATTACCGGAAGTATTCGAACAAATACCGCCCGGTTTGAAAATTTTAACTAAAGGGAACTTTTTTTCATATACCAAATATCAACGTTTTAGCTTGAGGAGTAAATTTCCGTCGACTATGAAAGCGTGGTATTTAACAGATGGCAAATAACATGATATAAAATGGGAAAAGTTGTTAAATAATAGGAAATAAAATGGGAAAAGATAACGTTATGGAACTTCTCGGCCCCATCATTCGTAGGATGATATTAAAACAATTCCTGATATAATTTTCTTGCGCCTTTTCCATTGGCTTATGCTCTGGGTTAATAAACCCCTAAAGCCGTAAGTAACAAAATATTATATTTCCTATCACCCAATGCAACATTTTTACTGATATTCTGTTTCGCCAATGATAACCTAAATCATTATGTTGCTAAAAACTGACACCGGTCCTAGAATTACTTAGTCTTTGTAAGTTCCAGGTAACAACGCGCGGGAAATCGTCGCTGTTCCGCCATTTTCAACTTTTGATGAACGAGCCCAGACCCTTTGAAAATTAAAACACTTTCACAAGTATCAGAAGAAAATTAACTTCTGCAAATATAAATAACGCTTACTTTGGAAAAATAATGATGTATTATTGAATCGAAAGGGAAATATCAGAATTATAAACACTCGCTTCATTCTTTAAAGGGAATATAACCTCTGGTATTTTGGTCGCCCTCCAATGGTTTCGCTGTTGACCGCTTCCTCCTATGGCTCTAGAGGCATCGGCGCTGATTAGTGGTTTACTTGAGAGGTAATCCTTAAAATTGCGGGGTCTCCCATGCAGATCGCGTTGGAGGTTATATTCCCTTTAGAGTATTTCTTTTTGAATTTGAAACTTAAATGCGTTTACGATAGTTACTATCGCCATCAAACTAACCTGGCATTTACCGGCGAAGAGTTTAGGTAGGGAAGAGTCTCCCATTCCAAAACTTTCGATTACAAAATCACTGTCACATACTTTCCTTCGCAGAAATCGTTCAGTGTTATACTTATTTGAACTATGCGATTTATGCTATAAGTAATATCGTGAGCTAAGGAAATTTCACACAAAACAAAGGCTAAGATACAGAAGCTAAAAGTTTTTTGTTAGGATACAGTTTATTTTCTTTTTGCTATAATTATTTCATACACATCAAGATAAAGCGTCATGAAACAACTTAACGCCTTCTCTCAAACACTGCAAAAGTTTCAGGGCTTACGGGCGAAAATTTTATGGGAATGCCAAATAATTTTGTAAATTTGACAAAATCAAAAATATTTTTAAAGGAAAAGTCCAGGTTTGGTAAAACTTGGGTCTATTTTAAAGATCATATTTAAATATATTTTTTTAATGACGAGAAAATTATTTTTAAACGAGCGAAATTTACCACCAAGTGATCTGCCATTTTTTGTTTCGGGGTGACGTTTTAGGACTTTAATCACGCGCTGTTCGCACTATAACAGGCTTTAACAGCGCTCTGTTCCCCGCGCGCCCTTGCTCCGCGTGCGGTCTGCGGAGGGAAGGCGAAAGAAAATGGCAGCTCGCTTGGCGGTAAATTTTGCTCGTTTAAAAATTAATTTCTCGTCATTAAAAAAGATACAATTTTGCGATTGATATTTTTTAGTATATTTAAACATGATCTTTCAAATAGACCCATGTTTTACCCAACCTGGACTTTTTCTTTAAATTAAATACTCGGTTTTCTGAAATTCATTGTTTGGTATTTCAGAAAATTAATAGCAAAACTTCGATCCGCCGGTGGGAATTGTAAACCCGAAATTTAACGTCATAATTTAGTCGTATCAAATAGTGGCAATATCTTATACGGACCTACTTCAAGCTCGTTAGACGTCAACTTTACACCCTAAATATTTGGCTGTGTCCGGAAAACTGTTGGTGAGAGACAAAGCCGGTCTTAGGGCAAGGCGAAAGAGGCGACCGCCTAGGGTCCCACGGTAAGCGCTGCCTTCAGGGGCCCTGAGACGATTCAATGATTCGAATTTGATTCCGGGTAAGCTTTTATGATTCGGACTCGATTCCAGATTCGAAGATGATTCTTTGATTCCGAAAACAATGAAGATTATCGGTCAGATTCCTGCGATTTGGAATATGGGAATCAGGTGTATAGCAATTTTATGAATTTGTTCACCGAGCGAGCGAACCCTATTTGTTTAGAACATTTCCTCGGCAAATTTGTTATGGGGGGAAGGGGCCCCGCACGCCCTAACGCCGGCCCTGGTAAGAGAAAACAATTTATCGAAGGTTGAAATCAGCTCCGACTAAATATGCTCGCCAATTACAATAAAAAGTCTCAGTGAAATAAAAAAATGGGGACAATAAAAACCTTTCCTTCGCTTAGCCATTATTGCAAATATGAAATTTTAATGTTGAATGGTTTTGTTTTGAGCCCGAGGGGCCCTTTTTGAACTCGGGGCCCTGGGCCCTGGCCCAACGGGCCCAATGGGAAAGATGGCAATGTTGACACCTAACTGTTTTCCAACTTGGCGGGTACTTGTTCCCGGATCATCATCGGAAATTGTATAAGTACCTAACATTTTCACAGAAAAAAGTTTAAAAAAAAACTAAAAAGTAACCGAGGTGGTTACCTGTTCTGCACTCTCTCCCGAGACGGTTGAAGTTGCCCGCTCTATCGTAGGTGCCGGTCTACAGCTTCAAAAGTTCGCCTATTCGGTACCCTTCTTAGTGGGTTGTGTTCTTTTTTTTCTCATTTCTAGTATTTATTTAATTGAAATTTACAACAAAAAGGAAAAAAAATCAAAAAACAAAAACTAGAGGTGGACCAAAACGTCTTCCAGTGAAGCACCAGGCGGGAAGGTTTGCAACACCGAAGCGGCATTACCGCGTTGAACGGCGACCGCGATGCGCTGGATCAAGTATAAAACGGAGCGCGGTTCACCAGTGACGGAACGAATCCTACGGCCTATGGCGTGGATCAGCCCAAAACCCTCGCGGCCGAAGGAGCCAAGGGTTTCAATGGCCACCGGTTTAAACATATAGCGGTGCTCAAGCGCCGAGTATTTGGAGTTCTTCCTCGTTTCAGCCTGGGTAGCGGCCCAGAGAGGGGCTGTTGGAGAAGAACTCAAATACGAAGGAGCGAGAGGATCGGTACAGGTGAAATCCCATACCAAGGATTTCATTCCGGTCCACGGGATTAAAGACAAACCATCTGGCCGTTTTCCGTCGTCCCGAGACAATCCAGACGGCTCCAAAATAGATGGAACACCCGCGGACGCGAGTGCCCTTTTCCAAATATCGTTGACGGCGGGAGCGACGGCCCGAACTCTTTTGATTCCCCTTTCCGTTGAATTAAAAATGCTCCCTCTTTCTCCCTTTGACTCCAGGTTTTTGATTCTCCTTTCCGTTGAATTAAAAATCCTCCCTCTTTCTCCCTTTGACTCCAGGTTTTTGATTCCCCTTTCCGTTGAATTAAAAATCCTCCCTCTTTCTCCCTTTGACTCCAGGTTTTTGATTCCCCTTTCCGTTGAATTAAAAATCCTCCCTCTTTCTCCCTTTGACTCCAGGTTTTTGATTCCCCTTTCCGTTGAATTAAAAATCCTACCTCTCTCTCCCTTTGACTCCAGGTTTTTGATTCCCCTTTCCGTTGAATTAAAAATCCTCCCTCTTTCTCCCTTTGACTCCAGGTTTTTGATTCCCCTTTCCGTTGAATTAAAAATCCTACCTCTCTCTCCCTTTGACTCCAGGTTTTTGATTCCCCTTTCCGTTGAATTAAAAATCCTCCCTCTTTCTCCCTTTGACTCCAGGTTTTTGATTCCCCTTTCCGTTGAATTAAAAATCCTCCCTCTTTCTCCCTTTGACTCCAGGTTTTTGATTCCCCTTTCCGTTGAATTAAATATCCTACCTCTCTCTCTCCCTTTGACTCCAGGTTTTTGATTCCCCTTTCCGTTGAATTAAAAATCCTCCCTCTTTCTTCCTTTGACTCCAGGTTTTTGATTCCCCTTTCCGTTGAATTAAAAATCCTACCTCTCTCTCCCTTTGACTCCAGGTTTTTGATTCCCCTTTCCGTTGAATTAAAAATCCTCCCTCTTTCTCCCTTTGACTCCAGGTTTTTGATTCCCCTTTCCGTTGAATTAAAAATCGGACCTCTCTCTCCCTTTGACTCCAGGTTTTTGATTCCCCTTTCCGTTGAATTAAAAATCCTCCCTCTTTCTCCCTTTGACTCCAGGTTTTTGATTCCCCTTTCCGTTGAATTAAAAATCCTCCCTCTTTCTCCCTTTGACTCCAGGTTTTTGATTCCCCTTTCCGTTGAATTAAAAATCCTACCTCTCTCTCCCTTTGACTCCAGGTTTTTCATTCCCCTTTCCGTTGAATTAAAAATCCTCCCTCTTTCTCCCTTTGACTCCAGGTTTTTGATTCCCCTTTCCGTTGAATTAAAAATCCTACCTCTCTCTCCCTTTGACTCCAGGTTTTTGATTCCCCTTTCCGTTGAATTAAAAATCCCACCTCTCTCTCCCTTTGTTTCCAGGTTTTTGATTCCCCTTTCCGTTGAATTAAAAATCCTCCCTCTTTCTCCCTTTGACTCCAGGTTTTTGATTCCCCTTTCCGTTGAATTAAAAATCCTACCTCTCTCTCCCTTTGACTCCAGGTTTTTGATTCCCCTTTCCGTTGAATTAAAAATCCTCCCTCTTTCTCCCTTTGACTCCAGGTTTTTGATTCCCCTTTCCGTTGAATTAAAAATCCTACCTCTCTCTCCCTTTGACTCCAGGTTTTTGATTCCCCTTTCCGTTGAATTAAAAATCCTCCCTCTTTCTCCCTTTGACTCCAGGTTTTTGATTCCCCTTTCCGTTGAATTAAAAATCCTACCTCTCTCTCCCTTTGACTCCAGGTTTTTGATTCCCCTTTCCGTTGAATTAAAAGTCCTCCCTCTTTCTTCCTTTGACTCCAGGTTTTTGATTCCCCTTTCCGTTGAATTAAAAATCCTCCCTCTCCCTTTGACTCCAGGTTTTTGATTCCCCTTTCCGTTGAATTAAAAATCCTCCCTCTTTCTCCCTTTGACTCCAGGTTTTTGATTCCCCTTTCCGTTGAATTAAAAATCCTACCTCTCTCTCCCTTTGACTCCAGGTTTTTGATTCCCCTTTCCGTTGAATTAAAAATCCTCCCTCTTTCTCCCTTTGACTCCAGGTTTTTGATTCCCCTTTCCGTTGAATTAAAAGTCCTCCCTCTATCTTCCTTTGACTCCAGGTTTTTGATTCCCCTTTCCGTTGAATTAAAAATCCTCCCTCTTTCTCCCTTTGACTCCAGGTTTTTGATTCCCCTTTCCGTTGAATTAAAAATCCTCCCTCTTTCTCCCTTTGACTCCAGGTTTTTGATTCCCCTTTCCGTTGAATTAAAAATCCTACCTCTCTCTCCCTTTGACTCCAGGTTTTTGATTCCCCTTTCCGTTGAATTAAAAGTCCTCCCTCTTTCTTCCTTTGACTCCAGGTTTTTGATTCCCCTTTCCGTTGAATTAAAAATCCTCCCTCTTTCTCCCTTTGACTCCAGGTTTTTGATTCCCCTTTCCGTTGAATTAAAAATCCTCCCTCTTTCTCCCTTTGACTCCAGGTTTTTGATTCCCCTTTCCGTTGAATTAAAAATCCTACCTCTCTCCCTTTGACTCCAGGTTTTTGATTTCCCTTTCCGTTGAATTAAAAATCCTCCCTCTTTCTCCCTTTGACTCCAGGTTTTTGATTCCCCTTTCCGTTGAATTAAAAATCCTCCCTCTTTCTCCCTTTGACTCCAGGTTTTCGATTCCCCTTTTCGTTGAATTGAAAATCCTCCCTCTTTCTCCCTTTGACTCCACGTTTTTGATTCCCCTTTCTGTTGAATTTAAAATCCTCCCTCTCTCTCTCCCTTTGGCTCCAGGTTTTTGATTCCTTTTTCCGTTGAATTGAAAATCCTCCCTCTCTCTCCCTTTGACTCCAGGTTTTTGATTTCCCTTTCCGTTGAATTGAAAATCCTCCCCCTCTCTCTCCCTTTGACTACAGGTTTTTGATTCCCCTTTCCGTTGAATGGAAAATCCTCCCTCTCCCTTTGACTCCAGGTTTTTGATTCCCCTTTCCGTTGAATTAAAAATCCTCCCTCTTTCTCCCTTTGACTCCAGGTTTTTGATTCCCCTTTTCGTTGAATTGAAAATCCTCCCTCTTTCTCCAGGTTTTTGTTTCCACTTACTGTTGAATTGAAAATCCTCCCTCTCTCTCTCCCTTTGACTCCAGGTTTTTGATTCCTTTTTCCGTTGAATTGAAAATCCTCCCTCTCTCTCCCTTTGACTCCAGGTTTTTGATTCCCCTTTCTGTTGAATTTAAAATCCTCCCTCTCTCTCTCTCCCTTTGGCTCCAGGTTTTTGATTCCTTTTTCCGTTGAATTGAAAATCCTCCCTCTCTCTCCCTTTGGCTCCAGGTTTTTGATCCCTTTTTCCGTTGAATTGAAAATCCTCCCTCTTTCTCCCTTTGACTCCAGGTTTTTGATTCCCCTTTCCGTTGAATTAAAAATCCTCCCTCTTTCTCCCTTTGACTCCAGGTTTTTGATTCCCCTTTCCGTTGAATTAAAAGTCCTCCCTCTATCTTCCTTTGACTCCAGGTTTTTGATTCCCCTTTCCGTTGAATTAAAAATCCTCCCTCTTTCTCCCTTTGACTCCAGGTTTTTGATTCCCCTTTCCGTTGAATTAAAAATCCTCCCTCTTTCTCCCTTTGACTCCAGGTTTTTGATTCCCCTTTCCGTTGAATTAAAAATCCTCCCTCTTTCTCCCTTTGACTCCAGGTTTTTGATTCCCCTTTCCGTTGAATTAAAAATCCTACCTCTCTCTCCCTTTGACTCCAGGTTTTTGATTCCCCTTTCCGTTGAATTAAAAGTCCTCCCTCTTTCTTCCTTTGACTCCAGGTTTTTGATTCCCCTTTCCGTTGAATTAAAAATCCTCCCTCTTTCTCCCTTTGACTCCAGGTTTTTGATTCCCCTTTCCGTTGAATTAAAAATCCTCCCTCTTTCTCCCTTTGACTCCAGGTTTTTGATTCCCCTTTCCGTTGAATTAAAAATCCTACCTCTCTCCCTTTGACTCCAGGTTTTTGATTCCCCTTTCCGTTGAATTAAAAATCCTCCCTCTTTCTCCCTTTGACTCCAGGTTTTTGATTCCCCTTTCCGTTGAATTAAAAATCCTCCCTCTTTCTCCCTTTGACTCCAGGTTTTCGATTCCCCTTTTCGTTGAATTGAAAATCCTCCCTCTTTCTCCCTTTGACTCCACGTTTTTGATTCCCCTTTCTGTTGAATTTAAAATCCTCCCTCTCTCTCTCCCTTTGGCTCCAGGTTTTTGATTCCTTTTTCCGTTGAATTGAAAATCCTCCCTCTCTCTCTCCCTTTGACTCCAGGTTTTTGATTTCCCTTTCCGTTGAATTGAAAATCCTCCCCCTCTCTCTCCCTTTGACTACAGGTTTTTGATTCCCCTTTCCGTTGAATGGAAAATCCTCCCTCTCCCTTTGACTCCAGGTTTTTGATTCCCCTTTCCGTTGAATTAAAAATCCTCCCTCTTTCTCCCTTTGACTCCAGGTTTTTGATTCCCCTTTTCGTTGAATTGAAAATCCTCCCTCTTTCTCCAGGTTTTTGTTTCCACTTACTGTTGAATTGAAAATCCTCCCTCTCTCTCTCCCTTTGACTCCAGGTTTTTGATTCCTTTTTCCGTTGAATTGAAAATCCTCCCTCTCTCTCCCTTTGACTCCAGGTTTTTGATTCCCCTTTCTGTTGAATTTAGAATCCTCCCTCTCTCTCTCCCTTTGGCTCCAGGTTTTTGATTCCTTTTTCCGTTGAATTGAAAATCCTCCCTCTCTCTCCCTTTGGCTCCAGGTTTTTGATCCCTTTTTCCGTTGAATTGAAAATCCTCCCTCTTTCTCCCTTTGACTCCAGGTTTTTGATTCCCCTTTCTGTTGAATTTAAAATCCTCCCTCTCCCTTTGGCTCCAGGTTTTTGATTCCTTTTTCCGTTGAATTGAAAATCCTCCCTCTCTCTCCCTTTGACTCCAGGTTTTTGATTCCCCTTTCTGTTGAATTTAAAATCCTCCCTCTCTCTCTCCCTTTGGCTCCAGGTTTTTTATTCCTTTTTCCGTTGAATTGAAAATCCTCCCTCTCTCTCCCTTTGACTCCAGGTTTTTGATTCCCCTTTCCGTTGAATTGA
The DNA here is from genome assembly GCF_980474605.1 of Leiobunum rupestre. Classification (NCBI taxonomy): domain Eukaryota; kingdom Metazoa; phylum Arthropoda; class Arachnida; order Opiliones; family Sclerosomatidae; genus Leiobunum; species Leiobunum rupestre. The sequence goes on along the minus strand of NC_143384.1, from coordinate 74,510,371 downwards.
AAATCCTCCCTCTCCCTTTGACTCCAGGTTTTTGATTCCCCTTTCCGTTGAATTAAAAATCCTCCCTCTTTCTCCCTTTGACCCCAGGTTTTTGATTCCCCTTTTCGTTGAATTGAAAATCCTCCCTCTTTCTCCCTTTGACTCCAGGTTTTTGATTCCCCTTTCTGTTGAATTGAAAATCCTCCCTCTCTCTCTCCCTTTGACTCCAGGTTTTTGATTCCTTTTTCCGTTGAATTGAAAATCCTCCCTCTCTCTCCCTTTGACTCCAGGTTTTTGATTCCCCTTTCTGTTGAATTTAAAATCCACCCTCTCTCTCTCCCTTTGGCTCCAGGTTTTTGATTCCTTTTTTCGTTGAATTGAAAATCCTCCCTCTATCTCCCTTTGACTCCTGGTTTTTGATTCCTTTTTCCGTTGAATTGAAAATCCTCCCTCTCTCTCCCTTTGACTCCAGGTTTTTGATTCCCCTTTCCGTTGAATTAAAAATCCTACCTCTCTCTCCCTTTGACTCCAGGTTTTTCATTCCCCTTTCCGTTGAATTAAAAATCCTCCCTCTTTCTCCCTTTGACTCCAGGTTTTTGATTCCCCTTTCCGTTGAATTAAAAATCCTCCCTCTTTCTCCCTTTGACTCAAGGTTTTTGATTCCCCTTTCCGTTGAATTAAAAATCCTACCTCACTCTCCCTTTGACTCCAGGTTTTTGATTCCCCTTTCCGTTGAATTAAAAATCCTCCCTCTTTCTCCCTTTGACTCCAGGTTTTTGATTCCCCTTTCCGTTGAATTAAAAATCCTCCCTCTTTCTCCCTTTGACTACAGGTTTTTGATTCCCCTTTCCGTTGAATTAAAAATCCTACCTCTCTCTCCCTTTGACTCCAGGTTTTTGATTCCCCTTTCCGTTGAATTAAAAATCCTCCCTCTTTCTCCCTTTGACTCCAGGTTTTTGATTCCCCTTTCCGTTGAATTAAAAATCCTCCCTCTTTCTCCCTTTGACTCCAGGTTTTTGATTCCCCTTTCCGTTGAATTAAAAATCCTCCCTCTTTCTCCCTTTGACTCCAGGTTTTTGATTCCCCTTTCCGTTGAATTAAAAATCCTACCTCTCTCTCCCTTTGACTCCAGGTTTTTGATTCCCCTTTCCGTTGAATTAAAAATCCTCCCTCTTTCTCCCTTTGACTCCAGGTTTTTGATTCCCCTTTCCGTTGAATTAAAAATCCTACCTCTCTCTCCCTTTGACTCCAGGTTTTTGATTCCCCTTTCCGTTGAATTAAAAGTCCTCCCTCTATCTTCCTTTGACTCCAGGTTTTTGATTCCCCTTTCCGTTGAATTAAAAATCCTCCCTCTTTCTCCCTTTGACTCCAGGTTTTTGATTCCCCTTTCCGTTGAATTAAAAATCCTCCCTCTTTCTCCCTTTGACTCCAGGTTTTTGATTCCCCTTTCCGTTGAATTAAAAATCCTACCTCTCTCTCCCTTTGACTCCAGGTTTTTGATTCCCCTTTCCGTTGAATTAAAAGTCCTCCCTCTTTCTTCCTTTGACTCCAGGTTTTTGATTCCCCTTTCCGTTGAATTAAAAATTCTCCCTCTTTCTCCCTTTGACTCCGGGTTTTTGATTCCCCTTTCCGTTGAATTAAAAATCCTCCCTCTTTCTCCCTTTGACTCCAGGTTTTTGATTCCCCTTTCCGTTGAATTAAAAATCCTACCTCTCTCCCTTTGACTCCAGGTTTTTGATTCCCCTTTCCGTTGAATTAAAAATCCTCCCTCTTTCTCCCTTTGACTCCAGGTTTTTGATTCCCCTTTCCGTTGAATTAAAAATCCTACCTCTCTCTCCCTTTGACTCCAGGTTTTTGATTCCCCTTTCCGTTGAATTAAAAGTCCTCCCTCTTTCTTCCTTTGACTCCAGGTTTTTGATTCCCCTTTCCGTTGAATTAAAAATCCTCCCTCTTTCTCCCTTTGACTCCAGGTTTTTGATTCCCCTTTCCGTTGAATTAAAAATCCTCCCTCTTTCTCCCTTTGACTCCAGGTTTTCGATTCCCCTTTTCGTTGAATTGAAAATCCTCCCTCTTTCTCCCTTTGACTCCACGTTTTTGATTCCCCTTTCTGTTGAATTTAAAATCCTCCCTCTCTCTCTCCCTTTGGCTCCAGGTTTTTGATTCCTTTTTCCGTTGAATTGAAAATCCTCCCTCTCTCTCCCTTTGACTCCAGGTTTTTGATTTCCCTTTCCGTTGAATTGAAAATCCTCCCCCTCTCTCTCCCTTTGACTACAGGTTTTTGATTCCCCTCTCCGTTGAATTGAAAATCCTCCCTCTCCCTTTGACTCCAGGTTTTTGATTCCCCTTTCCGTTGAATTAAAAATCCTCCCTCTTTCTCCCTTTGACTCCAGGTTTTTGATTCCCCTTTTCGTTGAATTGAAAATCCTCCCTCTTTCTCCAGGTTTTTGATTCCCCTTACTGTTGAATTGAAAATCCTCCCTCTCTCTCTCCCTTTGACTCCAGGTTTTTGATTCCTTTTTCCGTTGAATTGAAAATCCTCCCCCTCTCTCCCTTTGACTCCAGGTTTTTGATTCCCCTTTCTGTTGAATTTAAAATCCTCCCTCTCTCTCTCCCTTTGGCTCCAGGTTTTTGATTCCTTTTTCTGTTGAATTTAAAATCCTCCCTCTCCCTTTGGCTCCAGGTTTTTGATTCCTTTTTCCGTTGAATTGAAAATCCTCCCTCTCTCTCCCTTTGACTCCAGGTTTTTGATTCCCCTTTCTGTTGAATTTAAAATCCTCCCTCTCTCTCTCCCTTTGGCTCCAGGTTTTTGATTCCTTTTTCCGTTGAATTGAAAATCCTCCCTCTCTCTCCCTTTGACTCCAGGTTTTTGATTCCCCTTTCCGTTGAATTGAAAATCCTCCCTCTCCCTTTGACTCCAGGTTTTTGATTCCCCTTTCCGTTGAATTAAAAATCCTCCCTCTTTCTCCCTTTGACCCCAGGTTTTTGATTCCCCTTTTCGTTGAATTGAAAATCCTCCCTCTTTCTCCCTTTGACTCCAGGTTTTTGATTCCCCTTTCTGTTGAATTGAAAATCCTCCCTCTCTCTCTCCCTTTGACTCCAGGTTTTTGATTCCTTTTTCCGTTGAATTGAAAATCCTCCCTCTCTCTCCCTTTGACTCCAGGTTTTTGATTCCCCTTTCTGTTGAATTTAAAATCCACCCTCTCTCTCTCCCTTTGGCTCCAGGTTTTTGATTCCTTTTTCCGTTGAATTGAAAATCCTCCCTCTATCTCCCTTTGACTCCAGGTTTTTTATTCCTTTTTCCGTTGAATTGAAAATCCTCCCTCTCTCTCCCTTTGACTCCAGGTTTTTGATTCCCCTTTCCGTTGAATTGAAAATCCTCCCTCTCCCTTTGACTCCAGGTTTTTGATTCCCCTTTCTTCCTTTGACTCCAGGTTTTTGATTCCCCTTTCCGTTGAATTAAAAATCCTCCCTCTTTCTCCCTTTGACTCCAGGTTTTTGATTCCCCTTTCCGTTGAATTAAAAATCCTCCCTCTTTCTCCCTTTGACTCCAGGTTTTTGATTCCCCTTTCCGTTGAATTAAAAATCCTCCCTCTTTCTCCCTTTGACTCCAGGTTTTTGATTCCCCTTTCCGTTGAATTAAAAATCCTACCTCTCTCTCCCTTTGACTCCAGGTTTTTGATTCCCCTTTCCGTTGAATTAAAAGTCCTCCCTCTTTCTTCCTTTGACTCCAGGTTTTTGATTCCCCTTTCCGTTGAATTAAAAATCCTCCCTCTTTCTCCCTTTGACTCCAGGTTTTTGATTCCCCTTTCCGTTGAATTAAAAATCCTCCCTCTTTCTCCCTTTGACTCCAGGTTTTTGATTCCCCTTTCCGTTGAATTAAAAATCCTACCTCTCTCCCTTTGACTCCAGGTTTTTGATTCCCCTTTCCGTTGAATTAAAAATCCTCCCTCTTTCTCCCTTTGACTCCAGGTTTTTGATTCCCCTTTCCGTTGAATTAAAAATCCTCCCTCTTTCTCCCTTTGACTCCAGGTTTTCGATTCCCCTTTTCGTTGAATTGAAAATCCTCCCTCTTTCTCCCTTTGACTCCACGTTTTTGATTCCCCTTTCTGTTGAATTTAAAATCCTCCCTCTCTCTCTCCCTTTGGCTCCAGGTTTTTGATTCCTTTTTCCGTTGAATTGAAAATCCTCCCTCTCTCTCTCCCTTTGACTCCAGGTTTTTGATTTCCCTTTCCGTTGAATTGAAAATCCTCCCCCTCTCTCTCCCTTTGACTACAGGTTTTTGATTCCCCTTTCCGTTGAATGGAAAATCCTCCCTCTCCCTTTGACTCCAGGTTTTTGATTCCCCTTTCCGTTGAATTAAAAATCCTCCCTCTTTCTCCCTTTGACTCCAGGTTTTTGATTCCCCTTTTCGTTGAATTGAAAATCCTCCCTCTTTCTCCAGGTTTTTGTTTCCACTTACTGTTGAATTGAAAATCCTCCCTCTCTCTCTCCCTTTGACTCCAGGTTTTTGATTCCTTTTTCCGTTGAATTGAAAATCCTCCCTCTCTCTCCCTTTGACTCCAGGTTTTTGATTCCCCTTTCTGTTGAATTTAGAATCCTCCCTCTCTCTCTCCCTTTGGCTCCAGGTTTTTGATTCCTTTTTCCGTTGAATTGAAAATCCTCCCTCTCTCTCCCTTTGGCTCCAGGTTTTTGATCCCTTTTTCCGTTGAATTGAAAATCCTCCCTCTTTCTCCCTTTGACTCCAGGTTTTTGATTCCCCTTTCTGTTGAATTTAAAATCCTCCCTCTCCCTTTGGCTCCAGGTTTTTGATTCCTTTTTCCGTTGAATTGAAAATCCTCCCTCTCTCTCCCTTTGACTCCAGGTTTTTGATTCCCCTTTCTGTTGAATTTAAAATCCTCCCTCTCTCTCTCCCTTTGGCTCCAGGTTTTTTATTCCTTTTTCCGTTGAATTGAAAATCCTCCCTCTCTCTCCCTTTGACTCCAGGTTTTTGATTCCCCTTTCCGTTGAATTGAAAATCCTCCCTCTCCCTTTGACTCCAGGTTTTTGATTCCCCTTTCCGTTGAATTAAAAATCCTCCCTCTTTCTCCCTTTGACCCCAGGTTTTTGATTCCCCTTTTCGTTGAATTGAAAATCCTCCCTCTTTCTCCCTTTGACTCCAGGTTTTTGATTCCCCTTTCTGTTGAATTGAAAATCCTCCCTCTCTCTCTCCCTTTGACTCCAGGTTTTTGATTCCTTTTTCCGTTGAATTGAAAATCCTCCCTCTCTCTCCCTTTGACTCCAGGTTTTTGATTCCCCTTTCTGTTGAATTTAAAATCCACCCTCTCTCTCTCCCTTTGGCTCCAGGTTTTTGATTCCTTTTTTCGTTGAATTGAAAATCCTCCCTCTATCTCCCTTTGACTCCTGGTTTTTGATTCCTTTTTCCGTTGAATTGAAAATCCTCCCTCTCTCTCCCTTTGACTCCAGGTTTTTGATTCCCCTTTCCGTTGAATTAAAAATCCTACCTCTCTCTCCCTTTGACTCCAGGTTTTTCATTCCCCTTTCCGTTGAATTAAAAATCCTCCCTCTTTCTCCCTTTGACTCCAGGTTTTTGATTCCCCTTTCCGTTGAATTAAAAATCCTCCCTCTTTCTCCCTTTGACTCAAGGTTTTTGATTCCCCTTTCCGTTGAATTAAAAATCCTACCTCACTCTCCCTTTGACTCCAGGTTTTTGATTCCCCTTTCCGTTGAATTAAAAATCCTCCCTCTTTCTCCCTTTGACTCCAGGTTTTTGATTCCCCTTTCCGTTGAATTAAAAATCCTCCCTCTTTCTCCCTTTGACTACAGGTTTTTGATTCCCCTTTCCGTTGAATTAAAAATCCTACCTCTCTCTCCCTTTGACTCCAGGTTTTTGATTCCCCTTTCCGTTGAATTAAAAATCCTCCCTCTTTCTCCCTTTGACTCCAGGTTTTTGATTCCCCTTTCCGTTGAATTAAAAATCCTCCCTCTTTCTCCCTTTGACTCCAGGTTTTTGATTCCCCTTTCCGTTGAATTAAAAATCCTCCCTCTTTCTCCCTTTGACTCCAGGTTTTTGATTCCCCTTTCCGTTGAATTAAAAATCCTACCTCTCTCTCCCTTTGACTCCAGGTTTTTGATTCCCCTTTCCGTTGAATTAAAAATCCTCCCTCTTTCTCCCTTTGACTCCAGGTTTTTGATTCCCCTTTCCGTTGAATTAAAAATCCTACCTCTCTCTCCCTTTGACTCCAGGTTTTTGATTCCCCTTTCCGTTGAATTAAAAGTCCTCCCTCTATCTTCCTTTGACTCCAGGTTTTTGATTCCCCTTTCCGTTGAATTAAAAATCCTCCCTCTTTCTCCCTTTGACTCCAGGTTTTTGATTCCCCTTTCCGTTGAATTAAAAATCCTCCCTCTTTCTCCCTTTGACTCCAGGTTTTTGATTCCCCTTTCCGTTGAATTAAAAATCCTACCTCTCTCTCCCTTTGACTCCAGGTTTTTGATTCCCCTTTCCGTTGAATTAAAAGTCCTCCCTCTTTCTTCCTTTGACTCCAGGTTTTTGATTCCCCTTTCCGTTGAATTAAAAATTCTCCCTCTTTCTCCCTTTGACTCCGGGTTTTTGATTCCCCTTTCCGTTGAATTAAAAATCCTCCCTCTTTCTCCCTTTGACTCCAGGTTTTTGATTCCCCTTTCCGTTGAATTAAAAATCCTACCTCTCTCCCTTTGACTCCAGGTTTTTGATTCCCCTTTCCGTTGAATTAAAAATCCTCCCTCTTTCTCCCTTTGACTCCAGGTTTTTGATTCCCCTTTCCGTTGAATTAAAAATCCTACCTCTCTCTCCCTTTGACTCCAGGTTTTTGATTCCCCTTTCCGTTGAATTAAAAGTCCTCCCTCTTTCTTCCTTTGACTCCAGGTTTTTGATTCCCCTTTCCGTTGAATTAAAAATCCTCCCTCTTTCTCCCTTTGACTCCAGGTTTTTGATTCCCCTTTCCGTTGAATTAAAAATCCTCCCTCTTTCTCCCTTTGACTCCAGGTTTTCGATTCCCCTTTTCGTTGAATTGAAAATCCTCCCTCTTTCTCCCTTTGACTCCACGTTTTTGATTCCCCTTTCTGTTGAATTTAAAATCCTCCCTCTCTCTCTCCCTTTGGCTCCAGGTTTTTGATTCCTTTTTCCGTTGAATTGAAAATCCTCCCTCTCTCTCCCTTTGACTCCAGGTTTTTGATTTCCCTTTCCGTTGAATTGAAAATCCTCCCCCTCTCTCTCCCTTTGACTACAGGTTTTTGATTCCCCTCTCCGTTGAATTGAAAATCCTCCCTCTCCCTTTGACTCCAGGTTTTTGATTCCCCTTTCCGTTGAATTAAAAATCCTCCCTCTTTCTCCCTTTGACTCCAGGTTTTTGATTCCCCTTTTCGTTGAATTGAAAATCCTCCCTCTTTCTCCAGGTTTTTGATTCCCCTTACTGTTGAATTGAAAATCCTCCCTCTCTCTCTCCCTTTGACTCCAGGTTTTTGATTCCTTTTTCCGTTGAATTGAAAATCCTCCCCCTCTCTCCCTTTGACTCCAGGTTTTTGATTCCCCTTTCTGTTGAATTTAAAATCCTCCCTCTCTCTCTCCCTTTGGCTCCAGGTTTTTGATTCCTTTTTCTGTTGAATTTAAAATCCTCCCTCTCCCTTTGGCTCCAGGTTTTTGATTCCTTTTTCCGTTGAATTGAAAATCCTCCCTCTCTCTCCCTTTGACTCCAGGTTTTTGATTCCCCTTTCTGTTGAATTTAAAATCCTCCCTCTCTCTCTCCCTTTGGCTCCAGGTTTTTGATTCCTTTTTCCGTTGAATTGAAAATCCTCCCTCTCTCTCCCTTTGACTCCAGGTTTTTGATTCCCCTTTCCGTTGAATTGAAAATCCTCCCTCTCCCTTTGACTCCAGGTTTTTGATTCCCCTTTCCGTTGAATTAAAAATCCTCCCTCTTTCTCCCTTTGACCCCAGGTTTTTGATTCCCCTTTTCGTTGAATTGAAAATCCTCCCTCTTTCTCCCTTTGACTCCAGGTTTTTGATTCCCCTTTCTGTTGAATTGAAAATCCTCCCTCTCTCTCTCCCTTTGACTCCAGGTTTTTGATTCCTTTTTCCGTTGAATTGAAAATCCTCCCTCTCTCTCCCTTTGACTCCAGGTTTTTGATTCCCCTTTCTGTTGAATTTAAAATCCACCCTCTCTCTCTCCCTTTGGCTCCAGGTTTTTGATTCCTTTTTCCGTTGAATTGAAAATCCTCCCTCTATCTCCCTTTGACTCCAGGTTTTTTATTCCTTTTTCCGTTGAATTGAAAATCCTCCCTCTCTCTCCCTTTGACTCCAGGTTTTTGATTCCCCTTTCCGTTGAATTGAAAATCCTCCCTCTCCCTTTGACTCCAGGTTTTTGATTCCCCTTTCTCCCTTTGACTCAGGTTTTTGATTCCCCTTTCTGTTGAATTTAAAATCCTCCCTCTCTCTCTCCCTTTGGCTCCAGGTTTTTGATTCCCCTTTCTGTTGAATTTAAAATCCTCCCTCTCTCTCTCCCTTTGGCTCCAGGTTTTTGATTCCTTTTTCGTTGAATTGAAAATCCTCCCTCTCTCTCCCTTTGACTCCAGGTTTTTGATTCCCCTTTCCGTTGAATTGAAAATCCTCCCTCTCCCTTTGACTCCAGGTTTTTGATTCCCCTTTTCGTTGAATTGAAAATCCTCCCTCTTTCTCCCTTTGACTCCAGGTTTTTGATTCCCCTTTCTGTTGAATTGAAAATCCTCCCTCTCTCTCTCCCTTTGACTCCAGGTTTTTGATTCCTTTTTCTGTTGAATTGAAAATCCTCCCTCTCTCTCTCCCTTTGACTCCAGGTTTTTGATTCCCCTTTCTGTTGAATTTAAAATCCTCCCTCTCTCTCTCCCTTTGGCTCCAGGTTTTTGATTCCTTTTTCCGTTGAATTGAAAATCCTCCCTCTCTCTCCCTTTGACTCCAGGTTTTTGATTCCTTTTTCCGTTGAATTGAAAATCCTCCCTCTATCTCCCTTTGACTCCAGGTTTTTTATTCCTTTTTCCGTTGAATTGAAAATCCTCCCTCTCTCTCCCTTTGACTCCAGGTTTTTGATTCCCCTTTCCGTTGAATTGAAAATCCTCCCTCTCCCTTTGACTCCAGGTTTTTGATTCCCCTTTCTCCCTTTGACTCAGGTTTTTGATTCCCCTTTCTGTTGAATTTAAAATCCTCCCTCTCTCTCTCCCTTTGGCTCCAGGTTTTTGATTCCCCTTTCTGTTGAATTTAAAATCCTCCCTCTCTCTCTCCCTTTGGCTCCAGGTTTTTGATTCCTTTTTCGTTGAATTGAAAATCCTCCCTCTCTCTCCCTTTGACTCCAGGTTTTTGATTCCCCTTTCCGTTGAATTGAAAATCCTCCCTCTCCCTTTGACTCCAGGTTTTTGATTCCCCTTTTCGTTGAATTGAAAATCCTCCCTCTTTCTCCCTTTGACTCCAGGTTTTTGATTCCCCTTTCTGTTGAATTGAAAATCCTCCCTCTCTCTCTCCCTTTGACTCCAGGTTTTTGATTCCTTTTTCTGTTGAATTGAAAATCCTCCCTCTCTCTCTCCCTTTGACTCCAGGTTTTTGATTCCCCTTTCTGTTGAATTTAAAATCCTCCCTCTCTCTCTCCCTTTGGCTCCAGGTTTTTGATTCCTTTTTCCGTTGAATTGAAAATCCTCCCTCTCTCTCCCTTTGACTCCAGGTTTTTGATTCCTTTTTCCGTTGAATTGAAAATCCTCCCTCTCTCTCCCTTTGACTCCAGGTTTTTGATTCCCCTTTCCGTTGAATTGAAAATCATCCCTCCCCCTTTGACTCCAGGTTTTTGATTCCCCTTTCTCCCTTTGACTCAGGTTTTTGATTCCCCTTTCCGTTGAATTTAAAATCCTCCCTCTTTCTACCTTTGACTCCATGTTTTTGATTCCCCTTTCCGCTGATATTACATTCTTCTGTCTTCCGTACTTTGGCTTTCGATTCTATGTTCTTTATCACTTTAGGCTTTGATTTCTTTATCGCATTACGCTTTAAATCCTTTATCACAGGCTTCAAATTCTTTATCACAGGCTCAGAATACTTTTTAACGTTTGTCTCCAAATTCTTTATCGCTTTAGATTTTCTCTTATTAATCATAATAGGCTCGGTATTCTTAACTCTGATAAGAAACTTATTGCTGTCTTTTTTAGGGGGTTCTTCTTTCCCAAAATTCTCATTTTACCCATTATCAGTGAACCACCTTTAGGTATTTGATCTGTGTAGTTTGCAAACATAAAATCGTTGAAGCGGGCATGAATAATTTTGGGAACTAGAAGCTTGTAAAATGAAACTAAATAATGATTGTGTTCGGTTAAAAGCATGGCAGCTTCCAGAAATTATTTTTCCAGTTGTTTGTCCATTTTCAAAGTTGGTACAATCCTCTTAAAATAAAAAATGAAGGTTATACGTTTCAAATTTACAGCAAGGGAAATAATTTTAAAATACCTTAGCAAATTTAGATCCCATGGCATTTAAATTTTCTGTCTTTACGTGGTATTTTACCTTTTCATCAAACAGCCACAGAAATTTATAAAAATCCTTCTTCAAAAAAAAACATATACCCTTTGTCCCTTGTTTGGAGACTTTCACTTAAATCTTCTAATTTTTTCATTTTTTGACATGGAAGTTTTTTTAATTATCCATTTGTGGTTCCTAGCTTCACATTTGAAAGACTTCTTTTGATGATATTGATGGCCACTTTATGCACTCCTTTAAGGGCTGCACCTCCTAATTGAATGAGTCTGGAATCTTAATTATTGATGTTGAGGTTTGGCTCCTCACACGTTGCTTCGATATCTTAAAATATAAGATTAAGATCTAATATTAGTTTACCATTAAAATTGAAAAGTGTGATTACAATCTTACCTTCATTTTCTAATTCGAAAGATGAAGCTGGTTCTAATAACACGTTTGTAGTTAATAATTCTAAAATTCCTTTTGCAATGGTGATAACGACGATGGAAAAATTGTCCGATTTTGAACTTTCTTCGTTTATTTCAATTGCTTGGAGCCACATTTCAGATAATAAATTTCCTAAATCTGTACTATCATCTTCCAATATTATCTAAAAAATCTCTGGTAATTTCACACATTTTTCAATTTCATGCATTAACATTGCACGCCACGCCGTATGCATTGTCATATTATTTTTAGTTGAGGTACATTCTTCAGAATAACACGATTGAAAATTGTTAATGCATGCTTCCCAAAGAAGTTGTATCAAACAATCTAAATATGTCTCTTGTGGCTCATTATGATTCCGTACATCCTTAAGCCTTGGCTGACTACGTCACATCTTTAACTATAACTGGGTTAAACCATATTCTAAAAATGGCTTATCCCCCAAATACTGATATATATCGTCCAATACCTTCTTATTTGGTATTTTCCTCAAATAGCCAACATTTCCTATTATATGATTCTTCGTTTTCGTGGTTTTGTGAATAGTCTTACGTGTTTGCACCGAAGTAGTAATTTTTGAATAAATATTTTAAGTTTAGTTCTAGAATATCTCAATAGATGGTGTCCCGAAAACTAAGCTCCGCCCATGAAATAAAAACAAGTATTACGAAATATTGCCTGTAGTTTGTTCTTAGTAAAAACACACACAAGGGCCCGGGTCTTAAACCCATGGCTGTGAAAACTCTCGATAACATCAAGAAGTATTGCGTATAACGTTTTATCGGACCATTTGATGTTATGTATGGGCCAATGACATTGAAGTTGCATGACACGTCTCGCCACATATAAACTGTAGTATGAAGTCAGTTGGAGCAGGTGTTGAACTATTCATCATTTAATAAACATCGTTGAGAGTAGTATAGTCTTCAGGGCGCAACGCTAAGCCGGCAAGGTCATTACTGTTGGAATTCCAAATCACTTTAGAAATTACATGGACGAATATAATTACTCCTTCGCCCAAAGGCTTCTTTAGACCTTTGTTAATCTGCTCGTTTTGAATTTCCTCATACAGGACCTTTTGTTCAGCCAAATATTCGTGGTTAATTCGAGCCTTCTGCAGTCTAGCACGTGTGAAGCCTTGGAGTGAAGTTTCGTTGGGTTATTGTAGAATGTTGAAGCTTCTCAGTGCTTTGTATGCTGAAGGACTTCGAATATAAACAGCGAGAGCTAATCTGTACGTAACCACTGACCATATGTTACTGTTTTTCCCAGTTTCTAAAAAAATATAAAAACATATTTAATAATTCAGTAAATAATTTTTAAAAGAAGCTTTTTCGTATAAATTACCATTCTTTAGTTGATCCTGAAAAAATTGAGTCTTCTGTTTTTGGTGAATCTTTAACCGATCTGCCTTCCAAATTTCCCTTAGTTTTTTAGAAACGTCCAGTCAATCCTCATTGTGTGGGCAATCTTCCAAAACCTGGTCAATAACATCGGGAATATCTTAACTGATAATTTTTACGATCTCGCTTACTTCATCGCTTTGGGACTTATTCAATTTAATAGTCAATATTTCAATTTTCTTTACTAGGTCTTGATTCTTTTTTCTAAGGTTGAATGTTGGAAACTCTTTTCTTATAACTGCGTGGAGTTAGAACTGATAGTGTGGTTCGATATTTTAGCCGGTTTTGAATCAGCTATTATTTACTATATTATATATTAAATCGACATTTAAATCTAAAAAACCGGCTTTATTAATATCAACTTTCATAAAAAGGAACGCTAAATCCGGAGTTAAATCCATCGAAGTCGCCATATTTACGGCTAAAAAATAAAACCAAGAGATAATTTCGCCGCTACTCTGCAGATGGCGGTCATTACCTAATATTTAAAAAATAGACACGAGTAGTCGGAGTTAGGTAGTACAGTAGCTATGCTATCGTAGTTTGTTCTTAGTAAAAACGTAAATCTGTTCTTGGTCCCAGAAATAGGGTATTTGTCATTTGGAAGACTGAATGTATGGTTGACTACATTAATCTAATTTTATATCTTCATTTATTTATTAAAGTAATATTTTATATTATCTCCGTTCCCTACTAAAGCAGGGCGCAATAAGTGTAAACTTTCTTATATCTATTCCTAGTGTAGTTTTAAGAATGGCTTTGCACTTCATTGAACTAGATTTTGAGCACCGCCAGCAAATACGTGATTTACCGCGTACTTAAACAACATACATATAGCCGTGGTAACAAAGTTTTTTCTTCCCCTTATCCTTTCAAGAAAATTTTGTGTCTCCTTTTTTATCTTTATCAGTTCCTTTCTTATTTAAAGACATTTAACTATTATTTATTTTAATTTTTTTGTTCATGAATTTTATTTATTTGAGATTTTGTTCCGTAGATTTTTCGGTTAGGAGTTTTTACCCTTAGATTTTTTGGTTTTGAATATTTTAGTCCGTTTACTGGGAAAAACAGAGGAATAATTTTAAAATCGATTTCAGTTATTTTTCAAAGGATAATGGTTAATTACGTGTTATAAAATATTTCCCATAAATAGACGTATTTCAACCAAAATGCTAGTAAAAAAATTGCATTTCATAAATGTTAAAATTTCCAAGTTTTAAAACGTTGGTATCGCCGTACACATGTTAGCATTATTACTTATATATGCAAAAATTTTAAAGAAATGTGTCAACCCAAAAAAGGTTAACCCATTAAACCTTTCGTTTTTCACTCGTTATATTTATAAAAAATACATCATATTATGGACGAACTATTATATTCTAAAACATTTTGGTTTAGAAAATACCGTTAGGCTAACTGCGCCGAGAAAAGCACATTAAAAAGATAAAATATCCTATTTAACAAATGTTTAAAACTTTTAAAATATTATAAACTTTGAATGATTTTTGAATACACATCGTCCTCTAAAACACTTTCTTAATGGTTAAAATCTCCATTAGTTAATGTTAAGAGGGTTTGTATACATTTTAGAAATGCTTTCAAGTATGCACGACTCTCAAAAATCAACCATTGAAGAGCTTTATTCTCGCTCTGTGATTTAAAAAACTCATTTCATACGAGTTTAGGCCCTATAAAATGAAAATGCACGCTTCGCTATCTCCGTAATGTTTGTAGGTACCTTTTAATGCAGGGATGGCGCTGATTACCGAAAAGCTTTTATTTAGAAAAGAGGCAAGGTATGAAAATGTAGAAGGCTGGGAAGCTCTTTATTTCTTTTTCGGTTTTTATATATTTTACGGACATTCCCGAACAATTTCCGAAAGCATCTTGAATCGTTGTTTCATCGAGAAATGTATTTGAATTTTTATTGATTAAATCTAAAATAGGAACCGACCTGAAATATTTTTCCACATTTGAATCGCAAACTGTTTTTAAATCATCGCTAGGTTTTTTTATTGTATTAGGCTATCTGCTCCATCAAACATGATTTAACTAAAATCATTTTCAAAATTAACATTTTTATAACTGTTTGACAAGGATTTTATCTAAATTTGGAAAATAATTTCTTTACTCTAATTTGAAAACTGTTTTATTTCATATACGAGTTTAAACATTAACTTTTGCTTATGAAATTTGACAGGAATTCATTCTGGAATTGATGTTTTAGTGAAGTAGACCATGTGAAAATGAATTCGATTGACAACGATACTCTATACATTGCGGTGTACCAAGTAAGTTGGTTTAGTTACAAAACATTGTAATCCTTCTCTTAGCGAGGTTAAAATTTTTTCTTATATATGTGCTAAGAAAACGTGGTCTTTTTCATCCTCATATTTAAACAGATTCTTTTTAACAAATGAAATATTTAATCGAATGAAATTTATCTTCAATATTAAAAAGGCAACTTATATAGAATTGCCAATTTTCTACCATGTTGCGCGTCTAAAAATAATTAACAATCTTATTTTTCTATTAATGTGCTTTGACCGAGAAAATTTAGATATTATCCCCCCAAAATAATCTATTTTATTCATAAGTCAGAAACTATTATTTTAGATAAATATCAAGTAATAAAATGTAAGTTGATTAGGGTGACGCAGTCTGTCCGATAGGGTATATTAGTGATTTAGGAAAATCCTTCGAATTATTTCAGAAAATATCAGGTGTAATATAAAGTTGGTAAGTTATGTCTAGAATTGTTCTATAATATATTAGCTAATAGTTTTAACTTTTTCAGACACATGGTAATGGGTAAACCATTCGCGACTTTAAACCTTACAGTTTGGATCTTATTAATTTTACACATAAAGTAGTAAACATTAACCACATTGAATGTTTTCAGAAATAAATTGAAAAAATTATAAAAAAATTGCAATGCTCATTATAAAAAAAATAATTACACTAATTAATTCTTTTAATTAATCTAATGTTAAACATTAGTTAAACATTTCCTATATTTGTGTCGCAAAAGTATCGAAGGAAGCGCGTGAAGCTATACCATTTGATAATTTGAATACTAACCTCTAGAACCACAGTCTTTAGCCTTTGGAATGTGAAATTATTTTGGTTATTCAAATAGAAATTGGAATGATAGTATTGAGAGGCAATAAGTATCACCGTTCCTAGTTTGTCATTGAGTATGTTAATGAAGTTATAGAGAGACAATTTCTTTCGGTACCTGGTGTTTATTCATGTACATTCTCTTCTTTTAACTATAGATCTTAATGGATTCAATGTGGCTTCTTTCTCAATCCACGTTTGATCCATACCAATCGTGGGAAGTTTTGCTAACGAAATATGTTTTTAAAAATCTAAATAAAACGTAAGTTTCCGCTAATATACCTTTGCAATTCTTTAGAAAATTGGTAATAATAAAAAATTAATTGAAATTTCACACTTAAGATCTTGGACAGCATTTTAAGAGGTTAACATTATCTTTCTCTGGTACATTTTTTTCGTAAGTTAGTCCAAATTAGAGGCTTTTCATAATCATGCCAAGAAAGGAATTGACCTCGATATCATTCATTAGCTCGCATTTTCTCGTGAATAAACTGATAATGGTCCTTTATAATATTTGACATAAACACGTATTTTTCTGTATTTCCTCTCTAAACAGAATAACGGGTGTATTTCACAACACTATTAAATTAAGATTGGAGTACGTAACGAAGAAAATTCCTTCTTATTTGGAAAGCGAATATTTGAAAGAAGCAATAAAACACAATGTAAGTTTGCTATCATTCTTTTACAAGAACCTTCAATGCAATATCTTCGTAAGAAATATTCCGCAATTTTTCTCAATAGTGTATTGAAATTTATCAAGAGGAAAAACTCAAAATTCCAAACCTTTTAAACATATTAGGAATTATTCCCCAAATTTCTAAAGTTATAAAAAAATTGGTTTGGAAATAATTTTTTTCGAGATTTCAATCCAGTAATGCTTAATTTTTAACGGGTGGTTTTATAAATAACTGCATCATGAGGACGAAAAAAATTCACAAAAACCGAAGACTCGATTGAAGATTTAATGAGCTTTGTTACAGTTACCATAATTAGATGTAAAATTTAAAAAAATTAATTTACGTCTTAAACATTGTCCCAAGAATAAAATAAAATGTTACAACATATTTAGAACCTTTAGTTATTAAGCAATAAAACCTAACATTATTAAGAGCTTGATTAACATTTAACCATTAAGCCACGCCCAATAAAATAAAATTTCTATTCGCTTATGAACAATTGGTAAAATGCAGAATATTAACTTGAACTATTTTCATTGCAGATACTGGATATCGTGATATTAGGTTACACCTTAGGTCCATCAGAGCCAACTGAATTTTTCATTTCTCCGACGGTTTGTCACGACACTGCACTAATTGTAACGACGGTGGACTCAACGACTTTGGACGATACAGAGTCCTTGTCGATTCTTAGCTTCGAAGATAACGTCTGGATAATCGCTGCAATTTCTTTTACAATCACGGTTTTAATATCACTTCTGCTACCAATTATTCAAAACACTACGAAAAAGCCCAGTGTAACTAAATTCCTAGATCATTTGTGGTTTTTTCTAGCGGATACTTTACAAAACAGTAGGTATTTCACTATTACAAATTTTTTATTAAATTTTTATTATTATTATTATTTCTATGAAGTTCAATACCACAACAACTTAAAACTAACATGTTTCACGAAAAAATTTAAAGCTAAGAAATTTAACAAGTGCTGTAGTATTTTTGATTTTTAAACCACCAATGACGTAATTATCCGATGTTTCGAATATTACCCAAAAGGTTTCCGCCTTTATCTGCTTTTACAATTTTTGTTAAATTTTCTAATTTTGGGGCATATAAAGCAGTCGGAAATGGAAAAAGTCGAAGTCCAAATTTTAAACCACTCGGATATCATAAATAACAATCAATTTTTGTATAGATTTATGGACGACATATGTTTAAAAAAGAAATCACTATTGACCGTTAGATTAACTGAATTAGCAAACTCTATTGTTTAATACATACAATTCACAAATGAATCAGAAACAAACCAAACCCCTCCTTTCTTAGACATAAAAATTAAAAGGGAAAAAAATGATTTCCAACTTTCGATATATCAAAAACCTACAAATTATTTGAACTACAAGTCATCCCACTCAAATATCATTAAATTAAGCATTCTAAAAAGTCTAAAACAATATCAGATAACCCCATAAACGATAAAGAAATATATTCAAAACAATTTGAAAAATGTGCCTACCCAAAATATCTAATCGAAGATATTTTTAATTCACACATAATAAAACAACCTGAAATACCTAAAAATTATGAAAACACGCTAATCGTTCCATATGTAAAAGGAATAACAGAAAAAACAAATAGACAATTAAAAAATATAACTATAAATTTAAAAAGTAAAAAATCAGAAATAATACAGTCAACCCTTGTAAAGAATAAACCTAAAATAGATAAAAATAACGAAACCGGTATTATATATAAATTAACTTACGAATGTAAAAAATAAGAAAGGATGAACATAAAAAATGTATTAAGATGGGACACAAATATAATGGAATTGCAAACCAAATATGGGCGACTAAAGGGCATAATATGGATTTTGATAACGAGGATATTGTTTTTAAAGAGGCAGTAGCAATTTAAAATATGGGAGAATGAAATTTAGACAAAGGTAAAATCTGTATTAAAAATTGGGGAGATCTAAAAATTAAATCGTATGAGATATGTTAATCTTTGTATTGTTATAAAAAATTCCACAAATTGTAATTCAATCTGTAAATTATTCAGAACAATATACCGCTTGTCGAGGGCCCGAGGGGTCTCGAACCCGAAAGCTCCGGTAGTAGTGTAAAAAGGCTGGTTCTGGCAGGTAACATTATAACAATGGTAGCGCGAAATTTGGATGCCATGTTAAAATAGGTTTTTCCCGTGAACCTAATCTATTATTAGAGGGCATTTTTTTTATTAAGTATGTAGACTTTAGTTGGCGGCCATTTTGTTTTCTAACGTGTTAAGTCCTTTAGAGGGCATTTGTTTTTTATTCAGAGCTATCTAGGCTTTAGTTGGCAGCCTTATTTTTTAATCTTACCTAGTTTAGGGTTGACAGTTCGTTTGTTGGCAATGAGATAAATAAGCTTAAAACTAAATGAAAAAATCTGTTTTTAGCATTATTCTTTATTAACACCATAACAATTATTTTAATACAAATCAAAGTAACTAGATATTCAAATTATAATTTATGTTACTAAATGTGTAATAACTTTATTTAATCTTTATTATTGAATGATGCAATTCGATAATTACCAAATGCTAGTGCTTCAATCCCATCTATAACATATCTCTTACTATCAAAAGGACCTACCACGATTTTAATAGTATTTGTTGTAAATAGCTCATGATTCTGTGCTGTTATTTTATTTGTGTTCGCTAACGTTATGCGTTGCGCAAATAAACCTTCTCGGTAGGAGTTTTGTTTAAAATGTTTCTTGACAAAATGTCTATCAACACCGTTGGCAGTATTCTTATCTCCATCCTCACTCTGTAGCGAATACATTTTTGGTTTTAGACCAACGAAAGAGAGGCGAAGTCTGCCACACAATTCACTGTACACATAGCAGGGGTCTAGGCTATAGTACTGCATACTAAGACTCCTTAAACTTTCGAAGACGTCAGCGAGCAGAAGCGTATCAGTTAGCACGTAAAGATTTTGGTATTCCCCAAGATTATTTAGGTGAAATTTATCCCAGGTTAATTGGGCGTAGTCATAGTACTCTTGAGATATATGCTCATTGGTAAGACTATTGAAAAAATCTTCCTTTGGAGGGAGTGACGATTCTTCAAACCTGCCAAATCCATCCATATACTCATACGGGAAAACACCCTTTCTGGTTAAACTTTCGGCATTATACTTGAAATGCTCCACAAGCAACGGAAAAGCGTTTAAACCTCGAACTCTGAGATTAGCAACCAAGGAGTCTTAGGACGCATTTAGAAACTGTAACGAATCCAAAAATCGCAACCTTCCTAATGTAAAAGTTAAATATTTTTCCATATTATGCGGTATGCAAGTAATTCGACGGTTTTTGAAGCATCCAAGACTCTCCATTATTATATGCGAATCATAATTCTGCAAGTTATGTATCACGACCGGAATGTGGAAGAGAGGTTTTCTGTTGATGTTACAAGAATTATGAGCAGCTCCTAAAAATAGCCCGGTACGATGTTCGTGGTCTCGAACCTTTCTGTCACTATCTTCAAACTTCTTTCGGTAAATATAGCAATTAGTACAAGAGTCGAATTTACTCTGTTCCTCCACCGATAGATTCATGGGAATGTTAATATTGATTCTCTCCAATAGTTCACTCTCTTCCTCTTGAAGACGCTCCAAAAAATGCTTTGAAGCATTATTTCCATTGTAAACCACTGGCTGCTTAATCAATTTTCCCTCGGGACAGGGCCGGATTAAGCCGACTTTCGTCCGGGGGCAATTTTTGTGTGGGTGCCCACTGGAACCCGAGGAGCGAAGGGGGGGGGGGTTGCCAAACTTAACATTTCGTTTATGTTCAGAGTGAAACAGCTTGTTTGAAGCGTATCCTTGGGGGGAACAAGGGGGGAAGCTCCCCCCTCCCCCCAATAATTTGGAGAGTTGGACCTTGAGTTAATAAAAATTCGGCACAATTGGAAACCTAAGGTGCATTTTGTAGTTCGGGTTTCAAAATACTAAACACTTATATCTTAATCCAAACCCTACAAAGTTGATTCCAAAATGTCAGGAAACTATTTTTTCGATGCGCATCACGGAAAATATTGCAATAAGCTTAGAGAAAATCCAATTTTAGAAGTCGAAGAATTCGGTAAAAAGGCAAAGATAGAAAACCGTAGAATGTCTCTCATTATTTCCTAAAAATATTTTTTTGTATAATAAAGATAGTATATTTTTTACAATAATTATAATAATATATATATTTTGTGTATAGCACTTAGGGACCCATTATCTGACTGTTGTCTGTTGACTTACTGAAACTGTATTACTTGTTACCGATCTTAATGTCCAATAAGCGTAATTAACTTAACAATTACCTAATAAATATTGAATGCCCATTTAACACGGGATATATTTAAAAATTACATTAGAAAGTTTAGGATGAGCTCGGAATTAAATAAACCTTTTTAAATTATGATTTAAAGTTTACTTACAATTGCAAATCCAAATAACCAACAATTACCGTCTATATTATAACATTAACTGTTATAAAAAGTTTAATAAAAAACAATCAAAATACAACAAGGGCTAACATTTACAGCGACGAGTAGACGATTCCCAGATGACGTCATTAACAGTAGGGAAGTATAACCCGAGGAGAGACACGATTGCCGTAGATGGTGCTGGGTGTCGGAACATTATCGCCTCAACGCGAGTTTGCTCGTTGCTGTTATCATGGACACTGTATCTCTAACCGCTGTTATACTAGCCTATAATCAAAACGGGGCTACGTTCTTCCCTCTCACTCACTAAAACTAACTTTTAAAAAAGACTTTCTCGCGCCAAAATAAAGTGTGTAACAATGCCATTATTCAATTTCAAACGGGTAAATTTTATTTTTAGATGTTTTTGTGTTTTCCGATTTCGCTATGGGTATAACAAGATTTCTTCAGCGCCCCCATTTGGATGGCGCCCGGGGGAAATTGCCCCCTCTGCCCCCCCCCCCCCCCTTAATCCGGCCCTGCCTCGGGACCAATTATTACGTACGCAAAACCGGAAGGACGATGTTTCTCAATATTGGTTGTGCTTGACTTCACTGGATCTGGCTTAGGAGTCTCAATTTTCTCAATAAAACAATCAAAGTCGGCATATATGACGTAATCAACTCTCGTTTGCATAACATGCTTGCTGGATGTTAGCCATTTTTCATTCTCATCAGGCAATTCAACCCTCATAGGACCATAAACTTTACAATATTTGATATGCTCTTCCAATATTCCTTCACTTGAAAGTCTTTGTAGACAGTAATGACAGTAAAAACAAACTTTGTTGTGCTTTGTTTGGGAAAATAGTAGTTTGTTTAAGCTCTTCACCAACACAAAGTGATTTTTGTGTTCATCCGCTACCAACAACAAATTAACCCTTCTAACTTCCTCGCATATATTTTCGCTAACATAAAGTGGATATATTTCATCCTCATATCCAAAAATGTTGACTGACAGATTATTCTGCTTCTCAAATTTTCCAACTTGTTTATAAGAATTAAAATTAGAATTGCTACATTGAATTATACATTTATACTTTAAGCAATACCTACATTTAAAATTATATAACATAATAACCAAAGTTTTTAAAATAAAAATATATCAAGGTGTTAAAATCAGTTAAAAAAATTAAATTAGTTTACATTATGTTCTTTATATTTCTTTCTTAATTATAGTAATGTTTAAAAAAATCTATATAAAAAGTAAGATTTCTTTAAAAAGACATTTTTTATCTAGTGATAAATCTATCTTAATAGATGCTTTGGTGACATATATCGGCGGCAATGGCAAATATTATACCAAATACTAAAAGTAGCAAGTGTTATTAAAATTTTAATTACCATATTATATTTATTGTTTTGCTTGAACCTTTTCGGTATTTGAAATAGCATAATATATGAAGAAAGTAAACACATTACTTAACGCATAGAAAGCGTAATTATTTATATAGTACATGAATTAACTATTAATAAGGTTACTTTATTTACTAAATATGGAATAAGTAAACATTATTTACATAGAGTTCTTAGTTAAAAAAGATTCTAGTACCTTTAAAGCTCGCAAATACATAAATATAATATTTATATGCATAATCTTTTCGGTATTTATATCATCAATAAACATAAAAATATTAAACCTACTACAATAAATTATACATTTATACTTTAAACAATACCTGCATTTGAAGTTATATAACATAAAAACTACAGTTTAAAAATAAAAATATAGCAAGGTATTAAAATCAGTTAAAAAAATAGTTGGATTAAGTTGCTACATCCCCCCCCCCCCCAATTACAGTGATGTTTAAAAACAAACCAACTCTATAAAAAGACCGATTTAAAAAAAAGAGATTTTTTTGACAAGCGATAAATCTTTTATAATAGATGCATTGGTGACATCTATCGGTAGCAATGGAAATAATATACAAAATACTAAAAGTATCAAGTGTTATTTAAAATTTTATTTACCATATTATATTTATAGTATGTACTTGAACCAATTATGGTATTTGAAATAACCAAATATATGAAGAAAGTAGACGCATTACTTATAACATAGAAAGAGTAATAATTTATATAGAATATTAATTAACTATATAAATAAAATTTCTTTTTTTTACTTAATAAAGATTAAGTTAACATTATTTACGTGGGGCTCTTAACTAAAAAAGATTCGAGTGCCTTTAAATTATACAAATACGTAAGTGTAATATTTATTTGCATAATCTCTACGGTATTTATATTATCAATAAACCTAAAAATACAAAATCAGCATAACGCTAGCTAAAAATTAAGCCAGTAATAATTTCAGTTATTTAATTGGAACATTTTTTGACTTAGTTAAGATGCATTAATTTTACTCGGCCTATTATTATCTAATGATAAAATATATATTTATCTTTAAAAACATGAAGGATATATTAAATCATAGGCAAACAACTTTGCTACACGAAAAAAAGCAAATAACCTTAATCTAAGTAACTTAAAAAAAATAATTGCGCTACCAACATTGTAAAAACAAAATAAAATAATATAAAACATTTAATTATATACTATTAAAATAATCATGCCGAAAAATAATTAATTTACTAAATAACGAGAAAATGTCTTAAGTTAACAGAAAAATTTAAAAAAGCAATAAATTATTATCAATACCACATATAGCGTAAAATTAAATTTTCTTTTGTAAATTCATCAAATCATATTATTTCTAAAAGCATGCATTTTTTTAATTAATATAGAAAAAACCATATAACTTTAAACTATCATAAATGGAAGGGTTTAAATAATAACATGTAGAAACAGTATTGCACTAACCTGAGGATAATGAAGAGTTCAACCCAGACGTAAACTTCAAGAAGAGAGCTCCGAGAGAGTACCTTTCACGGCAGAGGCTAATAAACAGAATGAGCTTAAGACCCCAAGTTCACTTTCTATTATACCCTATCAATAATGCCGAAAGTTTAACCAGAAAGGGTGTTTTCCCATATGAGTATATGGATGGATTTGGCAGGTTTGAAGAATCGTCAGTCCCTCCAAAGGAAGATTTTTTCAATAGTCTTACCAATGAGCATATATCTCAAGAAAACTATGACTACGCGTAATTAATCTGGGATAAATTTCACCTAAATAATCTTGGGGAATACCAAAATCTTTACGTGCTAACTGATACGATTCTGCTCGCTGACGTCTTCGAAAGTTTTAGGAGTCTTAGTATGCAATACTATAGCCTAGACCCATGCTATGTGTACAGTTCTCCAGGATTAGCTTGGCAAGCGTGTCTTTTGATGACTGGTGTGAAGCTGGAGCTCTTGACCGATGTCGATCAATATCTTTTCATTGAGGATGGCATTAGAGGAGGAATTTCTATAATTTCTTTGCGCTACGTTGAAGCTAATAATAGATACATGGAAAACTATAATCCCTCAAAACCAAGCTCTTATCTAATGTATTTTGATTCTAATAATCTTTACGGGTGGGCAAGGAGTCGGTATATGCCTACAGGTGGATTCCAGTGAATGGATCAAGATGAAATAGATTCGTTTGATGTAATAAAAGTCGGGGATGATAGCCAAGAAGGCTATTTTCTACAAGTTGATTTGGAGTACCCTCAGGAACTTCATGATCTGCTGATGAATATCCACTCGCTCCCATTAGAAAAGCTGTCAAACAGGAAGAACTATCTGCGTATTCTTTAACGCAATTGCAGATTCTCGGTGCAAAATTTATGGAGAATCAACCAAAGCTAACACCAACTTTAGAAAATAGGAATAACTATATTATCCACTACATAAATTTAAAATTATACTTATCACTTGGTCTTCGCCTCACTAAAATACACAAAGGTTTAAAGTTCAATCAAAGTCCATGGATGGAGAAGTATATAGAATTCAACACTCAGCGTCGAAAAGAAGCAAAAGATGAGTTCAGCAAGTCATTTTTCAAACTTATGAACAACGCTTTCTTTGGTAACTTGATATATATTAAAAATAAATATGTATATAAATACCTTTAATTCTTAAGGAAAAAATTATTTGTAGGAAAAACAATGGAGAATCTTCGGCAACACCGAGACATACGACTTGTTAATAAAATAAAACAAGTGGAGAAAATGAGCGCATCACCTCGGTTCACAAGGGCCAGAATTTTTAATGAAAATCTCGTAGGAATCGAAATGACTAAGAAAAAGTAATGAAATAATTTATTTTTATAAGGATTTTGTGTACTATTTCAAGTTTTTTTTAATTAGGATGCTGCTTAATCGGCCAATATGTTGGATTTAGTATCCTTGATATCAGCAAAACCTGCATGTATGAGTTTCATTATAATGAGATAATGAAACGCTATGGATCAAACGCCAAGCTGTGTTTCACAGATACTGACTCACTTTGTTATCTTATTGAAACCGATGATATTTACAACGACATCATAACGTCCACCCATCTTTATGATTTTTCAGACTATCCTAAAGATCATATACTATTTAGTGAAACTAACAAAAAACAACTCGGATTTATGAAAGATGAATTGTGTGGCAGACTTCGCCTCTCTTTCGTTGGTCTAAAACCAAAAATGTATTCGCTACAGAGTGAGGATGGAGATAAGAATACTGCCAACGGTGTTGATAGACGTTTTGTCAAGAAACATTTTAAACAAAATTCGTACCGAGAATGTTTATTTGCGCAACGCATAACGTTAGCGAACACAAATAAAATAACAGCACAGAATCATGAGCTATTTACAACAAATACTACTAAAATCGTGGTAGGTCCTTTTGATAGTAAGAGATATGTTATAGATGGGATTGAAGCACTAGCATTTGGTAATTATCGATTAATAATAAAGATTAAATAAAGTTATTACACATTTAGTAACATAAATTATAATTTGAATATCTAGTTACTTTGATTTGTATTAAAATAATTGTTATGGTGTTAATAAAGAATAATGCTAAAAACAGATTTTTTAGTTTTAAGCTTATTTATCTCATTGCCAACAAACGAACTGTCAACCCTAAACTAGGTAAGATAAAAAATAAGGCTGCCAACTAAAGCCTAGATAGCTCTGAATAAAAACCGAATGCCCTCTATAGGACTTAACACGTTAGAAAACAAAATGGCCGCCAACTAAAGCCTACATACTTAATTAAAAAACAAATGCCCTCTAATAATAGATATTAACATGGCATCCAAATTTCGCGCTATCATTGTTACCTGCCAGAACCAGCCTTATTACATTACTTCCGGTAAACATGTAAAATTTAACTGTTTTTAATAAAAATACCATGAAGTATCAGTCGTGCTTTAACCAATTACTAAACTAGTATTTCTTTATTATGGTATCTTTTAAAATGTATTAAACTCTATTCTTAATTCAGTAATTTAAGCAAAATACCCCTGGACGCCCTTAACAATCTAGCTAATCCCAAATATCAAAGTTACGCGAGAAGGGAAAACCTTCGAAACTAATGTAGGCGAGGTCGCTATGGCTCCTTTAGTCTAGGAATAGCGAAGAGGAATATCGTTAAGAAAAATCTACTAACTATATAATTAAATTATTTACTTGCTATGGTTCTACTAGGTAATAAGTAGATCGGGGGGCTCGCTTCAATTTCACTATTGGCTTGAGTTAGGTGGTGTTAGTTAAGAAAGGAATAACCTTAATTGCGGTGCGTTAACTGTATAGAAGTTTGATCTTTGAGATATGCTTAAATTAAAGAAAGGGGCTGAAATGAATAGCCATCTTACCATACTTCAATACTACTGATGTAGTAACAAAATAAAATAAAGCATAAATTTAACCATTATTCATAAAACCAAATCAACCTGCACAGTCAAAAACTAAATAACACTTGGTTCTTTAAAATTATCCAAGTAAGGATTTAGATTAGAGGTCGGGGATGGTTAACTTTTATTCAATAGATTAAGCTCTCAAAATTATTCGTAAAACGTTTTGATCAAGTAATTTATATTTCTGTATTAATTAAAAGCTCAA
Organism: Leiobunum rupestre; assembly: GCF_980474605.1. Taxonomy (NCBI): domain Eukaryota; kingdom Metazoa; phylum Arthropoda; class Arachnida; order Opiliones; family Sclerosomatidae; genus Leiobunum; species Leiobunum rupestre. The sequence continues at coordinate 74,483,730 of NC_143384.1, read as the reverse complement.
ATTTTACGAATAATACATGTTTTTTAATCATTTTCCGAAATATTAACCGTTAAATTTCTTTGTTTACATTTTTTTCCCGAAAAAATTAATTTAAACATGGATAATGATTAACCGTCCCCGACCTCTAATTTAGATTAATCAAACGTTTGATTTGAAGAAAACTGTTAGGAATGCTTTTTTTAGTTTTAAATTGATATCCAAGTAAGGATTAAATAAAACCAATTAAGTGATACAGTTAATGAATTAACATGCCCAAATAAGAACAATCTCCAAATACGAACAATCTCCAAATAGGAACAATCTCCAAATAGGAACAATCTCCAAATAGGAACAATCTCCAAATAGGAACAATCTCCAAATAGGAACAATCTCCAAATAGGAACAATCTCCAAATAGGAACAATCTCCAAATAGGAACAATCTCCAAATAGGAACAATCTCCAAATAGGAACAATCTCCAAATAGGAACAATCTCCAAATAGGAACAATCTCCAAATAGGAACAATCTCCAAATAGGAACAATCTCCAAATAGGAACAATCTCACAGTAAGGAGATCCGATTATTGTGGAAATACAACCGTCAAACTTAAGTAGTACGTCCAAGTATGGACTTAACATTTTGATTATTTACGGCAAAGAGTATTAAAACATTTCAAAATTCGAACAATATTTTTAGATTTAAAACAGTTTACAATTTTTCTATCATTACGCTATCAGATTATAAAATTAGTAAATAAAAACACGAATTATTGCGTAAGTTAAAAAAGACTTTTTTATAACATTATTCAAGTATTCATATAATAATATAATCAATGTCCTAGAACTAGGATTACATTTCTCTACATCCCCAAAAAAGTTCGATTTAGAAACTATTCTGAAATCATTAGAACCAACAAAGAATAATTTAACCTATGGTGAGCGCACTGCTCTGAGAAGCCTAAAAAATAAAACATTATCATCAACCGCTCAGACAAAGGCGGCGTCATTGTAATTTTAACCCCCGAACAATACAAGAATGATGTAACCGAACTACTCAACGACGGAAGTTATGAAAGTCTAAAATTGTATCAAACCAACAAATGCGTATAGTGGAATTAATAAATCTTTTGAAAAACACTAATTTACTTAAACCAAACGAAAAAGATTTAATTCCTAGCTGTCACTATGCCCCAAGATTCTATGCTATCCTAAAAACTCACAAGGAAGATTTTAAATTCCGACCAATTATATCAAAAATTAATAGCCCTTCGTATAAAATTGAAAAACTGTTAACTAAAAAACTAAACATTCTAAAATCTGAACATAATTATGTCTGTAAAAGTAATACGTAACGCAACTTCGACAGCGATCCAACAACATTGAAAATATATTTAATTAAAGGCCGGTTTAAAAAAACCAAATTCCTAGGAAAACTTGGCAAGTGGTTTTAAGAATATCCTTTTTTATACGCTAAAGCTTTTAAAAAGCTACTTGCGTTATAAATTGTTTATAATAATTGTTAGCACAATTTTAAACCAGCTTTTAATTAAATATATTTTAGACTAGTAAATAGTAAGTAATATACTATAGAGACAGATACTTCATATATTTTGTTGGATCGATGTCGGAGTTGCATTATTAATAATCGCTTGATGCATTTTAGGTGTTTCCTAGTTTCGACGAAAGTTTGTAAACGCGATAACTTCTCAACCGTTGGTTGTAGAGGGATAATTTTTCCACTTTCTAAATATGAATCGACCATTGTGAATTCAAAAACTCGCGAGTCAGTTCCTTATAACCAATATTTAAAAAGTTGTCAAAAATGAGTTTTGACGGTTCCCGCCAAACTATTAATTTTTGGCGGACGAAACCGATAAATAACGAAAGATTTTGGAAAATAAATAATAGTTGCAATTGGTTTCATCGATCTATCTATTATAGTTTTCTAGCAGAATTAAAAAGAGGGCAAAAATTTCACCTGTCGAAGACTTTTTAGACAGTGTACCACCCCCCCCCCCCTCCTAATATAAAAAATTGTTTTTCAATAAAACTATAAAATGATGTAACGCGACAAATCTCGGTTCAGTCTTGACAATGGCACTAGCAATGCCGAAAAAAATATAAAATAAAAAATATTTATGAAAAATAAACTTTTTCATAAAGTTATTAATTAATTAATTACAAAATTATAGTACTTCTTATTATTAAATTATATAATTTTTGTAATTTCAATTAAAAATTAATTTTAACAGTAGTTAACACTCTCCGTCATAGATAGCACTATAATACGATATTAAACTATCCAATCAGGGAAGATAATTTTGTATTTTAAATCTCTACAAAACCGTTCTCCACTAAAAACTTAAAACTTTCAACAAATAACGCCATCACCAAGTTACCTCGGATGAATATTACTCCTTTAAAGTCGTCTTTGCCCCTTAAAAATTGTAAATCGATCTATAAAATTTCTACCGACTGGGAAGCTATAGAGCGATCAACGTTTCCAAGACTAGCGAAGACTAAGGTTAGTTAATGCAATAATTTCACTTTGTACCTTTGGGCATGGCGGCCATTATGGGCTCATTTTTTATCTAGACGGTAAATCTCGACCAACATCGCTGTGGTTTTACTCTATCCGTTCTCGTGAAGAATTTCTGAAAGGGAAGTTTAACATTTGTTAATATAGGCGGAATAGGGAGTTACATACTTTGCCCCGAAGGAGGTTTACTATTAGTGTCTGGCCCCATTGAAGTCGGATAGTGGGATATTTAGTTTATCTCCAGTTCTCTACGTATTAAAACTTTCGTTAGGCGTATGATAATTGTAGAAGTAAAATATATTATTTAAAACGTTTCTTACCACGATCAGAGATAATACTTAAAAGTACTATCTTAAAATAAAACACCTTAAAAGTGGAAAATCATTCAGACTTCACCAAAGCCTTACGTCATCGAAAGTGGGATGATCCTCCATGCAGGCATTGCCAAAGCTATACTCATTGAATGACTTCGTCAATCGAAAAAATTTAGGAAAGGGATAATGCATTCGAAAAAAAAAACCAACTTTCAATCGATTTCTAAATGGGAAATAAGTCCGAAAATTATACTCAATTTTTAATAAATTAAACTTTTTGCTAAAAGTAGGCTTAACCGTACGTTTTAAATTCGGATACCTAGAATCCCTCATGTAAAATAAAAAGTTCGGCTTCCAATGAGCGAAAATCTTTCCGGCATAGCTCGCAGGCAGAGCGTACTCTCTTCGGGATCAGATGGCCCCGAGTTCAAACCCGGGTCTCGACGCTTCAAATATTTTACCATGAGTATTTTCATATTACGTAAAAACATTAAAAAGAAATTCAATGTATAAATGTGAAGCGTCGAAAGCCGGGTTTGAAATCAACTCGGGGCCATCTGATTTCGAAGAGGGTACGCACTGCCACCTTAGTAATGAAGCGAAAGGCAGTCTCGGTTTCCCTCTGTTCCGCGGGTCGCTTCCTCTTCGCCGGCCCGCCTTCGCGTTCCTCACTGACTAACGCGGGCCGCTCTGTCTATAGTCGAACCACCTCAGTAATGAAGCGAAAGGCAGTCTCGGTTTCCCTCTGTTCCGCGGGTCGCTTCCTCTTCGCCGGCCCGCCTTCGCCTTCCTCACTGACTAACGCGGGCCGCTCTGTCTATAGTCGAACCACCTCAGTTATGAAGCGAAAGGCAGTCTCGGTTTCCCTCTGTTCCGCGGGTCGCTTCCTCTTCGCCGGCCCGCCTTCGCCTTCCTCACTGATTAACGCGGGCCGCTCTGTCTATAGTCGAACCACCTCAGTAATGAAGCGAAAGGCAGTCTCGGTTTCCCTCTGTTCCGCGGGTCGCTTCCTCTTCGCCGGCCCGCCTTCGCGTTCCTCACTGACTAACGCGGGCCGCTCTGTCTATAGTCGAACCACCTCAGTAATGAAGCGAAAGGCAGTCTCGGTTTCCCTCTGTTCCGCGGGTCGCTTCCTCTTCGCCGGCCCGCCTTCGCCTTCGCCTTCCTCACTGACTAACGCGGGCCGCTCTGTCTATAGTCGAACCACCTCAGTAATGAAACGAAAGGCAGTCTCGGTTTCCCTCTGTTCCGCGGGTCGCTTCCTCTTCGCCGGCCCGCCTTCGCGTTCCTCACTGACTAACGCGGGCCGCTCTGTCTATAGTCGAACCACCTCAGTAATGAAGCGAAAGGCAGTCTCGGTTTTCCTCTGTTCCGCGGGTCGCTTCCTCTTCGCCGGCCCGCCTTCGCCTTCCTCACTGATTAACGCGGGCCGCTCTGTCTATAGTCGAACCACCTCAGTAATGAAGCGAAAGGCAGTCTCGGTTTCCCTCTGTTCCGCGGGTCGCTTCCTCTTCGCCGGCCCGCCTTTGGCTTCCTCACTGACTAACGCGGGCCGCTCTGTCTATAGTCGAACCACCTCAGTAATGAAGCGAAGGCAGTCTCGGTTTCCCTCTGTTCCGCGGGTCGCTTCCTCTTCGCCGGCCCGCCTTCGCCTTCCTTACTAACGTGGGCCGGCGGAGTTTTCCGAAAGAAAGAGAGGGAGAGACACGTTTATTTCCCCATTCTGAAAGGAGAATTCCTTCCTCGGCGAAGAGAATTTTACCCCCTTCCACCCCCGGCGGCGGCGGCGGTGGCGGTGGCAGTGGCGTAGGGGGGCCAAAGCAGGGTTGCTAATTGCGCAGTTTCCCTGCAGTCCGAGCGGTTCGCGATGGGATTTTGGCGATATCGTATACCAGCAAATTTACGGATGTTTGCCCAAAGATGAGATTACGGGGAATTTGGTAGCAATACTCTACCAAAGAGTGTATATCACACCAACGTTTATCAGAAATTGGGCGGTTACCATAGGCGGTTCCCCCAAATTGGGCGGTTCATGAAATTTGAATCAGGCAACACTGTCCCAAGGTCTATTCCAATATATCGGTACCCGCCCGCGTGGGGCTGGCACCGAAATAAAAGTATCCCCGCATTGTTCGTTTCCGTCCTACTTCGTGTTAGCTCAAATAGTCGGCCGTACTCGTTTCTCAGGGCCGTCAAGGTCATTCGGAAGTTATAGTAAGCGTCCGCTATCTGTTCAGTAGCGGCGCTAAGGGTGGGCTGAAGTGGGCTTTAGCCCCCCTGCATTTCTGAGAGGGGCACATATTCATAATTAAGAGGCCAGATATTTTAATTTATGAATTTTCATTATCTCTAGAAATTTGTTTTATTGCCAAAAAAACGTTTTTCTGGAAAAAATATTTCAAAATCAATTTGTTTACTCAAAAAGGTAGTAGACCAGTCTGTTGGTCCGTGGCCTCCCACAAAGTGCTCAGAGCAAACATAATAAGTAGTATTTTTTATCCTTTCAACAGTAATTCTATTGAAATCCATCTTTTACATTTTTTAATATCTGCTCTAGGCCGCGGGAATGGAAAATACTTAATAGCTGTGCTATTAGGCTTTGGTTTGATATAATTTTCTCTATTCCTACACAAAAAATATTCGCACTGTCTTTTAACCATAATGCTTTTAAAAACGTACCGTATTACCTAAAAAACTGATATTTAGTCCATAAGTCTATTTGACACGGACACGTTCATGATAAAATTATCTCATAATTAAAATTAATTTGATGAAATCCGAAGAATGTAAACGTTTTGTTGATCACGTGAAGTGTTTTTAGGCCTTGACAGCCCGGAACTTTCAAAATTCTCCACCCCCCCCCCCCCCCCCGTCCCCTATGGACGGTGAAGGCGGGAGGTAATTTTGTATGGTGGAAGCTACAGCTTTTCCCGTCCGGTTAGAGTTACAGTGTCCATGGTTTATCCCTTAAAATATGCCCTGGTGTTTTGGTTTACTCTAACTCGGATATTTTCTTAAATACATCTTAATTTGACAATCGTCGCTTCTCTTAAGAATGTATTACATTTTGTATTTTGCTGTTTCAGCTCCAGCTTATCGAACTTGGTTTTTAACCCGCTTATTTTTGTGTGGATGGTTTCTGGGAATGTTGGTCCTAATAAAAAGTTACTCTGGAAATTTGAAAGGAGACCTGATTTCATCGAAGAACGTTTACGTTAATAGTATTTCGGATTTGAAAACTATGATTAATCAATATTATGGATTTGAAGTCTATATATACAATAGTCATTACTTCGTAGATAATTTTCAGAAAGTAAGTTATATCAAAAATTACTATCTTGAGTCAATTTTTAGTCCAAGAATAAAAGCTGTAACCCCAAATAATCCAAGCAGCTCGGATTCTCATTGACTCTCTGAAAAGAGTGTCAACCGACGCGATTGTCGGTAGCAAGTTAGAGTATATGCCCTTACATTTTACATTCAGTTCCAAGAAAAACTAGTTTTGAAATTGCCAGATAAAAAATACTCTCCTAATGCCGAGTTCACACAATCGCTTGAAAACCATTTTCATAGCTACTTTCCCAGAATTTCATTGGTTAAAACTTAAATTTCAGTGATGTAAACTGGGTTATGAGCTCTACTGTGACCGTGACTTATTTTTTAGGAGCTGAATACCGAAATAAAGATTCCATGTAATTAAATTAGTTTTGGAAATTGTCTGAAAAAGCGCAAAACAGGTTCAACTTGGACCGCCAGATCACAACCAGAAAAAATAGAACAACGGCGTATGTCTTCTGAAAGACCACAGTTCTCCAAAACCAAATATTTCTATCAAATAAGCGAAATATTTATGATTTGGACCGTGAAGCTCACTATTTTTTGCGTCATTAATTTAGGACAAATCAAACAAGGAATACTCTGAGCTTAGAAATATCATAATGACAAACGGCGTGATGTTCTCGTGGACGCGAACGGAGGATGTAGACAGACTACTGATGTCAATGGCGAATGGGAAGGCAGCCTTGTTTCACGGGTCCAATTACATGTCGTTCCTTTATCATACATTATTTGAAAATGGAGAAGAAGTTTTAAAGAACAAGAAACTATACGTCGGGCGCCAGCAATACGAGTTCAGTTCAGTTCACCATTTGTATAATCGACAACGACTCGCGGAAATCGGAGAGCGAGTTACTTTTCTGTAAGTCGTTTATTAATTTTTACAAACAATTTTATGGGGAAAACTTTAACAAATTTACGATTAACCTCAAAAAGTGCAATAAAATTGATTAAAAACGGTCAATTTATAGCCATATAGGTCCTTTTTATGATTTCAAACAACTATTTGAAAAAAAAAAACCTAAAATGCAGGTTGGTTACACTGCACGGCTAGTTGAAAACCAACCAATAATTTTAAGAGACGTTCAATTAATTACAATGGCTTCGCGGACTCGGAAGGTTTTTTGAAGAGGGGTAAGAAAAAGGGGAACTTTTCGAGACGGCATGTCTGCCATCATCACCGTTTCTCGACTTCAATAGTCACTGAGATCATTTCTACTATTTATCGTGTGTATGATTCATTAAATTACTAATTGCCGTTTTAATTTAACGATATCAAAGTTTGAACGAAATTTCTACTTAGATGGCGCCACGTGCTCCGCGAGGGATTGTGTTTTACGTCTACTACAGATATTATTTTCGTGGCAACAGGTAAAAGAGACCTCTGCGCCGGCTCAAATATCAAACAATCTGGTGTTCCCTCCCTAGATGGCGTCCAGTTATGAATTAGGCTCCATTTATTTTCCCTTCCATTAAAGTCAGTAGTATCAACATGATAGTATTAACAATAACTGGAATAGCATTATTGTTATACTTGGCTCATATCTTTTCTATCGTTCCTACTGATAAGCAACGCTTGTATTTACGTTGTTTTCTGTTACAGGCATTTGAGATTCACAGAAACTGGGCAAGATGAACCACCAAAACGAAAAATGTACTTCAAAAATCGGAAACGCATTTTCACTTTAGAACCTGATTTGCGCCCTTTGAGGCGTTTAACTTTTCAGTTTTTAATGCCCGTTTTCCGCTTATGGATGTACGGCATTCCGTTGTCGATTGCACTTCTATGCGGTGAATTTCTGTGGCACCAATTTTGTTAACGAATTGCACAAAAGGTTTCCCAAACTAACTTATTTTCAACTGTTTTTGGTTTTGGACTTAAGCCGCGTTCACTCTTTTGTCTAAAACCAGTTTTCACGGTGGGTTTCTATGAAACTCATTTGTCCAAACTGGCATTGAAACCGACTTAAACTGGAATTTGTGTGTGACCGTGTGTTAAGATTCAAAATAGGTTCTGGCACATCACTTCGAAGAAAATTTTAAAACCTGAAAAGGAAGCAATTTCTTGTTGTGTAATTGTAAAATAATGCGCGTCATTTCATCGCTAATACTAATTAAAATCAATTTTAAAAGTTAAGTAGTTCAATTAAAATCAAATGTAAAATCAATAAAAAACAATTTACCCACAAAATTAGTAATTTGTATTATACTTTTACTATTGTACACAAAGTATTTTCTTTGTAAGAAACGCGCGCATATCTTTCTATTGTTTATTTGTAGCGCCTTATATTGTAAATATCCTATGTAAACCTGGGACTTTCAATGACGGCCCATACGCTCCAAATGATCGCGCTTTTTTCAAGAAGGCACAACCAGAAATGTTCTAGGTACCCTTTTTTTCTGATCGACAAGAACGCAAGTAGAGTAGTCGGGCCAAAAGCCCTCTTGCAAATCGACAAAATAAAAACTACAATCGTTTCCAAATAAAACTTAGTCTTTATTTATGAATAGTTATAGTATAGTAGAAGAAAAGTTAAACCATTAATGTGCTGTCTCACCAAGTTGTTTCAGTCCGATTTGGTGGGAATCAAAACTAGCTCTCCCAAAAAAGGACCCTAAATCTAGTCGGAGATAAAAAAATTTGGTTCTCGTAATGCTTTTCTTGTCTTTAATGGGCAAAAGGAAATGGCTTGCTTTCTTCGGTTCGCACTATTTAAGCACAAGATTGATTCTGGATTGTAGAGAGTTTAGGGTAGAACAACCATCATCAATCTCTGCCCAAAGAGCAACATTTAGCTTATCAATATTCATAGATTTCATAAAATTCATATATAGGCCTATAGTTTTTTTGTAGTTGTCTTAAATGTTATAAATGCTTCTTTGCCATACTAAGGTTTGTTCTTTATCACCCGTTTTAAAATCCTGTCTGGTATAAAAGCAATCATAAAAAAGTACGTTAAACTGTGGGCCATTCGGTCATAAATCTGGTCGTCCTTCTTTATCCTAATACATATTTGCTTGTCTTCCAAGATTCTATTATATACGACAACGTCACACCATGAACAATCCGTTACGAACATTTGTCCTTCTACTTGGCAAAAATAATTTGAAGTCTCTTAACGATATCATTTTGTTTTGTTAAGTAGAAACCTTTGTTAGCAAGACAATTTTCTCTTGTTGGATAATATTTCTCAGATATATTATGTTTGATATTCACCACGTGCAGAAATAATTTATGCACGTGGTGAATATCAAACATGCGAAGGTATTGACTATGAATCCCTAAGTGTGATTGAAAGATCAATTAAGACCTCCACTCTTGTAAAAAAGAATATTCCCTTCTTACGCTATGAGTCCCCAAAGTGTTCTTTTATCAAGCCAGGCCAATATGAAACTACTACCCACTGCCAAGAATGCCTAAAATGGCAAAGTAACCTTAGAGGTTATTGTAAGAGAAAAGCCACAAGTGAAATTATTGCAACACAATCAAATCCAAACAAGAGATCGAAAATTGATGTTTCTTCTAGAGTTAATTTGTCAACATTAACACCTCGCAGTTTAAAAAAAAGAGGTTTTAATATACGAAAAGATAGAAAATCATTAATTACGCGAAATAAAGATTTCGAGAAGAAACTTGAGAAGCTAAGCATTAAATTAAAGAAGTCTCAGAATGAAGAGTTATCTGAATTAGTGGAGTTAATAAGCACTGAACATCAGGATAAACTGGATGATGTTATAAATGAGAGTAATAATGTTGAAGTGTCAAAAATACTGAGGGAGATCTGGAAGTCTGATCGCCTGAAAATTCATCAAAACCAGAAATCGAATTTTTTTCAAGATCAAATTAAAAACGGTAACTAATTTTTTTCTGATATTCACAATATTTTAAAACTTTGCTTAGATTTCATTTCATATAATTATAGAAACAGGCAAGACAGGGAACAGCTGGTCCATTGTTACCTACCGAATGGCTTTAACTATATACATTCGAAGTCCTTCAGCATTTAAAGCAATAAAAAGTTTTAATTTATTGCAATTACCAAGTGAGAGTTCACTCAAGGACTTTACTAGAGCCAGATTACAGACGGCGGGTATCAATTATGTTTATCTCGAAGAACAAAGAAATCTGTACGAGAAAATAAAACGGGAACAAGTGCAACAAGTCGGCCAAGGCCGTAATATTAGTTCCACATGGATGAATTAATTAATTATTATCTAAGCCTTGGCGCGTGTTAAAAGGCTTAAGCATAACGTTAGACGTAAGGTTCTTTATCTGAATTGTAAGTTTGAGCTCCGTATCTCAAATCCAATAGGAACTACGAAGAAAATTCGCATATGGTCACTAACCCTTGGCGCGGGTTAAAAGAGTTAAACATAGGGTCAAACTTCAGCCTCTTAACTGTATTAAAAGTTTGAGCTCCGTATCTCAAATCCAGTCCAAACTACGAAGAAAATTCGTGGAGGATCTATAAGCCTTGGCGCGTGTTAATATGGTTAAGCATAGTGCCAAACGTAACCACCTTTACCTATATTCAAAGTTTATGCCCCCTATTTCAAATCCAATAGGAACTACGAAGCTTATAAATTTTTCTCTAAGCCTTGGCATAAGGGTTAAGCATAGCGTCAGACGTAAGCTTCATTATCTGTATTGGGTTCAGTATCTCAAATCCAATAGGAACTAATCTATTAATAACGCTTTACCCGGGAGATTTTTGGGAACTTTCGTACTCTGCGTAAATCAACGCTCAAAATAGGAAAAGGGGGGCTGTTGCGCCCCCTGTTTACCTGACAGAGCTGAAACGTGCACACAGAGCAGAGGTATAGCAGTAATATATATTAAAAATTAAACGGAATTTATAAGTCAATCGGATCCAAAATGATAAGACTGCGTAAAAATGCTTAATTTAAAATTAAGTCTGGTAAAATATCCACAATACCATCCCAATAACTACATCAAGGTTTCAAATCGCACGCGAATAGCGTTAAAATTAGGCCAAAACAAGCTAAGCCTTGGTTAAATTAAAATTAAGTCTGGTAAAATATCCGCAATGCCCATCCTAATAAGTAAATCCAGTTTCAAAGTTATACCTCAAATCGCACGCGAATAGCGTTAAAATTAGGCCAAAGCATGATGAGCCTTGGTTAAATTAAAATTAAGTCTGGTAAAATATCCGCAATGCCCATCCTAATAAATAAATCCAGTTTCAAAGTTATACCTCAAATCGCACGCGAATAGCGTTAAAATTACGCCGAAACAAGCTAACCCTTTTTAAATTAAAATTAAGTCTGGTAAAATATCCGCAATGCCCATCCTAATAAATAAATCCAGTTTCAAAGTTATACCTCAAATCGCACGCGAATAGCTTTCTTTAAAATTAGGGCAAAGCATGATAAACCTTGGTTAAATTAAAATTAACAGGGTTCATACAAACCTGGAGAACCTGGAAAACCTGGAAATATCAGTGAAACAGATTCTTTCCAAAAAAATCAGGGAGATATCAGGGAAATTTTAAATATTTAACCAAAACCTGGATATATCAGGGAAATTCGATTGAGTCTGGAAGCGCCTCAATAATTATATATATTTTTTTCGATTACACGAAAACATACGGTGGTTTAGCACCTGGATATTTCAGGGAAATTTCCAGGAGAAAAGCTGGAAATGTCAGGGAAATTAATTTTCCAAATGTTGTATGAACCCTGAATTAAGTCTGGTAAAATATCCGCAATACCAACCCTGATAACTACATCAAGTTTCAAAGTTATACCTCAAATCGCACGCGAATAGCGTTAAAATTAGGCCGAAACAAGCTAAGCCTTGGTTAAATTAAAATTAAGTCTGGTAAAATATCCGCAATGCCCATCCTAATAAATAAATCCAGTTTCAAAGTTATACCTCAAATCGCACGCGAATAGCGTTAAAATTAGGCCAAAGCATGATAAGCCTTGGTTAAATTAAAATTAAGTCTGGTAAAATATCCGCAATACCAACCCTGATAACTACATCAAGTTTCAAAGTTATACCTCAAATCGCACGCGAATAGCGTTAAAATTATGCCAAAACAAGCTAAGCCTTGGTTAAATTCAAATTAAGTCTGGTAAAATATCCGCAATACCAACCCTGATAACTACATCAAGTTTCAAAGTTATACCTCAAATCGCACGCGAATAGCGTTAAAATTAGGCCGAAACAAGCTAAGCCTTGGTTAAATTAAAATTAAGTCTGGTAAAATATCCGCAATGCCCATCCTAATAAATAAATCCAGTTTCAAAGTTATACCTCAAATCGCACGCGAATAGCGTTAAAATTAGGCCAAAGCATGATAAGCCTTGGTTAAATTAAAATTAAGTCTGGTAAAATATCCGCAATACCAACCCTGATAACTACATCAAGTTTCAAAGTTATACCTCAAATCGCACGCGAATAGCGTTAAAATTATGCCAAAACAAGCTAAGCCTTGGTTAAATTCAAATTAAGTCTGGTAAAATATCCGCAATACCAACCCTGATAACTACATCAAGTTTCAAAGTTATACCTCAAATCGCACGCGAATAGCGTTAAAATTAGGCCGAAACAAGCTAAGCCTTGGTTAAATTAAAATTAAGTCTGGTAAAATATCCGCAATGCCCATCCTAATAAATAAATCCAGTTTCAAAGTTATACCTCAAATCGCACGCGAATAGCGTTAAAATTAGGCCAAAGCATGATAAGCCTTGGTTAAATTAAAATTAAGTCTGGTAAAATATCCGCAATACCAACCCTGATAACTACATCAAGTTTCAAAGTTATACCTCAAATCGCACGCGAATAGCGTTAAAATTATGCCAAAACAAGCTAAGCCTTGGTTAAATTCAAATTAAGTCTGGTAAAATATCCGCAATACCAACCCTGATAACTACATCAAGTTTCAAAGTTATACCTCAAATCGCACGCGAATAGCGTTAAAATTAGGCCGAAACAAGCTAAGCCTTGGTTAAATTAAAATTAAGTCTGGTAAAATATCCGCAATGCCCATCCTAATAAATAAATCCAGTTTCAAAGTTATACCTCAAATCGCACGCGAATAGCGTTAAAATTAGGCCAAAGCATGATAAGCCTTGGTTAAATTAAAATTAAGTCTGGTAAAATATCCGCAATACCAACCCTGATAACTACATCAAGTTTCAAAGTTATACCTCAAATCGCACGCGAATAGCGTTAAAATTATGCCAAAACAAGCTAAGCCTTGGTTAAATTCAAATTAAGTCTGGTAAAATATCCGCAATACCAACCCTGATAACTACATCAAGTTTCAAAGTTATACCTCAAATCGCACGCGAATAGCGTTAAAATTATGCCAAAACAAGCTAAGCCTTGGTTAAATTCAAATTAAGTCTGGTAAAATATCCGCAATACCAACCCTGATAACTACATCAAGTTTCAAAGTTATACCTCAAATCGCACGCGAATAGCGTTAAAATTAGGCCGAAACAAGCTAAGCCTTGGTTAAATTAAAATTAAGTCTGGTAAAATATCCGCAATGCCCATCCTAATAAATAAATCCAGTTTCAAAGTTATACCTCAAATCGCACGCGAATAGCGTTAAAATTAGGCCAAAGCATGATAAGCCTTGGTTAAATTAAAATTAAGTCTGGTAAAATATCCGCAATACCAACCCTGATAACTACATCAAGTTTCAAAGTTATACCTCAAATCGCACGCGAATAGCGTTAAAATTATGCCAAAACAAGCTAAGCCTTGGTTAAATTCAAATTAAGTCTGGTAAAATATCCGCAATACCAACCCTGATAACTACATCAAGTTTCAAAGTTATACCTCAAATCGCACGCGAATAGCGTTAAAATTAGGCCGAAACAAGCTAAGCCTTGGTTAAATTAAAATTAAGTCTGGTAAAATATCCGCAATGCCCATCCTAATAAATAAATCCAGTTTCAAAGTTATACCTCAAATCGCACGCGAATAGCGTTAAAATTAGGCCAAAGCATGATAAGCCTTGGTTAAATTAAAATTAAGTCTGGTAAAATATCCGCAATACCAACCCTGATAACTACATCAAGTTTCAAAGTTATACCTCAAATCGCACGCGAATAGCGTTAAAATTATGCCAAAACAAGCTAAGCCTTGGTTAAATTCAAATTAAGTCTGGTAAAATATCCGCAATACCAACCCTGATAACTACATCAAGTTTCAAAGTTATACCTCAAATCGCACGCGAATAGCGTTAAAATTAGGCCGAAACAAGCTAAGCCTTGGTTAAATTAAAATTAAGTCTGGTAAAATATCCGCAATGCCCATCCTAATAAATAAATCCAGTTTCAAAGTTATACCTCAAATCGCACGCGAATAGCGTTAAAATTAGGCCAAAGCATGATAAGCCTTGGTTAAATTAAAATTAAGTCTGGTAAAATATCCGCAATACCAACCCTGATAACTACATCAAGTTTCAAAGTTATACCTCAAATCGCACGCGAATAGCGTTAAAATTATGCCAAAACAAGCTAAGCCTTGGTTAAATTCAAATTAAGTCTGGTAAAATATCCGCAATACCAACCCTGATAACTACATCAAGTTTCAAAGTTATACCTCAAATCGCACGCGAATAGCGTTAAAATTAGGCCGAAACAAGCTAAGCCTTGGTTAAATTAAAATTAAGTCTGGTAAAATATCCGCAATGCCCATCCTAATAAATAAATCCAGTTTCAAAGTTATACCTCAAATCGCACGCGAATAGCGTTAAAATTAGGCCAAAGCATGATAAGCCTTGGTTAAATTAAAATTAAGTCTGGTAAAATATCCGCAATACCAACCCTGATAACTACATCAAGTTTCAAAGTTATACCTCAAATCGCACGCGAATAGCGTTAAAATTATGCCAAAACAAGCTAAGCCTTGGTTAAATTCAAATTAAGTCTGGTAAAATATCCGCAATACCAACCCTGATAACTACATCAAGTTTCAAAGTTATACCTCAAATCGCACGCGAATAGCGTTAAAATTATGCCAAAACAAGCTAAGCCTTGGTTAAATTCAAATTAAGTCTGGTAAAATATCCGCAATACCAACCCTGATAACTACATCAAGTTTCAAAGTTATACCTCAAATCGCACGCGAATAGCGTTAAAATTATGCCAAAACAAGCTAAGCCTTGGTTAAATTCAAATTAAGTCTGGTAAAATATCCGCAATACCAACCTTGATAACTACATCAAGTTTCAAAGTTATACCTCAAATCGCACGCGAATAGCGTTAAAATTATGCCAAAACAAGCTAAGCCTTGGTTAAATTCAAATTAAGTCTGGTAAAATATCCGCAATACCAACCCTGATAACTACATCAAGTTTCAAAGTTATACCTCAAATCGCACGCGAATAGCGTTAAAATTATGCCAAAACAAGCTAAGCCTTGGTTAAATTAAAATTAAGTCTGGTAAAATATCCGCAATACCAACCCTGATAACTACATCAAGTTTCAAAGTTATACCTCAAATCGCACGCGAATAGCGTTAAAATTATGCCAAAACAAGCTAAGCCTTGGTTAAATTCAAATTAAGTCTGGTAAAATATCCGCAATACCAACCCTGATAACTACATCAAGTTTCAAAGTTATACCTCAAATCGCACGCGAATAGCGTTAAAATTATGCCAAAACAAGCTAAGCCTTGGTTAAATTCAAATTAAGTCTGGTAAAATATCCGCAATACCAACCCTGATAACTACATCAAGTTTCAAAGTTATACCTCAAATCGCACGCGAATAGCGTTAAAATTATGCCAAAACAAGCTAAGCCTTGGTTAAATTCAAATTAAGTCTGGTAAAATATCCGCAATACCAACCCTGATAACTACATCAAGTTTCAAAGTTATACCTCAAATCGCACGCGAATAGCGTTAAAATTATGCCAAAACAAGCTAAGCCTTGGTTAAATTCAAATTAAGTCTGGTAAAATATCCGCAATACCAACCCTGATAACTACATCAAGTTTCAAAGTTATACCTCAAATCGCACGCGAATAGCGTTAAAATTATGCCAAAACAAGCTAAGCCTTGGTTAAATTAAAATTAAGTCTGGTAAAATATCCGCAATACCAACCCTGATAACTACATCAAGTTTCAAAGTTATACCTCAAATCGCACGCGAATAGAGTTAAAATTATGCCAAAACAAGCTAAGCCTTGGTTAAATTCAAATTAAGTCTGGTAAAATATCCGCAATACCAACCTTGATAACTACATCAAGTTTCAAAGTTATACCTCAAATCGCACGCGAATAGCGTTGACCATGCACGGCTTCGATAAGTGAGTGTCACACTTATTTGTTACTTCTGGCCATACGCGGCTCCGATAAGTAAGTGTCACACTTATTTGTTACTTCTGGCCATACGCGGCTTCGATAAGTAAGTGTCACACTTATTTGTTACTTCTGAACATACGCGGCTTCGATAAGTAAGTGTCACACTTATTTGTTTCTTCTGACCATACGCGGCTTCGATACGTAAATCACGCACTCTAAGTGTCACACTTATTTATTTCTTCTGGCCATACGCGGCTTCGATAAGTAAGTTACGCACTCCGCGTAAGGCAAAAACGAACGTCAGCGGTAAGGTGGTTTATGCGGTGCCCAAGGGCCCCTAATTTTTTTAGGGCACCGAAACCTGGCAAACCATTAGAGCTAAAGTAAATACGTAATTTAAAAAAGGAATTAAATTTTTAAGTCACTCAGTTGGGTAATAATCAGCGTGCGTAAATCAACGCCCACAATCGGAAAAGGGGGGGTGGCCTTACGCCCCCTGTTTCCACGACAGAGCTGAAACGTGCACACATTGTAGAGGTATAGCGTTTATATAGATTAAAACTTAAACGAAATTTAAAAGTCAATCGTATCCAAAATTGTAAGACTGCGTATTCTTTTAGAAGTGTCTAAGGGGGATCGGATAGAAGCGGCTGGCAAAGCGCCGCTAACTAAATTTTACCCGTGAAACGGCGGGGTTATGTCACCCCGTTCAAAAGATATGGAAGGTGTTTAAAAGTTGGACGACGACGACACTTCACAACATTCTAACGAAAACAATAGTCCCACTCTATATATACATATAGATGTGGAACTAAAAAGGGTTGTTGGAGCCTCTTGGAGAAGGTATTCTTATTTTCGATGAAGTTCACGTCATCAGTAAAGTTGTCTGGAATACAAAAAATAATGAACTTAGTGGCTTAGCACTAGATCCTGAAGATTATAAATCTTTGGTTGATGTTTACAAATTGATGGAAAATAACAAACCAGCACCCACAGACTTTGAGCTTCAATTTCTCTGGAGAGATGTATCATATAAATTTGATGTGATTGGACCTTACATAACAACAAATGGACCTATAAATCACACATTGTATGGAATTGTTTTGGACGTTCTCGATGCATTTCACAACTATGGTTTTAGGACTAGGGCTCTTATTTGTGATGGCGCTTCTTGAATCTGGCTTTAATTAAACATACGCTTAAACAAGAAGGACATTTTGGATTTGTCATAAATGAAAATTGTGTGAGAGATCACAGCATTTTGCCCTTGTTCAAACATCCCTGCTGGCTTTTCCACACTTTAATATGGATTATTTGTCCCTCTCATGAGCTCAAAAGTTTGATTCAAGCGTTGTTTTCATCTAAAGACCTTTTCACACGAGCCAACTTTTTAAATCAAAATGCTGAGTCAGCAAAAATGGATCAGTGATCCATTTTTTTCTCGCGCACATTTTTGGTGGATCAACTCATCGAACTTTTATTCACACGAGCCAACTAGTTGACTCAACTCAAGTTGACTCATCTAGTTGGATCAAAAAGTTGGCTCGTGTGAAAAGGCCTTAAATTAGAGCGAGGAACAGAATTCTTTGAATTTTTGGGAATAGTGTTTGGGTGGGCTGGCCCAACACAGGTTTACGATGAAGACATCATTAGATCTCAGCACAATTACCCAAAAAATGTCCGAAAACTTTACAAGAACTATATAAAACGTGATAACTGGACACGGTTGAATGTGAAACCAAGTAAAATAATGCAACAAGAGGAGATGATAGAAGCTTTATATGAAATTGCAAATCCAGTTCCCGGTGATCTTATACCAACCAAAGACGGTGATCTAACTCATCTTGTACCCTTTAAAAATGGTGATGTTGTGCCAAATAAAGACGAACTAATGATGACAAGGAAATATTTATTAAGTTGTAATCGTATCTTTGAAGAAGGAATTTTAAAGCGTGTTAGACTAGACAGCCATGATCATCCAGTATTAAGTTCAATTGATGAAGGGTACTCTTTTTTTGAAGCTTGGATAAATAATGTCTTAGATTCCTATGAAGACATTAACTTAAGATCTCCTCAACAGAAGAAGTTCTTATCGTATCAAACTTGGGATTTACTCCGGATAATGATATTTGGATTTAAGCAATTTGTGGTAGAATATTTGACCGAACATCCTGGGTACTGTATTATCCCTGGCAGGATAAACGGTAGTGCAATTGAATCTTTATTCGGGCAATTTCGTGACTCCACATCGGGAAAACTTTCAGGTTCGAACTATTGTCAAGCGCAAAGGGATAATCTAGTGAAAAGTGATCTACATGGAAAGAGGATAACTCACGATGATTATAGGGGTTGCCACATTTCAGTTGCAGAAACTGAACTGAAAAGAATTAAGAGGGGAAAAAAAGTTAACTTATGAAATTAGTATTACTATTAAAATTATTAACATCGGTAATAATTTTGCACAATAACAAAATCAGTTTAAAACTGACTATAATTTCGGACAGTTGGTTTTTAACTGATTTTATTATTGTGCAAAATAATTACTAATGTTTTTAAAACTTTGGTCGTTGCTACTTGTGCATTATTTACGATTAATCTTTATTGTTCAAGAATTAAAATAACTCTTAAACTGTAAATTAAAGAACATTTTTTAGTTTTATTCATAGATATCACTATTCATAAATAAGTTATACACATTTCCTTAGAAGTATCTTAGCATTTATAATAAATTATTATCACTGTATTTAATTTATACATTTTAAGAACTATTTTTTCACTAAGGTTATCACTAAATTATTACCTCGGTATTTTTAAATTTTAGGAGCTGCTTCTAAATATCACTGTATTTATACATTTTAAGAATTTTTTCACTTAAGTTCTATCAAAAAATTATCTTAGTTTTGAAATTTTTCCCTCTAGTATTCACTAAATATCACAGTATTTTTTTACTAGTTTTCCATCTAATTGTAGCAAATTATCATTAATTTTAACATACATTTTTATTTCACATTTTAAGTCTCTTAGGAATTGGTTCCCTTTTGCTTTTCACATTTGGTGAAAGTGTATTTAAAACATTCTTCACTTCAGTGATTTGCTTGGGTCCTCTGAATTTCATTGAGCTCTTTACTGGTTTTCTTAAATTTTCATTCACGGGTGACCTTTTTAAAACTAATTTCTTCTGAGAATTTTTAGTTTTTGCTTTTGCTGCAACACCTAACTTGTCTCTCAACATGTATCCACCAGTTTGTATTTCATCAGAGTAGTTAGAAAATTAGAAATCATTGTATCTTGCATTTGACATTTTTGAGATCAGAATATCGTAAAATATAGATAAAGAGAGACTGCCATCTGTTAAAGTAACCGCAGCTTTCATAAAGATAGTTTTGAGGACTCTGTCCTTCTTAATTATAGGGAGCGTAACTTGCGCGTGTTTAGAGCGAAGAGATACAAAACTTTCTTTTTTAATTAATGACCTATATTTCTCATCAAATGCTTTCAGGAAGTTGTAAAATATTTTCTTAAAGAAAAACATATAGCCTTTGTCACGTGATAAAATACTAGCTAGTAAATTTAATAATTTTTCACTTTTGGTCATGGAAAAGCACTTTACAAGGCTTAGGTTATTTCTTGCATCATTGCTCTTTCTATTTGACCTTAATAGTTTTAAACTCAATCCATGCATACCTTATAGAGCTGCCCCACCTAAATGAATTAGTCGAGAGTCCAAAAAATTAGATTCTTTTAAAGCGGGTTGAGGGTCCACAAAATCAGATTCGTTTGAAGTGGATTGAGAGTCTAAACAATCAGATTTGTTTAGAGCAAGTTGAGAGTCCACAAAATAAAATTCGTTTAAGGTGGATACTATAGAGTTCGATTTTTTACAACCTATTAGTTAATAAAATGTTAGATAAAACTAAACTTTATACATATGGATAATTATACCAGAAGTATGCAAACTGAAGTTATCAGACTATATTACAGATCACTACGTGGCTACAGAATTAAAATTTTACTATCCCCAGGGTTAATTTGCTTTTCAAGAGAAAACATCATGTTATATTGTAACTTTGCTTGTCTTTACAATTTCAAAAGTGTTTTTTATTGTGCACGCTTAAATCAAATATAAAATGCTTCCCAGTTTTCAGATCAATTCCAATAACTTCAGTTCATTTACTTCTGATTATATCAATACCTTCTTCATTTCTGTTTTCCTTTTCTTTATCCCAAATATTTGAAATTAACAAAAATAAAATTCCTTTGGCAATACTATTTATGGTGATAGCAAAGTTATCAGCATTGTTGTTCTAAAAACCAAATATATATATATACACATATTTACAAATTGAAAAATTGGTTTACCTTTGATTGCAAAAGTCCTTCTTTACCATTCGCTTCCAAAATTTGCAACCACATGTCAGACAACAATTCTGCAACCTGAGACAACGACGTTTCATCATCATGTAGACTTACAGCACTCTCAATATCACTCATGACTTTTTCCCTCCAAGTAGTCTTCAGCATCATATTATTCAGATTAGATTTGAATTTTTCATTGTAGCATTTTTCGAAATATAGTTTACAATTTTCCCACAAACACTCCACTAACTTATCAAAATAAGATATTGCACAAATATTTACAGAAGACGCGCTATGCCTTGGTTGGAATACGGTATTCTTTAAAGCTGATAGTACTTTGTCATTTTTATCGTCATTTAAATATTTTCCCCATGTAAAAACTTTAATAATTGATTTAAAATTTGATTTTGCGATATTTGTTCCAATAAAAGTAAATTACTGCGAATAATTTCGCGAGATTTGATACAACTGTTCCTCGAGACAGTTGCCATATTTAAAAACTATAACTTTCTCAATAGTGTATTAAAAGTGAAAAAAAATTGGTAGAAGTACATGGAATGAAGAACTGGGCTGGTTCCACGTTCTTCCTAGCGTGAATTAGTTCTTGGTTTTACCAGCAAATATTAAATCTCCAGGCCCCAGATTTTTTAATATACCACAATTTTCAGTCAAGTGTTTAACAGACACTCTTCCACCCCATGCTTCGGACAAAAATGAAACATAGCATAAAGGGTTTACTCCAATTAAGAATTTTACTGTATGATGTTTGTATTACGACCAGAGCAGCCCTTTAGCTAACAAATTAGACGGTTTCTCCATGAAAATCTCGAAACAGTCAATTATAACAGTTACTTTATTCCCAAACACATTAAAAAATTAACGTGGCATAGTTTTGTAGAGTTGATCTCTAGATGGCCAAATAACAAGATGCCTAAGTCGAGCGAAAAATACATCAAAAATTGAATGGAATATTCTTGATGCTGTGCGATGGGAAACATTAAACCTGTACGCTATATCCAAAAAGTCCAAATTTAATCTCAACCTCATTAGAAAAAGAATTACTTGTTCAAATTTCGCTAGAGCAGATTGATTTGTAATAGTTATACATGGTTGGACAATGTTGAATACAACCATCAGAGTTTCACTACTTTATAAGCCGGTATAATATTTATGGTTCCATTTTGACTATATCTTTTTCACACAAATCCGTATGAGTCGAAGTATCTGGAACGTTGGACAAACTTGAATGCATTAAGGCTCAACTAAATTAAAACGATTCAGAATATGTCTCAATGTCTGGCTTGTAATATTTTTGTGGAGTGTTATTAATGGAATTTGGAAGATTATCAGCAATGGACGAAGACTCTTCGTGTTCAGGTAAAGAAACGATATTTTCAAGAACAACCTCTTATTCCGAAACCTTAAGGGTCCCTTACCAAAATCGTGAGTGTCACTTCTAAACTTAAAAAAGTTTAATTTAAAGCTGCCACAGTTCCAAATACAGCCTCAAATCAGATTTAATTCATACTCTTTTATTGAGACTAAAATAGATTTTATTTAGGACCCACAATTCTAGTCTAAGTTTTTACCTCTCCGAGGGGACAAAGTCCCCTAGGAGGGGTTATTTTGCTTACATAATACTTAAAAATCCTTGATCCTACATTGAGACTAATTGGCGACTAAAGTAAGACTCCCATTTTGGTAAGGGGTGTCTTTTGGCTCTTTAGGCATATCATAGGTGTTTTTTTTTATTTAGTAATTTCTAATCTTCGCAGTAATCTTTCTCTTCTATCCATGATCTTAAAATGGTTTTTTAAATTTTCAGATTTTGTTGTAACCCAAATTTAAACTTGGGATCCAATCTCTGTTATCTGGGTCTAAGTTCAATCTCCATATAATTTCCCTCAAATACTTCATTACTTAGGTAATTTTTAAATAGTATGTCTGAATAGTTAAGCCTTATAGGATTATAGATTTGTCGTATTTTAAAACAATTTTCGCGGCGGGAAATTCGAACAATTGATAATTACTTAATGCTGAACGGTATTTGATTAATGTAAAAATATTTCAGGTTCAAATTATTATTTTAAGTTGTTACATATCAATAATTTTTGTAGAAATTACCCAAAAATGCCTTCGTGTTGTGTTCCCTTTTGCCCTTCGGTAAAAGGCAAAGCACCTGGAGTTTCTTTACAATAGTTTCCTTCTGATGGGGCGTTGAGAGACATGTGGCTAGAAAATATGTATCGGGATAATTTTCAAATAAATGACAAATCAGAATCGATCGTTGTATGTAGTTTACACTTTTGTGAAACAGAATCATGCTTGAGAACGTTGTACTACCAGTTAATGTTACTGGTATACTGGATGCGTTGAGTAAAGAGCCTGACACGCAACGAACCACTTTAAAATTGGCAAGTTTGGCTTCCGTAGCTGGTTTTGTGGTAAAGAAAATGGAGCAAGCTGAATATTGTAGCCCTCTCGTGTCTCGAGTGCATTTCCGGACCCTGCTCGCATTCACCACTTTTAGACTTAATTATAACATCCGACCGAGGAAGCCTTAGTTACCCAAATAAGGATTTTGTAATGGTTCTTTCTGTAGTGTTGAGCTTTATTGAGGCAGCAGTTCCTAATTTACGAGAATCACCAAGATTTTGCGAAAAAATCGAAGCTCAAGAGTTGCCGAAACTTAGCATGTCTCCAATTTTGCAGAGCAATCTTAATGTCACTCATGCCTCAATATCTGCCAAATTTATTTGTGACAAAATAATACCATCCGTAGTTGATAACATAACTAGGAAAATTTCAGCACGATTTGAGAAAGTAAAAGAACTAGTTTACAAACCTCAATCGAGAAAACTTCTAAAAATGTGAAGGGCTTTCATTTTCATTATGGATGTTCATATTTTTATCACCATACACCAGTTATATTTCATTGTTTTCCTGAAGTTTCTTTCATATCTATCATTCATAATGAACAGTTTACATTATCTACCATTCATAATCACCAGTTTTCAATCGTATCTACCATTCATAATCACCAGTTTTCAATCGTATCTACCATTCATAATCACCAGCGCGAGAAGTTGGCCATAGCGAGGTAGAAGTCCGTTCGACACTGTCGAAGTTTTAGCCGATAAAATACGCGAAAAAGATAATATAGCTAAATCCTAAACAAATTTGAAGAAATTTAAAAACTTACTAATAACTCGTACCGATAGGTCTTCGAGCAACGCGAAACTCGGATCAAATAGATCTTCGAGTAATAAACTAAATTAAAAACAAATAAAATAGCCAGAAATAACTCGAAGATCTATTTGATCCGAGTTTCGCGTTGCTCGAAGACCTATCGGTACGAGTTATTAGTAAGTTTTTAAATTTCTTCAAATTTGTTTAGGATTTAGCTATATTATCCCTTTTAATTATGGACTTATCTACTTTTTCGCGTATTTTATCATCCTTCTCACAGTCCATAGGTGGTTTCTTCTAACTGAAGTTTTAGCCGATCGTGTTCAGTCTTTAGTTCTTTACTCTTTATCGGATTATAAGGATAGTTTTCATTTGACAGTACTGTTGACACTGGCATCTAAATTTGTAAGTTTATTTTCTGTTTTTTTAATACTTCATTAATTTTACATGACTTTGATAATACATATTGTAATTGGTTAACAAAGATTAATAAACTGAATTAACCGTTTAAAATCGAAAGATCCAACCAGGGTTGACGTTAAAAAATAGAAAGTGAAACTAAAACTAACGTTTCCCTCAAATGTTGTATATTTTTATGATGTAGGGTGAACGACCACACAAGATGAAATAATATGTGTATAATATGTAATATACCGTTGTATATAATCCGTTTTTATTCTCAGTGATGCTAAGTTTCTAAGTAGGATAAGATGGGAAAAGATAATTTTAAAATCTTTATAGTTATTCTTTATACCGAAAATTCAAACACGTGCAAACAATATTATTTTGTTTAAATAACGGTATCACATGTGCACCTTGTTATTTGCACTTTAAATAGTTAGGAGTTCTACTCTACTTCACTTAGATTAAAAGTTTTTCGTAAAAGATTTCTGACCTAAGGTTGTGGGAGCGCCATTTGGGAAGGTACGGCTCTGCAAAAATACGTATGTTTTTACCTCCCCGAGGGGACAAAGTCCCCTAGGAGGGGTTATACAACCACCGTGTCTGTCCGTCTGTCTGTCAGGCCTGCGAACGCGTTCGCATTTTCGGGACAAAGGTTAATCATTGCGTACGCAGTTTCTCGAAATCCGCGTTCGCAATTGCTTGGAATTAGGGAACGAAGTCGAAAGATTGGCAAAACCACCGTGTGACGGTGAGCGCTAACGGATAAATTTGCGGTTGGGTTGGGTTTGGTTGTTGCTTTTCGTTAACGCTCACTGTCGCGGGAGTTTTAACTAGTTTGATTGGATATTTTTTTGTAATGTTTATGTGTTGAGTGGGAATGTTGAGTTTGTATTATGACGGTTGTGTTTGTTGTGTTTGTGGTGATTGTGTTTTTTCTCCAACTTCTTCTTATTCTTGACTTTTGGGACGGATCGAGTGCTGAGTGTTATGGCAACCTCTCAACATCCAATGGCAGGGTTTCCACCAATTGTTCACGATATTCGTCTTAGTGTCAATTTGCGATCGTATCGAGCGGGATTTGAACCCAAAACCTCCTGTATGACAGGCGGACGTTCTACCACAGAACCACCGATACTTATTAAGCTTCTTCGGAAATTAGACTTTCAGATTTATCGGAAGTGTATATTACTAATTAATAGAGAATTAAATTTCGGTGTTTATTTATATAGAACGAAATTTCGTGTTCGATTTAAATTTTTGCATCGAAGATATTTTAATGTAGCGTCTTCTCTGTTGATTAAAAACAAAAGCGCCACCCAGGTTTTGAAACCGGGCCGTTCAGTTAGGCAGTTGAGCGCTCTACCACAGAACCAACGATAACTCCTTAGCAATACTTCAAATAAGACACTCATTGTTAGCATAATAGTTAATAAAGTCTTGAATTTTTTGTTTAATATAATAAGTTGCTTAATTTCAATTTGGTACTTTTGTTTAGTGTTTTTTTAATGAATGGAGTTAAAGATTTTTTCTTCTATTATTTGACGTTTTATTTTTGCTGTTGTATATTTTTTATCTTTTATTCTTTTAAAATTATTTACTTCTTCCGCGAAATGG
The DNA here is from genome assembly GCF_980474605.1 of Leiobunum rupestre. Classification (NCBI taxonomy): domain Eukaryota; kingdom Metazoa; phylum Arthropoda; class Arachnida; order Opiliones; family Sclerosomatidae; genus Leiobunum; species Leiobunum rupestre. The sequence goes on along the minus strand of NC_143384.1, from coordinate 74,457,711 downwards.
TAAATTTTTTTTGAGGAACCTTTTTGTCACTTTTTTTTGTCTATTAATGTTTTGAGAACATTTACGTTTTCGGAAATTTTGATGGAACCTTCAAAGTGTATACGTAGTATTTTCCAACTTCTGCGGTTTGATTATAACTAGGTCGAAAGTTCGTTATTTATTAATGCTTATTCTTATCGACTTAAAATTTGTGATATTGTTGTATTATTGCGGTGGTGTTGGTTTGGCGTTTAATATTTAAAATTAAGTTAAGTGCCTTTTCTGTGCTTTGTCAAAGGTAAGGTGTGTTTAGTTTAATGCTATTAATTTTTTTATTGGTGTTGGTGTTTGGATTGATTCTCTGAAGCCCGATCTATTGGGTTGTTATTATTAATTTTTCTATTTGTTATTCTGGCTCTGAAGCCTGATCTATTGGGTTGTTATTATTAATTTTTCTATTTGTTATTCTGGCTCTGAAGCCTGATCGATTGGGTTGTTATTATTTATTTTTCTATTTGTTATTCTGGCTCTGAAGCCTGATCGATTGGGTTATTATTATATATTTTTCCATTTGTTATTCTGGCTCTGAAGCCTTATCGATTGGGTTATTATTATATATTTTTCCATTTGTTATTCTGGCTCTGAAGCCTTATCGATTGGGTTGTTATTATATATTTTTCTATTAATTATTTTTGATCTGCTCTGGTCTGATTGATTGGGTTGTTATTATATATTTTTCTATTGGTCGTTTTGGCTCCAGAGTTTGGTCGATTGGGTTTTTGTATTTTAATTTTTTGATTGTGTTGAGCTTTTAATTATCATTTTTTCGTGTGAAGTGGTTTAAAGAAGGTTTTTGTGTTGTTATTTCGTAAGCGAGAAAAATACAAGTACCCTCTGTAGATATTTCTTTCATTAAAATTTGCTTCGTATTACATTTAACTGATAAACTGGTTCTGTAAATAGGGTTAAATTCAATTGTGCGTTGTTCTAGTTCGTCTAACTCACTGTTGTAACTACTTTCATAATTCTGAATAAATTAAACTCTGTTGTTTCGTCTCAATTATTTTAATTATAATTATATTATATACCGTGCGGGATTGAACCATGATTGCGGAGATATCTTTAAGTGTTATCTCGAAAGATTAATACCACTAGGGACAATTCTTCCGAGGAGAGGTATATTTTGGCTTGCCAACTTATTATTTTTCCTTACATTGTTTCGTGAAATTCGTGTGTATAACTGCCCAGGCCGAATGGCTAAAAATCAGAGAAAATATTACAGTGGTGCACTGAGAAGGAAACTTCGGGAACAGAAAGAGGAAATTACCAAGTAATTCAAGGACATTTACACTTTAATTAAAAAGAATTCTAAAGATGACGAAAATATACCAACAAGTCCTGGTTCGCCATCGTTTTCAATTTCATCAGTTAAAGATGTAGATAAGTCTGTTTCGTCCACAACAACAAATATCTTAGACGCTCTTGGAAATAAACCACTTGACATCCAGCTTGAGGGTTTTTTTTTGGTGAAAATTACGATATTGATGATACTAATCCAACGTTATTCTCAACTGATAGAGGATTATGTGGTGAAAACTTTACCGCGGAAATAAAAGAAAAAATATTAAGATCGAAACCTTGCAAACCAAGAGTTCTTTTCCTATATATAGAACATAAATTGAAACGCTCGTTTAACACGGCATTCTATTTCGTGAAAACCAAACAGGGCAACTATTGAAAGGTATTGGCTCTGTTATTCTCCAATATTAGATGGCGTATATTGGGAACCCTTTTGGGTTTTTGGAAAAGAATCTGACCAACAACAAGCATGGCGCAATGGAATTATCGGAGATTGGAAAGGGCTTAGTAAAAAAATATAAAAGTTCACGAACATTCAAAAGCTCATATCGACTCGTACCTTGTTTACAACACTTGGAAAAATAATAAAACAATTTACAGTATTGGTTTATTTCAGGGATACCAACTTGAGTGGAGAGGTATATTGAGACGAATTATAGACATGGTTCGTACCTTAGCCCTGTGTGATCCACCTTTTCGTGGTCATCGCAAAGATGTGACGAACATCGGACAACATTCTGGAATTTTTTTAAATATTATAAAATTTGCTTTCTAGTTACGATTCATTATTGCAAGCTCATATGAATGACCCTAGAAAAACAAAATATTTGAGTCCAGCTATTAAAAACGAAATCATTTCTACTCTTTCGGAATCAGTTTTGAAATCATTAGTTTCAAAAATTAATTCGTGCCCATTTTTCTCCCTGATTTTTGACACTACACAAGACATATGGATCAATTAAGCATAGTGATAAGAACGACGGTCCCGAATAGTTCCAACCAGTCACAGGATGAAAGACTTAAAATAAACGAATAATTTCTGGGATTTATTGAAATATCCGATCAAAGTGCTCTAGGATTTTAAAACGAATTGATTTAAGCAAATGTAGTGGACAAGGCTACGATGGAGCGGAAACTATGAGTGGAAGATATTACAATGTAGAATGAGAAATCGAGTAGTAAATGCCGATTATATACATTGCGCAGCACACAATTTGAATCTAGTTATAAATGATTATGTTTCCAATATTACGGCAATCCGAGACTTCTACATAACTATAGAAAGTACGCATGTGTTTTTAGCGAGAGCTTACCACGGTGGCAAAAACTCAACAAAGCTCTAGAATCCGACAATTGCGTAGTAAAAACTTTAAAAAAAAACTGTCTGACTAGATGGTCATCAGGGTCTGATTGCCTTTTATCCCTGAAGTACAATTTTAGAAGTGTTATGATGTGCCTATCAAATATCATCCTAGAATAGCTAGGGATACCGCTATTTCAATTCGAAAAACTCGAAATATTTTAATTCGTTTTATTGTTAACCCTTCAGAGCAACGTTTTGGAAAATGTTAATCTTGTTTCCAAAAACCTACAAAGTGCAACGATTGTTTTTGAACCGCTCAATCAATGTTATCTAATGCTAAAAAGTAAAAAGCATTTGTCAACTTTGTGAAAAAACCTCGACGTTTTCTATAAAGAAGCGTGCTATTTGGCTAATTCTTGAAATATTGAATGTAAACTTACTTCAAAGCGTTCAAGAACCGTTAAAAAGTTTTTCGATGAACTAGCTTCCGATTCAAGACGACGTTAAAAGATTTAAAGTGAATGTGTTTAACGCTTAATTAGACAAAATTATATACCAAATTGAAAATTGTTTCATCAGTATGAACCAAGTTGCCGATAATTTTTCATTTCTTCACGCAGCTACACTACTACTAACACTATCAAAAGAAGAATTGAAACGACCGTAAATAAACTAGATGAACAATACAATACAATACAGATTTTACTGGAAACCTTGTCAATGAAGATCTAGCATGGCCGAACAAATCAAGAAAAAAACATCAATTAGGGAATAAGCAAACCTATTGTTAGTTGAAAACACTTTTATTTTTAGCAGTCTACCAGATCTTTGTACGCTACTTGAATTATATTTAACGTTGTCAGTTACATCAGCCTCTGCAAAGCGAAGTTTTTCGAAATTGAAGCTAATAAAAACATATCTTAGAAAAAGTATGAGTGAGAGTCGTCTAAGTTGTTTAGCTATATTAAGTATTGAAAATGAACGAACGCGCAATATTGACGTGAACGAAATAGTGCAAACATTTATGTTGAAAAAGAAGCGTCGTTTTTTTTTTTAAAATAAAATTATTTTGAATTCATTAATGTATTTTAAATAATATCTTGCAGACTGATCCGGTCCTCCAAAAACTACGAAAATATATGATAAATAGGTGGCCAAAAAAGTTACACCCAGAGATGACAGTCCATTATCGTCGTCGAGATAAGCTCTAAAATTTCAATGGAATACTACTAATGGGCAATCGAGTCATTGTCCCAGAAACAAAACGAGAAGAACTACTAGAACTCCACAACTTGCACCAAAAGGTGGTAAAGATAAAAGCGGTGGTCAGATCCAGAATCGGGTGACCCACAATCAACGCCGACATTAAGGAGATCTCGAACACTTGCGCCACGTGCCGCCAACACGAGGCACTCCCGGCAAGAAAATATCTAACATGGTCGACAACTTAAATCCCTTGGGAGAAAGTTCACGTGGATTTCGCGGATCCCGTTGAAGGGAAGTTCCTCCTTATCAACATGGACAGTTATAGTAAATGGCTGCATGACGACACAGTCAACACAAGCTGTTGTAAAATGCCTCCGCCTGTGTATCGTTAAGTTTGGAATCATGCTAACCCTTGTTAGTTCCGACAAACGTTCTTGCTTCACGAGTAGTTAATTTGAACATTTCACGGATTATAACTGGATACACCACCTACGAACGACTCAACATCACCCAGCATTAAACAGGGCCGCTGAGTGCAACGTACGAACTGTCAAAGACAGCCTAAAGAAAGTTTCCGACATAAATTTCGAAGCTATAGATGTCGTCGACACTGGACTAAATATACACAAATCCGGCACAATAGATGAAAGACTTGCACAAATCCTCATCAACGAAAGAAAGTCACCGACGTCTCTCGGGAATTGATCGGCAGAGTTAATGTTGGGCCGAAACATCAGGACCCGGCTCGATAAGTTGGACGACCCTGTTTACGCCTACAACTTTGGCCTGGGTTGAAAATTCTTCTCGGGTACTATCAGTCACCATCTTGGAAAGATAATGTACACCATTCCAACTCCAAAGAGAGAGATTCTCCGTCACCAAAACCTATTACGTCTATGGACGGAGATCAAAACACCACATCGGACGACATTTCGGATAAAAGTGTCCCACGTTGGGATCCACCCTCAGTCAACCCCTCACCTCCAGATTCCAATACTTCAACGGCCAGAGCAGCGGCATCAGTTGCTCCAGCCCGAAAGGTCATGTGCCGACGAGGGGCCGACGAGGGACACTACAAATTCGTCAACGAAAAATTCAGCTACCTCCTCCAAAGCAGTAGTCGACGTTTAAGCAGGGGCGTAGGAACGTTCTAGAAGTTGGAGGGGGCAAAGAGAAACCAAAAGGGGTCTGGAGAATGTTTTTGAATTTTTAATCGAGTGTAGCTTTTCCGAATGCAAGTGTACCTTTTACTACTATGTAAATTGGCGGGAAAAGACTGAAATGGAAGTTCTATAAGCTTTTTATGCTTTTAAAATGAGAATTTGAGACTTGTGAAGATTTCAACTGACCAAAAAGTTGGAGGGGGCAATAACATTAGTTGCCCCTCCCAGCAAAATTCTAGGGAGGGGCATTGCCCCCCTTGCCCCCCCTGGTTCCTACGCCCCTGCGTTTAAGCGTCTGACTGTCATACTCCACGAGAGTCTCAGAATAGGTATGATAGAAAAACACCAACAGCAAACTCGTAACAGATGCATGGCGTCTTCCAATCATCACGCAAAACACCTGAAACTCAAACCGACGAAAGCAACGGTTGAACCCCATCACGAACCCAGGGTGCAGAATCCTGCATTGCCAGGACAAAAGCACCGCGGCAGAAAAAGAAACCCCACTCCCAACCGTAACAGAAAAATTATATACCTACGATTCCTCAATACGAAAGTCTTTCGGAATAAATATGACTATTTATACACCGTAAGCTCTATAATAAGAAAATTCCAAAATTTGGAATATAAAATTAAGAAAAGCTACCAGAAAGATGAGATTTTTATGTCTGTAGAAGAAATCACAGAATTTGAAGAAATTTTAAATAAAAATTATTTCCATAGCAAAACTGTTTTTCAGAAGTTGTTGTTACGGGAGCAGATTAAACTGAACACGTCGAATAAATGGCATCCGGCTATTATACAGTGGTGTCTATCAATAAAAGTCATGTCACCAACAACGTATGAAGCTTTAAAACAGGCTATACTATTGCCTTAAAAAATACTTCGTTTAATTATTCAGTTGACATTAAATCGAAAAGTGGTTTTGACGAGGCTACTCAGTTAGAAATGGCTAAGAAACTTATTTGGATACTCTAGAAGAAAACCAAAAATATTTCTCACTAATTGTGACGAAATACAAGTTATACAATACCTGGTTTTCCGGAGTAATACTGGTGAACTCATAGAAACAAAGTAGCAGAAACGGAGAAGAAAATAAAGAACTCAGCCGAAGATAGGAATAGCAACTTAGATTTAGCCACTCAAGTATTACAACTTATGGTCAGAGGTATAACTACAAACTTCAAGTATTCCTATGCATATTTTCCTTGCGATAAACTAACAGCCGAAGACTTATTATCTATACTATTGGAAGCTATTGAGCATTTACAAGGAGTCGTAATTAAAATGGTTTCAGTTGTATGCGATGAGGCTGCAACGAATCAAAAACTAATAACATTTTGTACTGAGATTGAGAAAACTTGGCAGAGAGATGAAGTGGGCTATCGCTGTAAAAATTCTTCCTACAATTTTGAACTTTAAATTTTGTCTCCGATGTTCGCCACAGTGTTAAGACAGCAAAAAATGGCTTAGTGAACAGTGGTAATATTGAAAAGCACAAAGATGGAGTTTTAAGACCAATCAGGCTACTGATAAAAAATGGAAAGTATTTGCTATAGAAGCATGTAGTTAATACTTTTGAGTAGGATTCACCTACGTTATTAAGGCTTCCACCAAAACTTATATGGAACCACGTATACCTCAATGCCTTCAGCTGTATGAAATTTAAATTATGCGTCTAAGTACTGAGTAGCACCACAGCTAATGCTATGGAACAACTTGTAGGGAATGAAGCCTCCGAGACTATTAAATTTCTTTTGATGTTTGATCAGAATTTCGACACAATTATGTATCAAATTGTTTAAATCTGAAAAGAAAACTATAGCCAGCGTTAGCACCCTTTAATAGTTAGGATGATTGGAGGTTACTTATAATGTTTAAGAAAATAATTTTTCTTTAAAATTTAAGTGTTTGAGAAAAAACTTTCTTGGATACCTGAATGAATGTGAGGAAAAAATTAATCAGATAAGAGAATGATGACTTTACTCGCTCTAAAATGCTCCTCAGCCGAGAAACTTTGGAAGGATTGCGTATAAGTGGTAAGAATATCAATTATCTTGCGACTTCTTAATTCAAAGTATAATTTTAGGATATATTAACTCTTTCTGTTCCAATTTCGTTTTAGTTCATTCCATTATAGTTGTTGGAAAGTTCACCAAAAAGGCAAACTAAGAATATTGCTATAACTAGATCTTGATCCTCGTTATTTAGTTCTTTGAATTTTGTAAGTGCAACGAATGACATATTCAGCTGGCCATAAAAGCGTCTTGAAGACATCAAATTATTTCGGTTAAAAGTAAACGTCTGATTATCTAGCACTAGCAGGCCATTAGTAGGGTCAGAAAATGTGTCTAAAAAGTGTATTGCCTCCTCAGTTAGCTCGCCAATCTTTTCCTCTTGTATTTTTAAGGTACTCTATTTTGAGGAATGTAATTAAAATTTCAGTTTAATTATCCAAGATTAATTAAAATTAAAATATAACCCCACTATTTTCTCTGGTCTTCGTTGAAAGGTTACGGATAGGAAATTTGAGGCCTTGAGCAAAATTTCTCAGCGGTTTCATCTTAAAAAATCTTTGTAAAATTTTATTCCTAGAACGTGAAAACCAAAGCATAGCTTTAACAAAAGCTTTCAAGATAAATTAATATTCTTCATATTAGCCTTACTTTGCTAGCTTTCTTTTTTTAATTTTACAATAATTATGGTCGAAGTCCCTTTTCTCCATGTTTTAAACTACTCACCCACCACATGTTACCACCATGTGCGAAAGAACGCACTTACAAATTGTCAACCTAAAAAGAAACGTCAAGATGGCGCGATATACCACAGAAAAAAACGTAAAAATTCGTAGCCATGACAACCCGGAAGGGCCGAGAGAGAGAACCGCGTCTCACTTTTCTCCCACCCCTTTCTTCCTCCGTTTGTGGGGTGATGGGGTCAAGCCTCAAAGTAAGGAAACGTGCTTACTTCCTCTCGACCCCCTTTTATCCATGGTCCAAGGTTCTTCAATTTCATCAAACTGTGGAAATCGCTTACCATTATTAGCCATAATTCTTGTTAAAATCGAAAATTCCTAAATATATCAAAATGTTGGTTCTTTTTTGTTCGGATAGCGGTATTACTGCTTAAAGAGTGCGTTACCTTTGGCCAACACGTCCGTCATTTATTTCAACGATGAGGTTGGCGCTCGTAGCTTTGGTCTCTTTGCGAATCAATTTCGTTTTTAAATGAAAAGTATCAGCTTGTGATCATTATTTAACTTATTAATGTAGAACAAGGAGAGGTTTCAGATCACTAAGTGGTGGAAAGTCAAATAATAAAGACAATAATGTTAGTAATAAGACGAACCCTTATTGAATCATAAACAATGATTCCCATATAATTATCCCATAATGGAATCCTTAGAAATTGCTCTATTTATAAGGTGTATTCGGTGACGCCTGGGGTGCATAGCATAGATTGACTGGCCGTTATTACATTAATAAGATTAGTGGTGGTTATACTAACAATAATTATTTTTACATCCATCGAGAGGGGAATCTCTAAGTCATGGCATTAATTTCAGATAGAGTGAAAATTTAAGCTATCTATTTCTATTTAATTGTTATATGTATGACTAAAATGTTATTCAAGACTAATGATGGTGGCTATTTTTTCCAAATTTAAATAAAACCTGAATATCTCATGATACATCTGGAATAAAGATGTGCAATTTCATTTGTGTCCAAAATGATCTAAATATGAATCATTTTCCCGATGTAATAGTTTAGAAACTCACTATACGATGAATTTGCCCAGTACTATGATTTCTTTCATAATTAAAATGAAGCGGCGCCTGCGAGTTACGTGTTTCAAGCGATTACCATCTCTTGTATGAGGAGAGTAAAACTTCGTTCGTAAGAGATATATTTTTCCATCCTGGTATAACTATAATCCAAGAGACAACCGGTCAGAGCACATTCCTGTTCGCATTTGATCGCTTTGATTATGATTTAGTTTCAGCATTTCTTTATTTCAGTAGCCCCGCCAGTGGTAGGCACAAGTAGGCATGTGCCTACGTTGAAAAAATTTGGGATTAGTTTATGGGCCTCCAAATTTTGAATAGGCCTATATGGGCTTCCAATATTTAAACCAACTACATGCAAATTAATGTATTTGTATTTGCAAAGATGATAAATCTTAAAATTTTTATTATTTATTCAAAATTATCCCTAAGGGAGCCAACCCTTTCCCCAGTTTTATATCTGTTGTGAATTTGTTTACGTCGTTGGAGGGACACCCGCGACGCGCTTCTTCAAATCCTTTGAAGTCTCGTATTTCATAAATGGTCAATCCTTAGGAGCGGCAACGTATAGACAACTTTCAAAGCAATTCATTTAATAGATGTGAATGTTTCAAAGAGTCCCAGATAGATCGGGGTTATGGTATCATTCTCAAAATGCCACAAAGCCGCAAAACTAGGTGGTGGAGTGAGAAAAAACGTCGTAATTTTTATTAAAAAAAAGGTTTTATTCCATACAGTTATAGGATTGCAAAATATGTGGCTGAAAAGAGATAACCCGAGCAAGTCATTGAGTGTCGCGGGTATGTTTCTCAATTAAACAGCTTCAGCAACTTGACTTAAACCAAAGACTATGAATGGTTTCACATTAACCATTAATGAACATTTTTGTGATGATTCCGACAAATTGAACTGTGATGTAAACAAAGACTATAATGTAAATATGGACGGCCCAAAAATTACATTTTAAAGGAACACTTTTTTTTAGGAACTTTGAATCGTATGTCAAAATCATCAAAAAAAAATTTCATTTGCTTGTATTTTGTATCACAATACGCTTAGAGATGAATCGAAAAAATTTCAGCAAGAGCTTTCCTTAATCTGGTATTCTTTGTGGTAGCTCTTGAAGAATTCATTTTACTCCTTTGTCGTTGTTTGAAATTGTTCATCAATTTCTTCCTCTCCCCGTTTAGTCTATATAGTCAATTTAACTTTTGAAATGGAAAAAATTCGCGACAAGCAAAACTCAACGGAATTGTACTTGTATTGCGGTCCTGTACGACATACTAAAATGTACCATTTTGTACACGTGCCCAAGTGGTCTAAAAATGGCCGCCATTTTGTCTATTTTGGAATTTCCCCATAGTTCACTTACCCTTTTATAGATAGAAACATTTAGTCAATTATAATGTTGTATTACTTTCCATTTTACATCATTTGGCGTATCATTTGGTTATGTAAGCCGAATCGATACATACCTGCATGGACTAGATCAAAGTCGGAACATAGAAATTCTCGAAATCACTTGAATTACCGCTCAATATATATAATACGTTATTAAGGATTTACAGAAATTATTTTAACTAAATCTAGAAAATGACTTATTGGATTACTTAACCAGAGCAGTCATTTATTTAACCAATTATTAGTATTTTTATTTTTATTTATAAATATACATGTATTTAGTATTTAATATTCATTTTTCTCTTACACGTTGTGTAGTAAAAATATCTACTTTCAATTATGTATTTCTTCGTCTTTAAAAGAATTTAAACATGTTATGCCGTTACACTGTCCACACATTGCTGTACAGTACATTCGAAGTTTCTTGCAGGTGCATGATGTTCTGCAGTTACTAGATTTGCATTGCTTTTCCACTCCAAGTCATGGGGTAACAATTCCGTCCCCTGTCATTCTTGAGTCTGAAGATACACTCGGTGTATGTGATGTTTGGCGGCTTCAGATGTTGATGCGAGTGACGCCATCTCAAATGTGCAGCTGATAACCTGCTTGGATGCAAATTTATTGTACATGAGATACCTCTGCTGGTTTTGGGACTTTGCGCGTTTTAAAGCTCAATACAGTTTTAAAATTAGCCTTCTCCAACTTCGTTTAGTTTAGTTTTGTCAGGGTTAACGGAATTGAAAATAAGAGCGTCTTGTGCCAAATCGTCATTGTCTTTAAAAAGTTTCGAAACCGATTTTTTACCCTTTCTGTAAAATGATGATGTGGTATCGCACCCAGAAAATGAGTGAAGAAATGGCAAAATATCAGCTTAGATCCCTAATTTAACTTTCAGATTATCTTGCCAGACTTTGAGCCTTTACCTGGTCGTACCATAAAAGTATCGTTATCTTTGCAGTGGTAAATTATTAGAACCATTACATCGGTGTAATCTGAGATGACAAATGTAGGATTACTTTGCGCTCTAACTTCTATAGCCTTTGAAACAATGAGCGTATCAGCATCGCTTTTCGTGTGACAAACAGTGAACCCCGTTTTCACTAGTTCCAAAAATAGGTTATTAAATTATTTTTTAGTTTTAGACATTCGATAGAAAATCACTTTGCGACATAATGCACGCAAGATCATTGTGAATTAAGACTGTAGGGCTGATGGTCTTTGTTCGGCGCCTATGTTCTTCGCTCTTTGTACTGGTTTTCTCGGAGTCGTATCCATCAAAACAATTGTCGTGTGCAGACCTTAGTTATACGTTAGATAACTAATATTTTCCAACAATATGTTACTCTAATATTTTCCAACAATATGTTACTCTAATATTTTCCAACAATATGTTATGTCGAAATGCGTTGCCATTTTATTTTGTGCAAGAGATAACCTCCGTCAATAACGTATCTGTTATTTAGATTCTTAGTTAATACGTTTGATGGAGGGTCAAGTTTATCCAACTCTTCTAGTAAATCTGATTTAACATTTTCCCTTATAATTCCTTCGTTGACAATTCGTACTCAAAACATTGTTCTATTTCCTCGGGCGACTTAAGCGTGCAAACAATTCTATTATAAAATATTTTGGAGGAAAATATTCGGTAATTCAAGGGCGGCTTACAAGTACAAGTGATTTCGAGAATTTCCATGTTCAGACTTAGATCTAGTCTATGTAGGTATGTATCGATTTGGTTTACATCACCAAATGGTATGCCAAAAGATGAACAATGGAAAGTTATACAACGTTGTAATTGACTAAACATTTCTATCTATAAAAGGGTAAGTGAAATATGGGGAATTGACAAAATAGACACAATGACAGCCATTTTTAGACCACTTTGACACGTGTACAAAGTGGTACATTTTAGTATGTCGTACAGGACCCCAATACAAGTTCAATTCCGTTGAGTTTTGCTTGTCGCGAATTTTTTCCATTTCGAGTCCAGTTATCGGGTAATTTGACTAGACTAGTTGCCTTCAGTATTGCAGAGTCTAGTTTCGATTAATTTTAGAAGAATCGTCGCCTTCTTCTCTGATAGACCACCTCCGACTACAAAATATTCCCATTGAGCCATTACCTGTTTATCTTCTAAAACACTTTGCATCGCACTATCTTTTTTATTTTCAGTGTAATTTCCACTGTAGAATGGATACATTTTGTCCATGAGCGCATTAAAAAAAAAGTAGGTTCTCACGGAGCAGTACAATAGCCCTCCTCTGTTCTGAATTTGAGTCCATTTGTCATCTAATTGAGTTGAAGGTACCAGAGAGCTAAATTCCATAACCTTTCCCAGGTTAATTCTGTCAGTTGAATGTTTGAACAGTCCCTATAAAATAATGATAAACGGTTGGATTTTCTTTGTGTGCGATATTGTTATTATCCAAGGTTGCATTGTTCGTAGGTTTGAATGATATAAAGCTATTAAAGATTTCATCCAAAATTATTCGAATCACAATTTCCTTAGCCTTGAAAGTAATAGTATAATCCTGCGTGAAATTAAAATATACAGTTAAACAAGGCTTAAATTGGTAATTCTTCAAATTTCTTACGATCAAATGATCCAGTGTTAAAATAAAACATTCAATTTACTTTCTGTCCCTCAGTAGATTGATTTTATTCCAGTAGCTATTGTGTTGAAGCTCCGTTAACTGGTTCATCAAAATATCTTTCCAATATTTCATGTCTTCCGTTGTTATTTGGGACACCCATTCTAGAAGCGAAACTCGGTACTCATCAGCATGGAAGCTTTTGTCCAAGGTTTTTTTAGCTTGGTCCAAACATTTGACTAGAAATAGCTCAGCTAATGGTTCAAATACTCCACCTAAGAGATATAAAGGAAAAATACTATTTATTCTTCTTAACAACTAACAGATAGATAAAACATTTACTTTGAATTGTCTGTATAACTTCTTTCTTTTTCTTGTTTTTTCTTACTAAATGTATATCACATTAGTTATTATAGAATAAAGTATACGTATATAGATAAATTAATACTACTTCTTCAATTCATCTACACGTGCTGTACACATTTTGTATATTTGAGCCAGATTATCAGAACTCTTCAATGTAGTATTTCCCTCCAATCCTTTTTCTAAATCATTTTCTCTTAAAGCAAGGCTTAAATCTTCATCCGACAAACCTAAAACATCGAATTAGATAAATTCTTATATAATGTTATAAGTATTTCATCATTGTATATTTTTTCATTTTCTTGATTTCCTAGCTCCTCCATTGCACTTTAGTTTGCTTACTCTTACCAAGTTACCATGTGGAATATTATAACGTGCGTGTATTCCTATCCACCTTCAAAGTAGTTGTTACTGCTCTTTGTTGACTTGTCTTTGGTTTGCCCCCAAATTTTTAACCAGTGGTGCCATCTCGCGGTGAGTTTATTCCGAAATCGCTCACGTGCGATGTCCCTGTGAAACCTTTCATAGTCCTTGCTTCAACTAAATATTGTTAAAGTCGTCGTTTTAACGGAAACCGTTCCTATTTGTGAAGCTACAGTAGCTAGCTTAGAATGTTAGGTCTGAATGGTTTGGAATGAAGTTGCCAGAATCTTCGAGGGGTGGACCTTAAAATTTGGGGGCAATGGACTAACACTGTTTACGGAATCTCCAATGAGCTCAAGTTTGGGGTATCAGATGCATTTTGCAGGGTAAATGAAAAATTTCATGTTTCTTAAATTTAAAAAAAAAATTATTTTTTGAATGGGGCCCCGGGCTGCAGCCCATAAAGACCATGCCTAAATACGCCCCTGGAATTATCCCACATTCCGGTACCAGCAGGGCTCCTAGGATTCAATCTTTTTTGGGCACCTCATCATCCCCCTCCCACTGCCTGAGCTCCTGCTTGGCACCCCTAGGCTTCAGCCTTATGGATAGTGCAGCCAGTGTTTCCACTTTGCGGCGAAAAAGGGCGTTTTCGACGAAAACTGTCTCGGTGGGCACCATAAATTTTAAAACCGGCGAAAAGGCGAAAAAGCGGCGAAAACCATTGAAAACGGCGCAAATTGCGGCGAAAATATTTTTCGATATTTTCAGTCAGAAAAACTAAAAAATCGTCGTCTCTGTAGTCCCTCTACTCTGCCCCCAATGTCCGCCCATTCAATTTTTATATATACCAATAAAAAATGTATAACATTTGAAGAAATAAAATTTATTTTTTTTAATAAAAAAATATTGCCCAAATCTAAGATTGGAAATAAAGAGAAGTAAAATATGCAGTGACACTCACTAAAAAAATTTAGGTAAATCTAATGGGGGGAAATTGCGGCGAAAACGGCGGCGAAAATCGACTATAGAACCGGTGAAACCTGGTAAAATTGCCCCTAAAATAGGCGAAAATCTCTACCGCAGAGTGGAAACACTGAGTGCAGCACTGTGTACCGGCTCGTAGCAGCGAACCTTTAAGTTTACGCAAACGGAAGATAATACCTAACAGTCTACAGGTTAATAAAACACAGTGTCATTACTTCTAGTATTGAAAGCGGAGTGATAGAAGCAAATACCCTAATTGAGCGGATGAGGACCACTTACTTCGACTAGGAAATAATATATAAATTGACCAGAAAAGGAATCTAGACGATTAGAAAACACTGGCCTTTTCAAAGCAATAATGGCAAAAACTTTCTTCAGGAAGACGATGTCCTAACTCATTGTCAATATTAAAACTGGTTATATTCCAATCTAAATTAATTAAAGGGACAGATAAGAATAGCCAAAAATTAAATAAGAAATTGAGTAGCGTCACTGACTGACCGCTTTAGTTATTTAATGGCAATACAAGATGACTTTGAGGGCTTTACGCATTCCCGTGGCAAATACTAAATCCAACCAAAAACCATTCGGTTAAAAATTGCAAGGTCCTTCAAACAAAAACGTCACGTCCTATATTACTCTAGGCCAAAAAAGTAATGAAATCAAATAACGGGCAAGATCTGTAATTATATTCCCATAAACGTCATAAACTGGACTTATTTATCGACAAGTGATGTGCTCTGAAGTAATATGCTAGACCTTGCGCGTCCTAAGTGTTTTACTGAGTTAAAATCCTTTGTACAACCATAAAACATTTAAAAGAGAATGGCTAATATTAGAAGAGACAAGATTTCTTAGCTTAGTTGTAATGATTCTAATGATACAATATCAGTTAAATAATTTACCAAGTTAATTAAAGAAAAATGTCAATATAAGTTAAACGTTTTCTTAAGAATTTATAAAGAGTGAACAAATCATAAATTTTACAACGTAGCGGACGAAAGGCAAGCATAAATATCAAGAATTAGTTCTTAAAAACGATGTAGATGGGAGCATTACCTAATCACGGGACAATTTCAACCTCCCGACTTTAAAGTTATCTTTCGTTCTCGCAAAACGTGGCCCGGCTTGTTTATTTTATTTATAGGGGCAAATATTGTTCAGATCGAAATATATTATCTACTCTGTTTAGATTTACTCTTTTACCTTAAATGCATAGTAAACGAGTTTCAATAATCAGAGTCAACATAACTTAGCAGTGAAATAAATGTTGGCACGTGTTTAATTCTTGACTCGCTAAAAAGTACCTCCTTGGCCAACCGAGACAAATTAAAACACTCGATAAAATTACTGAAACTGTACGTACTAGTGGTACTCGAACATTTCTGTACATTATCGATAGGTGGCGGTGCGACTATTGAAACTGGCAAATTACTGAAAGCAGACAAGTTGTTGACTGCAGTGACGTAATTACTGCAGTCAACTTGTCTGCTTTATTTAATTATGGATTTGAGGTAAAAGAATAATTTTAAACAAAGTAGATAATATATTTCGATCTAAATAATATATTTGATACAATGCGATTCTAATATTAGCCATTCTCTTTGAAATGTTTTATGGTTGTACAAAGGATTTTAACTCAGTAAAACACTTAGGACGCGCAAGGTCTAGCATATTACTTCAGAGCACATCACTTGTCGATAAATAAGTCCAGTTTATGACGTTTATGGGAATATAATTACAGATCTTGCCCGTTATTTGATTTCACTACTTTTATGGCCCGGAGTAATATAGGACGTGACGTTTTGGTTTAAAGGACCTTGCAATTTTTAACTGAATGGTTTTTGGGTGGATTTACGCCTTTTTGTTTATAACAATAGAAGTGAAGTTATTATAATACCTTCAAACGTAACAAAGCGGAAATAATATCTATAACCAAAATTGGAAAGTGAACTTTTACCTATTTGGAATATTGAGAACTGCCTAGCTCTTTCGCCAACATTGTGTACATATAGATATTGTTTACTTTATTTTTTTGAAAATGTGACGTAATTATGCCCTTTAATTCATTTTTTAATGTTAATAAATAAGCTTGTATGATTGTTATTAAACTTTACACGTTGTGTACTGTGTTTATTACTCATTGGCATCGATAACCGCCCTCTGGCGGCACACTGCCCACCCTGACACTGGCGAGACACTTCGAACTCACTGCACCTCTTTCACTTAGAAACAACCTATAAATCAGTAGCATTCGAATGTTTAATCTATTTCCCTAGGACAAGATCTGTAATTATATTCCCATAAACGTCATAAACTGGACTTATTTATCGCCAAGCCCTATGGCGGACAACCCCCACCCTAACACTCGCAGGACTATTGTTGTCGAACTCAGCGCCCATTTTTACCTACAATCCACCTATAAATATGTTGCATACATAGTTTCCAAGTATATCCGTCATAGCGGACTATTTTTCGAACACAGCGCCAATTTTTCACCTAGAATCAACCCTCAAACCGTTTGCATTATTTTTTTAAAATCGCTGGTCGCTCCGGTATAGTACTTCTTATGTGTTTATTACTCCATGGTTTCGATACCGACTCGCTGAGCTGTACATTTGTCACCATAGCTCAAGAACTATACCAGATATGAACGTCTCCTTTGGATGGACACAATGGGAGCTTAATTTGAAACTGTATACCAAATTACATTTAAATTGGTTCAGTAGTTTTTGCTGTAGAGCGGTCTGCGAGGAGAAAGATGGAAGAAGAAGAAGAAAAATTAAGCCTTACTTTGCCCCATTACTACGAAACGTCGCCTCAACCCTGTTCGATGGAATTCGTATATGTTTGTCGCGTTCCTGTAACCTTTCAAACGATACA
Source organism: Leiobunum rupestre (assembly GCF_980474605.1). Taxonomy (NCBI): domain Eukaryota; kingdom Metazoa; phylum Arthropoda; class Arachnida; order Opiliones; family Sclerosomatidae; genus Leiobunum; species Leiobunum rupestre. The sequence goes on along the minus strand of NC_143384.1, from coordinate 74,440,329 downwards.
TCACTTGTTTTGATACGACCTATAGTTTGTGAGATACGTGGGGGTAAAATCAGCTTCATTCTGACTCGAGATAATATAGCAAGTTCTCGGGTAGGTGCTCTACTCTATGACCGGACCTTGCATAGGGACTACCGTCCCTTTTTATTCGAAAGGAGTTTCAATTATCTCAACAGAATTATAACAAGTCTGCCATGAATATATTTGACAACATTTGGTAGAGCCAAGCCTCAATTAGTATTTGATGAATTTGGGCAAAGAGCTAATGAGTAATTCCAGGTCAAATGAACCAGGTCCAAACCACTGAAGTTTCAGATTTTGATGAAATTTGGCAAAGGGGTGTTGTTAAGTATAAATTGAACCCCTGTAAAGGGAAAATGGCCAAAAAAATATTTGTGCTAGTTATGAGACAAACAAAAATTTGGCTACTTTTCCGAAATCTGTTGCACTTAATCCAAACAAGTCGGCCCAGGCCGTAATATTAGTTCCACATCAGTGTATTCGAATGGGCAAAGCCATACACCCTTAGTAGACACAGGTAGGCAAACTAATACAAAGCTTTTGAGGCTTTGTGATTTCTTATCGTTGGATATATAAATTGCCACCCTAAGCGAAAGGGTGGATGCCGCCCACCATCAGGAGACCCGGGTGGGCAAACTAATATAAAAACTGTTGATCCCATGTGATTTCCTATAGTTAGATATACTATTTACCATCCTATGTTAAAGAGAGGCCACCGCCCACCATCAGGAGACCCGGGTGGGCAAACTAATATAAAAACTGTTGATCCCATGTGATTTCCTATAGTTAGATATACTATTTACCATCCTATGTTAAAGAGAGGCCACCGCCCACCCTCAGGATACATGGGTGGGCAAACCAATTCATTAGCTGTTGAGGTCATTTATTGACTTAACTTGCAAGGTAATTTGACAAAAAGCTATATTTTAAATTTCGATCTATTTGTGGTAGAGCTATAAACGGGTAGTCTTTACGTGAACTTGTAAGTTAATATAAATAAGTTTTGCGAATGGTATACGGCAAAGATTATCGTAATAAAAATTTACCTTCATAGATATAAAACTACATATGCCCGAATGCCCCTAGTTTTTGGATGAGTATGGGAGTCCAATAATTAATAATGGCGGTACGTAAGTGTGTGAAGGGAAATAGAGTCTTCAATGCTTTAACTTTTTAAGCGTACGCGTGTTCTTAATAATATAATACCTTCTCCCGATAGTGACTTCAATTTATAATTGTTTCTCAATGGTTCTATTGCTTTTATTACCCAAAAGGAAGTTCGTCAGTGTGGATTGAACTCGTAGTTTGTCTTGAACCTTTTGTTTGGTGTAACGAGTGATGAAATTTTTTAAATTCTCTTGTTGATTTATTTAAATAAGAAAATAAGTATCTCATTGTGGGGCTTTTAGAGCATTTATAAGTACATATGGGGAAGAGGGCATTTAAAATTTTCGAGCTCGTTTATTCGAGTACTCACTTTCGAGCGAGGCATCTTAAGCGAGTATGCCCACCTACCACTGCTCACCACCCGAACATTTAAAATTTTCGAGCTCTTTTATTCGAGTACTCACTTTCGAGCGAGACATCTTAAGCGAGTGTGCCCACCTACCACTGCTCACCACCCGAACATTTAAAATTTTCAAGCTCGTTTATTCGAGTACTCACTTTCGAGCGAGGCATCTTAAGCGAGTGTGCCCACCACCCACCACCCACCACCCGCCGCGAAGTTTGAGGTTCACTTGACCTTAAATTCCGAAAATATACGTAAAATAAGGCGTAAAAACGGACGAGAATTTCGACAACTTAACTAGCCAACTCCCCCCGCGCCGCTAAAACTGACGAGAATACAGTAGAAGTTCCGAACAAATTTTGGGAAGCTTCCAGTGGCCGAGAGCGTAAAGGCGTCATTAGTCGTAGTTTTTGACTGTGAGTTCGAATCCCGGTTTCGCCAAAACTGCAAATTATTTTCGCAGCGCCATCTGCCGTGTCGTTGCTTTGCACACCAAACAAACAAACAAACACACAACACTTAACGACAATCCGTCCATAGCAATAGTCCCACTTCGATATATATATATATCGATGTGGAACTAAAAATGGCTCTACCTTTGGTTCTATTAATGATAGAGACGTGTTCTTTGAGTCATTTTAAAGGGAAAGACCACAGTATCTCGTTTCAAGTCAATTTTGAAAAAAAAAGTGTTTTGAAATTGTTTTTAGAAATTTAAAATTTTCAAATCGGTCGCTCGTTGATACCAAAATACCTTATTTTTAAAAAAATATTTTTTTACTTAAATTGACTTAGCTGGTGCTGATACATACTGTGTATAATTATTTTCTTGTATATTGAACTTTTGACGAAGTTACACGCAATTTACTAAACCCCCACCATTACCAATTTTGACCATTTTAACTTTTTTTTAAATTTCAGATGGTTATTTGTCTTAATCAAAATTGCTATATAGTTTTTTTAATTTTAATACTTTTATCTTGGTAATTTTACTCACCTTTATTATAAAAAATCTCGAGATAGTTCACTTTAATAGAAAATACGTACATGTATATTTAATACAATAGAACAGCAATAGCTTAAGATTAAAAAAACTATTCAAAACTACAACTTGTTAAAGGCCGGTTTACTCTTGTCTTTCACTGGAATTTGGCTGACCTTGAGCTGAGGAAGACAATCTCTTTGTTTCCAATTTTGTTTTAGATAAAGGCACAAATGAATGGAGGGATCTTATTCCTTTAATACGGAGTGCACTCGCATATCTTGGTTTTAATTTGCTATCATTTTGATCTAGTTCTACCTGTCTTACAAATTCAAAATTTACACTCGGTGGTTCATTTTCTTTTGTTACCCACTTAACTTTGGCCCACGAGAATAGTGGTTTTGGACTTAAAATGATGGCCTTGTTTAAGCTGTCTATAGTTGCTGATCTCTTTACACAGCCTCCTAAGCCATCACATGGTGCTTTGCCGTGAGAAGTAGCAAAGAAATGCCAGTCGGCAGATATTCCGCCTGTGTCATCTTCGTGGTGGCATAAATTGTTAATGTTTAAAAAAAAATTGTATTGAGAAGGAGCACCGTCTGAATAATAAACCACCCTCTTTAAACCTGGAACCACTTGTTTCAAAAACGCAATTAAGTTCTTTAGGAACAGGTGCACCGTTGATGCATTGTGCTTCAGGCAATCGGAGATTACTACGTAGTTTACGTGCATTAACAGGCTTTAAGGGTGAACTTTGTGATAGACGACAGTAGTTAGGTGCCCTATTCCTGGATACGCGTGGGGGGCGCAGCGTGCTTTCCCCCACGCGTCCCCAGCTGCGTGACGGGGGGGAATGAAGCGGGGAATCGCGATTCCGCCCCCCCCCCTCGGGCGCGTGTCACGCGCGCGTGACCTGAATAATTAATGAGATTAACAGGTGTTAATTAGTTGACCTGTCAATCAAGTAGGTAAGCAAGTGTTTTAAAAAGGGTGAATATTAATGAGCGTGGTATTGTTTTACCGTTAGGGGTCATTGACCTGTTAGATAGTAACATGTGTTTAGGATCATCAAGTAGTTATATTATATGTTTGAATATTAATTTTTGGCGGGAAAGTGTAAGCGTCGCGTGTATAAAAATCAACAAGTGGTTAAACTCTTTAGGTTTATTAATGTACACTTATGTTTGACATGATTTTGGCGGGGAAACGGGTAAAGTTTGTACCTTTATAATTACCAGTTAACCTGGTTGCTAGATGGTTAACAACTCATTAGCATTTTTGGCGGGGAAACGGGTATAGTTTGTACTCTATTACATGTTTGTATCTTTATAATTAACCGTTAGGGTTCATGACCTGGTAGCTATATGGTTGTTAAAGTTTTGGCGCGAATTTAACGTGTGTTCTGAAGACCGTTAGAAATTGTAAGCGTCGATTAACAAGTGTTTAAACTCTGTAGGTTTATTATATGTTTGAATATTAATTTTTACCGGGAAAATGTTAGCGTCGCGTGCATAAATCAGCAAGTGGTTAAACAAAAATAGTTAAAAAGGTGTATAGAACATTTTCGGTTTGACCAACACCGAACCATATATCTCTAAATATAAGACTTCTTCAGATGTCCAGAGTACAAGATCAGCAGTGTCCAAATATTTAGTTGCTGAAACTCTTTTTGACATTCATCCTCTAATTCGAAATTTAAGACTTCTTCAGATGTCCAGAGTCCAGGATTATCAGTGTCCAAATATTTAGTTGCTGAAACTCTTTTGACTCCCATAGAACTCGTATTGAATTCATTATACCAGATGGCCATTATTCCTATTATACAAAGCATAAAGTTTACGATAAATAACTTGACATTTTATATTGACATTTCGAATTTACCGCGCCTCCACGAAAATCCCTACTTTCCAAGCGCACTAGCGCCATCTATTGTACTAAATCACTACCATAAAAATATATTTTTGGGCTGTTAAAAATATATAAAATAAATATCAGTCTAATTTGTTTAATATATACCAATATTCATAACACTTTATAATTAATATAATATAACATTTAACCTAACCGATAAATTTAAGCAACTCGCTTCCTGAAAATTGCCAAAATCTCTCCTTTCCAAGCCCACTAGCGCCATCTATGTATTACGTTGCAAGATTGCCATAAAAATATATTTTCGAACAAAAACTTTTTAAAATATATAGCATAAATATCAGGCTAATTTGTTTATTATATATCAATATTAATAACACTTTATAAATTACTAAATTTTTATATATAATATTTAAGTTAGATGGCGCCACTTTCTTCACCCAGCATCTTCACCCAGCATCTTAAGCAACGCGGTCGAAATAGCCATTCTCCAAAAGAAAGTTAAGCCAGAAGTATTGTTAAGATAATGTTTTAAGTTTTGAACGTTTTAAATAGGGTTTCGGGCACTCTAGTTATTGCTAATGGGAACTAAATTGTGCTAAGTATCTAACCGCGTAACTTTTAACATTTTTTTTTAGATTTCTAGGAATTATATTGGCCGCATACTTTCCAGGTAAACCTTTAGGCTTATAAATGAACATTTTTTAAAATATTTTAACGTTCTAGGATGTACGCCATTACTAACGGCCATTGGTGAAGCTCAACGAACAGTAATGGACTCATCATTGTCATTTGACAAGGTAAAAAACTATAATTTTGAGCTAGTATTTTGTTTTGGGTCGTATATATAAATATATATATTGTATTATTCAATTTAAATAAGGTGTATGATAGAAAGATTTATGGGAGGTCGGGGGGGTTAAACTGGGTACGAGGCCCCGTCAAAAAGTTTCTCCAGCGCCACCAAGTGAGGCGTTTTAGAACGTATGTCGGGGAAACATTAAGTTGTTTTAAGACTAGCTTTACACACATTTTTGGTGGAATATTTTAAAATAATTTGAATGTTATTATAAGTATATTACCATGTCGAGAGGGATCCCAGCTACTAGTAGATTGTTGATTTTTCATAAGGAACGTAAGACTTTTTATCAGAAACATTAACGAATTGTGAGAAAAAATGGAAAAAATCCCGTCCTTTTATATCAGTAAATCCAGGAAAAACTGGAAATCAGAATCAGGTTATCGATAACTAGAGGTGAATAGCCCTATAAATTAGAAAGGAATGTCAGAGTATATAACCAGTTGTTAATATCGTATCTAATTAAAGTTTACGTGGTGGTTCAGGCTAGTGGCCATATTATTTTTTTGCAATGGACGATCTATTTTTAACATTACCGAGTAACGCTTCGAGCGATTTATACCCGGAAAATACAGCGTCTACTTATAAAGTAAATTTAGGACGACCTTTAAATGTACCTTCAAATTTTGAAGTTGGAATTAGCGAAATTATATTACCGCCAACATGGGAAAATATTACAGAAAAAAACCGGTCATTTTTAGCAGTTTCCACGACAACCGTTAAAAACGTGCAACCGTTTACATACTTTAAAATATCAGTGAAAGTGGGTAAAATTGAAGCGGAGAAAGACCAGAATGGAAATATCCTTCGATATAGTGTCGTGCGAAAACTTATTGCAGCGCTTAATGAAAGTTTAAAAAAATTCGGGCTTGATAATGAAATTAAAATTGAACTCCACACAAAACCAAACGGGCTCTGTTGGAATTTGATAACCACCAATAACTACCATATTAGAATTCCAAATGGACCAATTAAAGAGCTTCTCGATTTTGAACCTAACATAAATCCATATCGGAAAGACGGATTTCATATTGGGTCATATTTTTGTACGAAACCTTTTGCTGGTTATATAAAGTCCTTATCGTTAAATAACTTTAATTACATTGAAATTAGAAGTGATAATGTACAAGACGCCGCGTTTAGAGTCGAAACTCGAATTGATTATCAAATACCGACTGGTGCTTACTCGAGTGTCCAAGACATTTTAGACGCAATGATGTTAACCTTGGATGAGGAAATAAGGGATAAATTTAAATTAACCATTAACCATAATGGATCCGTTCACATTGGAGCCGCGGCGGGGTTTGCAATTATATTTCATTCATCTGAGAAAGGTCTCGGTGAAATGCTAGGCTTTACGCGCTTTAGTGAACTCTTGGCCAATACAGATAGTCTCTACGCTGCTGATTTATCAATGGGAGCCAGAACACTATATATATATTCAAATTTAATATACCCTCAATATGTAGGCGATACGTTTGCCCCTTTGATGAAAATAATACCGCTAGCTGGAAATGATAAGCCGTTTGAAAAATCTATTATTTTTGACAAAATTGATTACTATCCTTTGAGAACAAATAATACAGAAATAGTTGACATTGACATGAAAACGGATTTTGGCGAAACAATAGCCTTTATAAACGGAAAAAGTGTCATTAGACTTCATTTGAGACGAAATGGCCGACAGTGAAAGTTATTTCAAATATTACCGCGAACAATATGGTGGCGGACCATTTTTTGCCGGACCTGTTTATCAACGGGGAAGAGGCGTGGGCGGAATTTTTAAAAAGCTGATAAAATATATAACACCCATTATCAAACCCGTGACCAATGAGGCTTTTGGAGTAGGCAAGAGATGGTGGCAAAATTTAAAACAAGGACATGACCCTAAAGAAACGTTAAAGAACAATTTAAGAATCGCCGGTAGCAATTTATTACATAAAGCGGCTGATCGATTGACGAGAAATCAGTCTGGCAGCGGCTGCCGTAAACGACGAACGGGCCCCATTAGGAAACGAAAAAAAGTGTCCAAACGGAGAGTTACAAAAAGAACCAAACTTGACTTTTTAGGATAATAATGGCGGTTTACGAGGGAATGCTAAGTCAGCTGGATATTTTTCAACGCCCATTGGTCAATACTAATGTAATTACCACAACGGAAATAAGATATTTACCAACAAACAATTTATCGGACAATGGCCCTCTGGAATTTTTTATTCCCGCGTCGGAAGATTTATATATGGATTTATCAAAAACTATGTTAAAATTGAAACTGAGACTTTTACATAACGATGGATCGAATGTCCCAGCCGTTGAAACAAAAGTGGCACCAACGAATAATCTTATAGGGTCGCTTTTTAGTCAATGCGATTGTTATCTCGGGGATACTTCTACCCAGTCCGCGAACAACTGCTACGCTTACAGTTCCTACATTGAAAAATTAGTCAACTATGGAGAAGATGCAAAAAATTCGCAACTCCAAAACGGAATGTTTTATATGGAGTCTACGACCAAGCCTTCGGAAATGTGGTTAGATACGTTCAAGTCAGAGTCCAACGGGGCCCTGAAGCGAGGCTCAAGATCAAAAGAATCGCAATCCTTTGAAATAATGGGGCCTTTGTCTGTTGATATTTGCAAAATTAATAAGTTTATGTTAAACCAAGTTCCGGTACGATTTCGTTTAGTTAGAAGCCCGCGCCTAACTACCGTCATGTCTATGGAAGCAGGCAAGGATTATAAACTAGTTATAGACCAAGCGTACTTGTACGTGACAAAAGTTAAAGTTAATCCTTCAATCGTATTGGCGCATGCAAAAATGCTAGAATCAGATATTCCAGCTATCTATCCCTTAACGCAAACGATTGTTAAAAATTTTAGCGTAGCGAGAGGCCTAACGAGTATAAACCGCGATAACATCATTTTAGGTAGATTACCGAAACGAGCTATTGTGGTTTTTGTCAAGGAAGATGCGTTTATCGGGTCATTGAATAGTAATAGTTTACAATTTGAACATTTAAACGTGACCGGTTTGTCCCTCTCGGTGGGTCCTGATCGTTATCCTCCCGATGGGTTCCAAATGGACTACGACGAAGGGAATTATTGTTTACCTTATCAGAGTCTATTTTCCGCGATGGGGATCGATGGGGCCGACCGTGGTAATTTCATAAGTTTTAAAAATTTTAAATACGGGTATAACATGTATCTATTCGATCTAACAAGCGACAACAATGCTAGTGGGGATTATATGTCTCTTAGAAAGGACGGTAGTTTACGACTCGATGTGCAATTTAAAAACGCATTAACACATAATGTGACATGTATAATGTATTTTGAATTCGATAATGAGATTTTGATAACACGCGATCGCAAAGTAATTTATAACGCCGAATAAAACCCATTTAAAGCACTTTACCTTAAGCGGTTTAACAGTTCCTCGCTTGCAATCGTTCAACCATGTCACGCTCTCATTATCTCTCCGATAAACTGGAAATTTTTCTTTCAAATGACATTCCGGGTACCGATCTTAAAATTAAACGCCAAGGGCATAGAAAATACGTTTCATTTAATCTTAACGTTTGGGAAAACTTATGGACATTTTCCGATGAAATTGACACATTCTTTGACTTGACAAAACCCCCAACCCGATTTCATAGTTGGCTAACCGATTACGTAAAACTCGAAGGATTTATATGTCAAAGAGGTAAATTTATTGATTTGCGTTCGCACGTCCGCGGAGCTAATGACAAGTATAATGTCTTGTACTCGACTTCAAACGGTTTTGCAATGTGTAAAACAAGCTGGGAGCGGTTAAAAATTATTCGCTTAAGTCTTAATACGGAAATTCAGGAGAGAAAAAACTGTTACCAGTGTATGAAGAAATGTATTAAAGACGAATTAACCGAGATTCTAATGTCGTTAACGGGATCCTGTGAAAATACAGCATGTCACTTTCAATTGGCTCATGACATTACGTGCCTTCCCGTAGCTTCGCATTGGTCTGAAAGGCTTGAGGCTAATGTGAAAAGAGCTCTTCCTCTGGTCAATTATCAAAAGACTCTAAATAATTTTAACGAAAACTACCCACATTGTTCTTTAAACATACATAATTTATTTCATGCAATGGTTAACGATGTAAATGAAATTATTACAGAATTTTTGTTTTAATAAATGGTATAAATTTAAGAATATGGTTTGTTTAATTTTTATTACAAGTTAAAAGGTCAAAGCGCGCGGCCATGAATAAAACCATAGAGAAAGTCTATTACGATCCTGAAAATCCAGGGGGATTAGGCGGTATCAAGCGATTAGAAAAAAGTTTGCCCTTAATTCCAAAGACCAAAATTAAAAAATGGTTGTTAACGCAAGACCCCTATACGTTGCATAGAGACCGAAAGCTTAAATTTGCTCGTACACCAACATATGTGACGTCACTGAATGAAATTCATCAAATGGATTTAATAGTTTTGGACGAGTTGAAACCGGATTATAATTATATTTTAGTTAACATTGACGTTTTATCGCGCTTTTTATCCGCGTTACCTTTGAAAACAAAGAGCGGGAAAGACGTTCTACAGGCGCTAAAAAAAATTCACAAAGTTAATAAACCCATGAAAATTAATACGGATCAAGGGAAGGAATTTCTTAATAAGACCGTACAGGATTATTTAAAAAAGAACGATATAAAACATTTTGTAAGTTACGGGGACATAAAATGCGGAATCGTAGAACGCGCCAATAGAACTCTCGAGAACAAAATATATCGTTTAATTACTAAAACTAAGAAACCAAATTTTATTAAGGATTTACCGAAAATTGTTAGATCGTATAATAACAGTGTACACAGGTCGACCGGGTTCAAACCGTGTGAAGTAACGGTTGATAATGAGCATTTAGTTTGGAAAAATCTTTACGGTAAAAAATCAATTAGGGAAAAAGCCAAATTCAAAGTCGGTGAACGTGTTCGATTAACAAAAGCCCCGAAAGCGTTTACAAGGGATACTGGTCGAAGGAAGTGTTTACTATTAAGAGAGTGATTAATAGACCTCGTCCTGTTTACGTCATACAAGATCAAAATAATCAAGTCATCTTGGGTTCATTCTATCCCGAAGAACTACAAAAGATTCTATCATGAATACTAATCAGCTTGATGAATTTTTGAAATGTGATTATAGAACGCGCCCATTTTATATTGGTACATTTTCCAAAGACGCGATTCCCAAAAAAGCGCCGAAACAGAAAACGTATTGTTTTATTATAAATACGGACGATTCGACGGAACCAGGTTCTCATTGGGTCGCTGTGTTTATTGAATCGGGAAAGGGAGAATTTTTCTGTTCGTTTGGAAATTCACCTGTTACGTACAATTTTAACTTGGGTCATTTAGCTAAAAAGTGGGTATATAATAAAAATATTATCCAACCGATTGACTCGGAAACATGCGGTGCTCATTGTTTATTTTATATCGTATGTAAATGTTCGGGGTATACTTATAGAGAAATATTAGATATGTATAATGATACTCTATATATCAATGACATAATCTCGTTATGGAATATGTGTCTGCATTTAATGAATCACGAAAATAAATATTGTAATCAATAAATTTTTTATTGTATCAATTTTTCCATTTTTTAAGAGGGCTTAATGCTCGGCGTCTGTTTTTAGGTGTCGGATAAGGTTTGCGAACATTTAGTCTCCTCTTCACGTGCTTTTCATTCGTTTGTAAATCTTTATCCGAAAATGGTAGAGACACAGCCTCCGATAAATTCTCCACGCTTTCAGCCGATGGCCTATACGTTACGTCGCTGTCTCGTGTAGTACCCGTCGCGCCTTCAGACGTATTGAAGAGGTTCCTTATGTTACTGGTACTTTCGGAACGGCGTGGTGTACTACTTGAAAGAGGATCAAACTCGCGGCGGAGTGTTTCGTGGACGGCTTCGGGAATATTCGGTGTTGACTCCGCTATCAAATGATCCGGTAGAAACGCCGGGACTGGGGGAGTAGGTCGAAGAGGGGGTCTCGGTTCCGCGTGTAGATAAACGGGAATCGGATCGGGAGAAATCAACGTAGTACTGGGTGAAACGGGGGAACCGCGAGAGACATTTCTCGGAGAATTTGTTGGTGTAGCTACGGGTCGTATCGTCTGCGCCGGTGCGAGAAGAGGGGCCACGGGCCGTATAATCTGCGCCGGTGCGAGAAGAGGAGCTAACGTATTCGATGGAGGAGGCATCGGTGGCGGCTCTAAACGAACGGCGGGGACTCCTTGAAATTCTTTAATTTTAAAGTACCTTTGAAGCATAGTTAAATACTCTCGTAACGTATCCTCCTCACTCCCTACTTTAATCGGTTTATTTATGATACTTTTCATTTGATTTTGAATAATGTCTATTAATTTGGCCGTATCGCTAAAATAGCTATCAGCGGGGACTAAAACGAATTTTTTCATCGATTAATAATACGGTTAAGAACCACGGGAATTAATGAACCGAGAATTGCACCCCAGAATCCGCCTCGCTGAGATATTAGAATTTTTCGACGGTTTAAGTCGGTTAAATTTTTACGAGCAAGTTTTCTGATGCACGCTTTATAGCGCTGTAATATTTTTTTCCTATTTGCACCTACAGGTAGCGCCCCCCGGGTAATATTAAGACAAATATTAGAAATAGAGTTTAATTGTTCGGGACTAGCGTTTTTAATTAAAAATTTGCGCTGACTGGGGGAAGCTTTTTTAATGAGCGTTAGATAAGGTTTATGTTCCCGTATCGCTCGTGGCCAAGTCATCTTACGTAATGAAACAATTTTATAAATACATGCAAATTTATTCAAAAAACACAAAGAATTTATACAATGAAAACATTTTCACATATTTTTTATAGAATATATTTAACAGAATAAATTTTTTTTTAAACATTATTTTTAAACCCGTCACCATTACTCTAGAAAAGTTATCATTGGGCCCTCTTCAAATAAGCAATTTGTTCGCACTTTGAAATGTTCTGGTGTTTCTTGATTTAAATCTAAAACAATATTAGAATAGGGTCGGGAAGCAGTTACATTACTGTACACAGTACTTAGAAAATTTGGGTTATTAGGAAATACTTGTCGACTGAGACATTTAATCTGACTAGGATCACGCGGACTCTTAAATAGAACAATGTACGATGAGTTCAAGCTAATATCGCGAGCCGCTCGACCTTGACCAAAAACATTTTGGGTTAAGAATAATATAGTTAAATTTAAGTGGTGACTACCAACACGAAATAATTCCGAAACGTACGCGTTATTTAAACAACTTTGAGAGAGATCGTCGAGAACGAGCAAGTTATTTATAGAACTATCAAATATTTCTTCCGGTTTCTCACTTAATAAACCCTGATGAAACTCGATATCAGGTATAATTTTTTTAAGCTCATTGAATTTTTCCGACCAAATATTATAACAATAAATGATTCACTCGGGAGGTTTCTCGAACAGCGTGTGTCGATTTTTTAAAAGCCGAAAAGTCCAAACTGTTTTTCCGCATCGACTCGGTCCACTGATGAGGAACGTGGTCGGCGATTTAAACTTGAGCCGCGTTACTGACATTTTTGTAGCCGAAGGGAATACTGGTACCGTCGCTCTTGAAGATTCGCTTGTTAGACGTAAATCCAACGAGTTTTTCAGCTGGTTTTTGGAATAGCTGCCCCGTTTTTAAACGTTTCACGTTAAATGGGACTTCGACGCTGTATTTCAATTGTTGGTTGCGTGTAGCGAGGTCCTTCAAAGCTTCAAAGTTGACAATTGACTGATTTTTTTTAGTCAATGTAATGCCCTTAAGTTTAGTGACAATCTTTCCAGATTCGAATAAAATTGAATAAGCTTTACATCCCAAGGAAACAAAGGCTTTTATATTTTCATTGGGATACTGGTCAGCTAATGTACCTAGGGTAGTCCCTAGCGGAATATTTAAGTCTTTACTCATATAAAGAAAAGCAGAATCAGTATCGACGTAGTTTAAATTAGAACCAATTTGAGCCATTAATTTGTATAATTTAATACGGCCGTAACTGGCTACAAACGCGCCTATCGTTGGTGACCCTTTCCGATAAGTTGGAACGTAGTCTTCCCGAAAACGAGTGGTGACTAAGGCTATATCATCGTCTAGTAGTTTAAAATCCGTTAATTCTTTGGTTTTATCGGCCAAAATTTCGACTAATTCCTTATAAGAATTAATAAAAACACTTTGGCCTCGATTTAAATTAATGGAATTTTTGCCCCACAGACTGTTTAGACTAAGTTTGCCAATAGCTTTTAAAGCGGGATTATCGGTTATATCGTCTAAATTTAAATCTAACCCGTCAATTTCATTAAAGTCTCGTAAATAATTAAGTTTTTGTTCTAATGTAATTATGTCTTTTGGATACGACGAATTTTGAACTTTGATTTTGTAAAAAAGCCGAATATAGTCATCGAATAGCGGACAATCTTTATCGAATGTCTCTCGGTAATGATGTACTTCGTGAATTGTAATAATTTTGTAACCGTACTCTATCGCTAGATAAAACTCGGGGGTCGTCCACACGTCGGTTATGCTACGCTCTCGATCAGTATGGGTACATTCGAAACATTGTTCAGCTGCACATTTGTAGCAGAGAGTATAATAAATTTTACTATTAATTTTAGCTGAGAGAATTGGGAGGTTTAAATTGGTAGGTGGCAGCACCGTAGCTTTAATAAGACCAAAATAAGCGTTAACGGAAAAATTAAAGTTACAAGTTATAATTTCGGGGCTTGATTTGGGATATTTATAGGAACTCATCTGGACCGACGGGTACATGCTATTGAAATCCACGACTTTGATTGGTCGATCGGGAGTGGCTTCGGCGTAAATTACAAAGTTTTCGACCCTCCCCCCACGAATGGCGTCTCTCGCTCCTATCGGTTTGGTAAAGGGTAGGGAATCGCAGAAACTCGCAATTGCTGGGTCTTCTACTAACTGATCATACTCGTGTTCCCATATACTAATAAACTGTGCATTAGGCCTTTCCTTTTTTAAAAAATTTTCGCGGTCGAGGGTTTTGAGATAAATATTTAAATTATAATCTTTTAACTGTTTATCGTAAGCCTGGTGGTCAGTGTGCAGTGGGCATTTATGGTAATGACAGCCGTAAAATTCGGCAATTATTTCGGGCGAGGAACAATAACCATCTAATCGATAGGGATAAATGACATGTTCGCCACCTAGCGATCGCGCCGTTTGAAATTTCACGTTGAGTTTTTTTTCCAAATAAGCTAACCATTTTAGGGCCTTGACACTATGCCGTTTCCTATAACCCGTCCCCGGAACAATCGCGATAGTGTTTGGTTCGACAAATCTACTAAGGAATAAATTTGTGACGGCTCCCGGCAACGTTATGGCGTTTGACCCTAACAAATCAAAATCGACTGTTTTTAAAAATAAATTTCTAAAACTATCGAATCCTTTCTGTAAAAGTTTAACGTCATCGATCGCGTATTCGGTTAAAACTTTATTTAGATCAAAAACGACGTAACGTTGGGAATCGTACCATTGATTAAATTCTACGATTTCCTCGTCCGTAAATTTATCGATACCAAAATATTCTTTCTCGGGGAGGGCGCCGATATAATCTAAATTGTTTTCCGTAGCAAAAGAATAACAAAAATAACCTTTCTTTTGGACAATCTTAAAAGTTTTCGAGAAATTTCGAAGGGCTGTAGGTAGGAACATGAAACTATCGATAAAGGCTATTTTAAATTGGGCGAGAAACATACCCAGGGCTTTGGAACCGGTATAAATTATCTCGGGTTTAATCTTTCGTTTTAATAGACCGTTAAGAATAAGCAACGTATCGAAACCACTCCCGAAATGGCTAATTAATATGACGTTTTCAAAGACCGGCCTCGTAACCGTATCTCTTTTCCGACCATTAACTGTCACCTGGCATGCTAATAAATAATCTAGGAAATTTTGAACGCAATCAAAGCCGTGAAATTTTCGGTAATCATAATTGGTCGAAAATGGCGCTTCTTGCATCGCGGAAATGATTAAAATTGGTCTAATTTTAGTGTCAGTCGTTATGGTTTCAAAATCAAAATAACATAGTCGTTTCTCATTTGATTTTATTTCTAATGGGCGGACGTGACACTCGTTTTTGGCATGCTCAATTTTGCAAAAAGCGCATTTGTTGTCGCAATTATGATTGCCTTCATAGTCTTTCCCGCAATTTAAACAGCGCCTTAAAACCTGACAGGTTCCTAGTTCTACATGTTGGGAGAAACAATTTGGTCCGGCAAAATACCTATTACAGTCATGACAACGGGTAGCCTGTTCTATACTGGGGTGAAACTCTGGGCCGCGACAGCGCCGGCATGTAAGATTGGGTCCGCAGTCGTGACTTTTTTTCTGTTTGATATTATGTAACAGGGTAAGACAAAATTTACAATAATATTTTGCCCCAAACATGGCCGAATAAGATCGCACGACGTGGGTGTGGTCTTTAATTTTTAAGAGGAAAATTTGTTTTTCTTTGACGGGCCCAATAAACACTTTATCGAAATTATCGTCCGCCGAGATTAATATAATTTGGTAGTCGGGTAATATATTTTGGAATCGGTTAATGTCTATTATTTCTACGGGGCCTTCGGGAACCCCCGCTAGGGCGTGTAATTTTTTAGCTTCAATTTCTTGTTCGGGTTTTTTCCCATTTCTAATTGTCTTTAATTGGTATTCGTTAAAACTAGCACCCTGTCCTAAACTTTTTAAATGCTGATAGTCGGCCAAAACTCTTCCCACCGCCAGGGCTCTCGTAAAACATAAATTGTCCGTATTTCTAATGGGGATAAATGTGTTACCTTGGTTGATATACTGATCTAAACATTCATAACTTCTTGTTCTAACGCTGCGAGGAAGTCCTCTCATAGGGGTATCTTGAAGAAATATTAGGTCAAATCGGAGGGGTGAATCTAGATAAATGGTTTTTACGGACTGCGCTACCTTTTCAATCCCCGTTAAAATTCTCTCAGCTGTCAACTCATTAATATTCATTAATTGGAAATTTATCGGATCTTGCAGCTCATCGGAAATTACCACCACCCTGACGCGCGTGTAGCCTAAATTATCGGCCGTAATTCTATCTAATATTGATTGGAAAATACGGGTCAGTTGGTTACTGATATCCGCGTGGTTTAATTGGTCTAAATTTTTAAAATTACACTCGAATAGCATAGATTTACACCTATACTTTCGAGAAGAACTGGCAATGATTTTATCTATTGAGTAAAAATTTTTAGGGTTGAAACGGGTGCTAAGATCGAGGGCCATGGTGTTTTTTAAAGTCCTGCGTAAATATTTAATACGGTTTGAATCGTTGTCGCGACGTCGTAAACTTCGCCGGAATTCTACAAGTTTAATAGTTTTTCGTAGTGACGTCCACGGTTCTTGTAAACTAGAACTTCACCTCGCCGACCCGCTAGAATTTCAACCTTCTCGTTTCTTAGTTGAAAATCACCTTCTTCATAAACTATCTGTTCTAGATACTCTTTTAACTCATACGCCGAATCTAGTTTGACGCAAACGCCGTCTTTCGTCGCGGTTGGCCGATCGCTATTTTTGACGTAACGCCTTATATCTAAATACAAGTTATTTTTGAAACTTGCAATTTTTATCCCGAAATTTTTATGGCGGGAAAACTCTACGACTATATCCGTCCAGCCGTCGTCTACTGGCTTAGATGGACCGGCTTGAGATGGACCTGGTTGAGATGGGCCTGGCTTGGATAGGGTGCTTTTGGGTGGCGCATCAACTGGTTTGAATGGCGATTGTTTCGAAGGGCTATCGAGTACCTCGTGGCATGTTAAATCTATGATATCGGGTTGATTCTTCGGGATGTCTACTTCGAAACGAGTTTTCTTAATATTTACTTTATTTCCGAAATCTAATCGACGACGGACCTTATTGACCTGGGAGCAGGGAGGTGTTTCGGATTGGTTCTAAAAATTAAACTAAATTAAATGGTATAAAAAATAGACTGAATTAATAAACTATTACTTTGCGGTCAAAGTCCATCGTGCCAGAATAATTTCCTAACAATAAACGGTCATTTAAAAAAGGTAATTCCCCAAATTTTAAAATTTACTTACAATTTCTTCAAGTCGAATGCAAGTTGTGAAATAAATGCAAATAAAGCGCGTCCCTCTATTTATAGTCACAAAACCCCCTAGCGGGACGCTTAGGAACTTCTATAACACATGCTAATTTATCTAACGCTTTTATTAATACATGCGTAATTTTTCGTAATAAACAAAAATCCCCTAGCGGGACGCTTACGAACTTCTATAACACATGCTAATTTTCATAACGGTTTTAGGTACTCGTAATTTTTCGTAACGGTTTTTTATATCAACATGTGGTAAATAAACCCCTAGCGGGATGCTTAGGAAACTCCATTTTCTAATGGTTTTGTAACAATTTTTACGTACTCTATTAACGCAACGGTTTTTTAAATAAATCAATGTTTTCGCGAGAAAATTCCATACACGAACCTAACCTCGAGCTATAGTAAATCAAATATTTAGGTTAAGATTGCCGGGTATAAAAGGCGAGATTTTTTCATGTTTTATCACATTTCGTTCCTGAACTACAATGTAAGTTGTAAAACGTCTTAATACGAATCTTTTCAACAAAAATTTAAAAATTTAGGGCTTCCAACACTACAGCAGATTTCATTAAAGTAGTGAAGGGGAGAGGACGCGGAAGTAATGTACTTTTGATAATATACTGTAACAACTAATTGATAATTATTAAATTATAGGAGAAAACGCGGACCTAGGACCAGTTCGAAGTAATTATTTTCTATTTTTTATTATACTTTTATAAAATTTCTAACAATAGGACCCAACACGTTGCCACCACCCTCCACGCCTTCGGACCCACCAACACCCGGGAACTCCCCAACGCCCTCGAACTCTCCCACGATTCCCTATCGGGAGATTTTGATCAACCCGTCATTGTCGGCGGAAATGCGAGTACTGGACTTGAGGAAAGGTAATTCGTTAAATATATTTTAATACGTATGAAATTATAATATGAATTTTTTCTAGCGCCGGGGATCAAAATCATCGTGGAAGGGGGTAATATATTCAACATGTTTTATTATATTAGCAACTAATTTATGTAATTTTAGGTGGCGCCCTTAAAATTTTAATTTAAATAAACTGTTCATATTTATTTTTGTCTCTTTCTTAATAAGCACGTTAGTTGTATCATATAAACCAATTTCATACAGATTGGTTAAAACGTACCATTCCTACTTGTTAATCGACGCTTACAATTTCTAACGGTCTTCAGAACACACGTTAAATTCGCGCCAAAACTTTAACAACCATATAGCTACCAGGTCATGAACCCTAACGGTTAATTATAAAGATACAAACATGTAATAGAGTACAAACTATACCCGTTTCCCCGCCAAAAATGCTAATGAGTTGTTAACCATCTAGCAACCAGGTTAACTGGTAATTATAAAGGTACAAACTTTACCCGTTTCCCCGCCAAAATCATGTCAAACATAAGTGTACATTAATAAACCTAAAGAGTTTAACCACTTGTTGATTTTTATACACGCGACGCTTACACTTTCCCGCCAAAAATTAATATTCAAACATATAATATAACTACTTGATGATCCTAAACACATGTTACTATCTAACAGGTCAATGACCCATAACGGTAATCCACCTAGTTAAACAATACCACGCTCATTAATATTCACCCTTTTTAAAACACTTGCTTACCTACTTGATTGACAGGTCAACTAATTAACACCTGTTAATCTCATTAATTATTCAGGTCACGCGCGCGTGACACGCGCCCGAGGGGGGGGGCGGAATCGCGATTCCCCGCTTCATTCCCCCCCGTCACGCAGCTGGGGACGCGTGGGGGAAAGCACGCTGCGCCCCCCACGCGTATCCAGGAATAGGGCACCTAACTACTGACGACAAAGAGGTGAAGAGGGGCTTGGTCTGATACCCAATGGAAGGACCGTATGGCGACTTGTACTAAGAACGTATAGTTTTCGGAGAAGTCTCCAATTACGAGGGCTTCACCAGGCACTAGTGTGGCTTTCCTTTGTTGTAAATATTTAGCTTGTTCTTTAGCAACATGATCATGTGTAAGAAGTTCTTCCAAATTTTTGAAGAACTCATCCACATAGTCGGACGAATTTTTTTGGATTACTTCAAGGGTACTTCTATCAACGTTCACCCACTGCCTATAGGTAACAGTATCAATGTTATGTTCTTCAATTACTTTTTCTATAATCTCTCTGAGGTAAGTGAAACCAGGGCACTCTTCGCATTCTTTCATAAAGCACTCTTCTGTTGGTTCGACACAATGTTTTCAAGGCAGTCTTTGTAAGTTTTTAACTGGCAAACTTGATCTTTTGTAAGTTCGCTAATCCTGACACCTTCTATCATCAGCTTTACATTCTCTTGATACCTGCAAACGCAGGTTGAGTGGGTACCTGACGAACCAGCCAATATGCAGTTCTTTGGTCGAAGCACAGCGAATTTAGAGAACGATATTTTAATTTCTCCGTGCATGTCCTTAAACATTTGAAAAAGCTCTCTTAAATTACATAAAATCAACCTTTTCTGTTTGTGAACCTTTTGGCCAAATTCTTTTACACTTTTGCAATCTTTAATTCCTGGTAGAGTTCTACCACTGCACTCTTCATTTTCATAAAATGTTTTGACAATAGCTGGTACATCAGGAGGGAGGCTTTTTCCTGGTTTAGGATTTGGTGAACATAAGACGCCCTTTTCTTCTACCATCTTCTTGCAACGCCGTATCATATAATTATTGGCTCCAAATTCTTGTTGAATCTTATTGGCTTTCCACGATTTTGGTAAAACTGAGAGTATTTGCATTTTGTCACTTCTTTTTTCCGATAACTGGAATTGGTATTTTAGTTGCTGAATCATTTCCTGAAAGTCGTTTTGTGTCGGGTCTTTTTGATATTCATCTGAAATGCTTTTTCTTGCATCATTGAACGCCTTTTTGTACACAGCTTTAATAGACTTCAGTTTCTTCCTCGTCTGTTTTAGTAGGATTTGCGTCTTTACGGGAAATTCACCAATTAAACTTAACGACTCATTAAGTTTGGAAAGGATTGTTGGAGTTTGCGGTGAACACAATCGCCTTCTTCTATTACAATGTCATCCTGAGTAGAAAGTATTTCATTGAACTTGAAGTTACAGAATCTCTACATTATGTGCCAGCTTCCAGTATCATATTAGAAATCTTTGTCGTGCAGTTTGTGCATAGTCTCATCCCAGGCAGTAGGTTTTTTTCCAGTTGATAAAAATAATGAAATCAACATTTTTATACGTCATAAATATTAAGAAAAAAACTATTCAGACAATTTTCTCGAAAATCTGAGAATTTCAAAATGGTCCAAATTGGTAACTATAAAGTAATTTTGATAAAGACAAATAACAATCTGAAATTTAAATAAAAATGGTCAAAATTGGTAGTGGTGGGTGTTTAGTAAATTGCGTGTAACTTCGTCAAAGGTCCAATATACAAGAAAATAATTATACACAGTATGTATCAGCACCAGGTAAGTCAATTTAAGTAAAAAAATAATTTTTAAAAATAAGATATTTAGGGTATCAACGAGCGACCGATTTGAAAATTTGAAATTTCTAAAAAAATTTCAAAACACTTTTTTTTTCAAAATTGATTTGAAACGAGATACTGTGGTCTTTCCCTTTAAAATGACTCAAAGAACACGTCTCTATCATTAATAGAACCAAACTTATAGCCATTTTTTGGATTAAGTGCAACAGATTTTGGAAAAGAAGCCAAATTTTTGTTTGTCTCATAACTAGCCCAAATATTTTTTTTTTGCCATTTTCCCTTTACAGGGGTTCAATTTATACTTAACCACACCCCTTGGCCAAATTTCATCAAAATCTGAAACTTAAGTGGTTTGGATCTGGTTGATTTGACCTGGAATTACTCTAATCGAAGTTAAGTCGGTAATATTTAATTATAATTAATTTAATAATAATATTTTTTTATTAATATAATTATAATTAATTTCTTTAAAAATTTCGATAATAATTAATTTGTTTGAATAATTAAATACAATAATTTGGCCAGTTAAATATCAACGAAAATTACAAAGAATTTCTTGATTGGGGGCCACTTAAAGGGAATATAACCTCAGGTATTTGGTGTGGAACACCAACGCTTGTAGCTGTGACCGCTCTTGCCTTTCGCTTTAAAAATGTTTGGCGCCACTGTACAGCGAAATTTGAAAAATTGAAGGGGTCTTCCATAAAGATTGCTTTGCAGGTTATATTCCCTTTAATCACGCAGTGCCTTTATAATCACAAAAAAGTCATGGTGGGGCTGCTGCTTTATTTCTTTTAAATTTTGATGACGAACATTCCATTAGGTCTAAATATACTTAAAAGCATGGAAACAATTGATGAAGGTATAGTCGTGGAAAATATCTTTCGAATATTTCATCGAAAAAAATGTCGTTATACATGTAGATGAAACTAAATATTAAAAGAACATAGTTTGGCCACTATTATTTGTGATTTGAATGCCACTTGTTATTGTTACGTCTTAAAATAAATATCTACTGAACATTTTACTCGGAAAAAATGTGAAGGAGATTTCTGTAACTATATTGAAATACAACATGTTTAAAAGCAGAAATCGGTAATACACGAAACGGAATAGTAAACATTGATTCAAATAGATTGTTTAATCTTATATCCGCCGAGTTAGTTAATTTAAATGCCTACGAAAAAACGCGATGACGCAAATAAATAATATTAAACTAAGCAGAGATTTTTACCTAATGGAAACTAGCTTTAATATAATGATGTTGATACTAAATCTTCGATAGTAGGATATCTTTATAATACATGGTTTTGTTTATTCTTGAATTATGCTATTAAAAACAAGACTTCGAAATTTCAGGAGGAATAGTACTTTCTATAAAATAAGCTACGCTTGCTGAACTTGTTCTTGTGTAGCTCATTCGTCACGAAATATGTAGGAGTTCAGTTCAGTTTATATTTAAAAACCGCGTGCCTCGTAGAATTTACTCTTTCTATCCAGGGCTTTTCGTAGTAAAACGTTATCGATACGTCACCCATGACGCAGCAGCAACATCAAAACAAAAAAGGCAATGTTACTTTAGAGAAAGGCCTATTGTCAATCATTTCCTTCCAATAACCCTGCTAAAAATAATGGTTAAATCCACATGGCACTATCTTAAATATGAAAGTGTTTCGCGGACTTTAGATGCCAACTACCGTAGATCTATATCCATTTAATTTATTTTATGTGTACACAAAAAAAGATATGATAAATGAAAAGCTTGGTGGCCTATAAGCCCTCAGGTACTTTGAGAATAATTGTACAAAGTTTGGGCGTGCGAAACCGTCAGACGGAAACACCTTTGAAAATGTGTGAAGTCCAAATATAGGTCAAGGTAAAATTTTATATTATCATCTATACTGTATATCGACAGGCCCTAAATGGGTTAGAGTGGCAATAACTGGTGGCTTTACCGGGGAGTCGGGGTCCGGCTCTTGTAACCCATAAGGGCGGTGGCGCACTGGGAGATGTTAGCTCTGAACAAACGGTCCTATCTCCACCTCCGACTTCGGTCAGGTTTGGGCTGGATACTGAACTTCGGTTCAGGCTAACGGAGAGGGTTCAGGCTAACGGAGAGGGTCCAGGCAAACTGGTCGCCTCGGCTGTGGGACGGCGAGCCTCCGTATGAGGGCACGGCGAACCCATCTCCCGGCCTTTTGGACTCCCACCGGGATCTCCGGTGCCAGCTGTGCCGGGTTATGCGGGCTGCTGTGTGCTCGTCGTTCCCCTTTAGGAGCTCTCTCCAAAGGGTTTGGCTTCTTACCTTCATAGGTAGGGTGTCGGCTGGAGTTGCTATAGCATCCATTCTAAATCCCACTGCTGTTTGCGAAGTGGGGATTGGTCCACCCATTGCTGCTTGCGTCAAAGGTGAGACCATCAGTTGTAGGGTTCTGCTACCCATGCTGGATTTGTCACCTGTCCGGGCTAGGGGGACGCTGGCGTAGGGCACTATGATGATAGGCCTCCAGTGGTATGGTCTCTGTTACTAGGTACACCGGGCTATAAATTCTGACACACTGTATCGACAAGAATTAGGCACAAGCTTTTATGAAAACACACAGGGGTAGTGTGTCCTTTAATTGTGTTGAGAAACATGAGTATTTTTAAAACAAAGAAGTAATGACACCAGTTTAATTAAACAAAAAGAAAACTTTTAATCGTCCAATGAGGGCACATCTTTTATTTTTGACAGCGAAATTTCAACATTTGCTCTCTCTTTTCTTAACAGTATCAGCGGAATAGGGGGTACAGGTGTACATTGTACCAACTAATATTTCAGACCCCCCAAATTGTCCTTCCAAATATTTCATAAATAGCATGTTGGCCTATAATTTTACAAAATCATTTTTTATAAGTCACAGATTTCGATGAAATTTGGTGAACTGGTGTAGTTTAGCATAAAACGATCCCACGTAGAGTAATTTTTTCAATAATTTTTTTATGGGTGTTATAGGGTTCTAAACGTTTTTCACATTTTCCCGAAATACGTTGTACCCAATCACGAAAATTATTATAACTTGGGTTCGATTTGTTGAAGGCAATGAACCACAAAATACAAAAATATATTAATTGTCAAAAAGTTTGAAATTTTCAAATTTGAAAATAACTCACTGTCTGATACCCGAAATACCCCATTTTTGAAAAATATAATTTTGGGCTCAATCAACTTACTTGGTAGTGTTACATAAAATAAAAAAGAGAAAACTTTGTGATTTTCGTATTTTCTAATTTTTATTTGTCAAATGCTACAACAGATGGCGCTGTTTTCCACACCCTTCTTTATATTTACAGAATCTACACTACGCGTGTCGTCAGTTTATCGTCTGCTAATGTATGTTGAAATCTTGTACCTTACAAGCTCTAAATCACAATGGCTAAATCCGTGATAAAATGTTATTTTGGTGATATAAATAATGAGTGTTGTTATATAAATACCAACGTGGATGAAGAAATAGAAGGATCTTCTACAAGTGACAATGTTTTAATTAGAACGCAGAATTTCACTGCTGAAGAAGGTTGGCTCATTGAAATTAGAAGTGGACAAAGAGAGTGGAATAATATTTGCCAACTGCACGAAAATAGATTTTTGCACTATTTTGAAATTAAACAATCTTTATGCTGTGACCCACTTCAGAAACACAAGTCAAAAATAGAGAAGAATTTCAGAAACGTAACGACAGAACTATATTACAAGTATAAAGGCTTGCAATTGAAAAAAAAAAGATTCAGCCAGGAATGAAACTTTGCTTCAACTGCGTTAAATCGTTATCAGTTATGCATCCAGTAAATACGGATACTCAAACTCCATCAAGCTCCTAAAACACAGATTCCCAAGGTCAAGACGTTCTCATTGAAGAAGGTGGAGATTCATTATTTAGTTCACCCAAAACACCCATCATTTCCAAGGTTAACCAATCTTTGGCTATCATTGGCGAGTCACCAGTTAAAAAAAAGTCTTAAACAGAAAAGTTACCCATCAAAGATATTTAAGCCCATTGACGCAGTATACGAAAACGCTGTTAATGAAGCAATAGGTGTAACAGAAAACGAGACAAGTGAAGACACCGAAAGAGATTTTAATGAAATGATAAGTCAACTAAAAGAGAAATTTCAAATATCTGAACGTCGTAGCGATAAAATGCAAATTCTATCAGTTCTACCTAAACTCTGGAGTGTCGCCAAGGTGCAACATGAATTTGAAGCGACTAATTCAAATTTGTTTAGGGTTTAGCTTTATTATCCCTTTTAATTATGGACTTATCTACTTATTCGCCAATTTTATCATCCTTTACAATGCAGTCCATAGGTGGTTCCTTTTAACTTAACATTACGTATATACTAATCTCCACCACTCCCCCTATTCGGCTTTCCGTTGCTATGCAACTCGTTTTGAAATTTTTAATATTTAGGCTTAGTTTCTCTATTCAGTGTTATAGTCGCAAACCAGATTTCCCGCACGGTACTGACGAGTCCCAAATAGGAAGAAACCGGTCTACTGTTGGATTTTCTGGCTATTTTATTTTATTTTATTATTCACTCGAAAATCTATTTGGTCCGAGTTTCGCGTTTTTGCTTGCTCGAATACCTATCGGTACGAGCTTCTAGTAAGTTTTTAAATTTCTTCAAATTTGTTTAGGGTTTAGCTTTATTATCCCTTTTCATTATGGACTTATCTACTTATTCGCCAATTTTATCATCCTTTACAATGCAGTCCATAGGTGGTTCCTTTTAACTTAATTACATGGTTCGTCGCACTAAAAAGTTGGTTGAGGAAAAGGGAGTTTGTTGGTTGAGGAAAAGGGAGTTTGTTGGTTGAGGAAAAGGGAGTTTTAAGCACCCCAAATCCAAAACCAGGAAAAACTCTCTCTCTCTCTCTCTCTCTCGACGTAGTAAACACTATTACAGATTTCTATGAAAACGAAGAATGTAGCTGATGAACCTTACCCGATATCAAAGACTACAAAAGTGGCAGAGTATAAGGCCGCAAAGAACACAAACAGAAAAAAAACTTTACGAAATGTTCAAGACCATGCATACAGAAATCAAAATATCTTTTTCCAAGTTCGCTCAACTACGACCCAGCAATTGCATTTTTGCTGCCTCTTCTGATACGCACTCGACATGTGTATGTAAGTACCACCAAAATGTAAAGCTTCAAATTGAAGGTATAACACTCGGTGAATTAACCAAAGGTTGTGATTGGCATTTGAAAACCTACAAGGAGTGTTTGGCCAAGGTTATTTGTAACGATCCAACAGAGGAGTGTTTTTGAAGAAATGTCACCAATGCCCTAATTTTGAGGTTCTGAAAGATTTCATCGAAAATGTACTTGAAGATGAAAATATTGACACAATCACCTATCGACAGTGGGAAAATGTTGATCGGAGCATGCATGAGGTTGTTCAAAAACCATCTACCGACTTTGTAGATGAATTAATTGAAAATTTAGAGGAACTATTGAAGCACGATTTTATTGCAAAGGAACAATCAAAGTATTTGCAATGGAGAAAAGCTAATCTAGTCCTTAATGAGGTTCTCGTAATTGGTGATCTCCCTGAAAATTTCACATTTCTTGTTCAAGATACGATTCAGGCGTTCCACTGGGTCTCGGACCAGGCTACACTGCACCCATTTGTATGCTACTTTAAGGAATACCCAGATAGCACACTAAAGCATATTAACTATGTGGTCGTTTCTAATAGCATGAAGCACCATGCAACAGCTGTGTACATTTTTAAGATAAAACTAATAGAGTTTTTGAGGTCATGCTTGCCCACTTTGCTAAACGTTGTGTATTTTTCGGGTGGCGCTCCGTCACAGTATAAAAACTTCAAGAATATGATTAATTTGAGTCACCCTGAAGAAGATACTGGAGGGATAACTGCCGAATGGCACTTTTTTGCCACATTCCACGGGAAAGGACCGTACGATGGCCTCGGGGGTACCGTAAATAGACTCGCAACCATGGCCAGCTTAAATAATACCATAATTTCAAATACGGAGCAGCTCTTGGAATGGGTCAAATCTAAGTGGTCAGCTAATGAAGGAAATCAACAAAAGATCAATTTTGTGTACGTAAAGGAGGAAGAAGTTGACAAAATGGAAACTCATTTAAAACTCCGATATGCAACCGCATTTCGTATCAAATCAATACGCTCTTTCCATTCGTTTATTCCTTCGTCACCGACTATATAAAATGCCAGACTATTGTCTTCTTCAAATAATTTTTCAACCATTACTACTGCGGAAGAAACTGTCGAACATAACCTACCCTGGTCAATTATTCGTGGATTCGTTTCTGTGGAGCGCGAGAACAAATGGTGGTTAGCGTGTGTGATAGAAAAGATTGATTTGTATGTAACTGAACTTGTGCTTTCTCCATCCTCATGGACCAGCCTCCTCCTTTTGCTATCCCAGCCAAGAAGAAGCAGGAAGATTTTCACTTACTGATGTACTCTCAATAGTAAATCCTACTACTACTGGGAGATTGTGGAAACTTCCGACTGAAGAATCGAATAACGCTGCGAAAATTCTCGAAGCGAGATTAAAATTGTAGCGTAGAAACTTAAGCTAAACTTATTTCATTTCACTACGTATATAGTTCACATATTTTTATAATTCAATATTTTTTTAAATGCAATTCTAGTCCCAATAATTAAAATATCATAAAACCTTCGTAAGGAAAAATACTTTTAAGTCCCATAATAAAATTACAATTATCTCTTAAGTTGTATTATAGATACTACCGTTGAAAGTAACCAAGCAAAAAGAGGCCTAAATCACCTGGGGGTGGGGGTCACGAAAATTGCCTATAACTTGGGGTTAAGTCAAATACACACAGTTCTCTTTTTTATTTTATGTAACACTACCAAATAAGTTGATTGAGCCCAAAATGAAATTTTTCAAAAATGTGGTATTTTGGGTATCAGCCAGTGAGTGATTTTCAAATTTGAAAATTTCAAAAAAAATTAAATTTCAAACTTTTTGAAAATTAAATGTGTGTTTTTTTTGGTTCATTGCCTTAAAAATGAGTCATATAACACATCTCTACAACAAATAGAACCCATGTTATAACCATTTTCGTGATTGGGTACAACGTACTTCGGGAAAATGTTAAAAACGTTTAGAACCCCATAAAACCTATTTTTCTAGCAAAATTACTCTACGTGGGATCGTTTTATGCTAAACTACACCAGTTCACTAAATTTCATCGAAATCTGTGACTTGAGGGGTTTGGACCTTGTTGATTTGACCTGGAATGACTAATAAATAATAATTATCTCATACAAAATATAATAATGTATACTCATATAATTATATAAATAAAGAGAGTGATATAATTAAATACTTGTTAAAACTTGCTATTTGCTAAAAACTGCTCTATTGCCGTGAAAATCACAAGCAAATATGCCATAAAAATTAAGATCATATAATATAATAGTAGCTGTTACCTGTTGCGTTTAGAATTACGCAACGAAAAGAAATGGGTTGGTTTTATCACGGAGACTCCTTCAGCAAAACCTTTGCTTTTAGCCAATTAGCGCGAAACGACACACCATTAGGGAACGTAACTCAAGCGCAAAGCAATAGCATATATAAATAAGGCCAATTTCATTTTCATTTAGTTTTCTAATTAGTTTTCTACTTCTGAGACTGGCTGGCTGAAAAACAGTACATTACTTTCCGTTCTTGGTTTAATTAGGTTTGTTTAAAAACCGTGTCCATGCTCGAGTGTTTCACGAACGCTTTAAGCCAGGCATTGGATTCAATTATTCCAAGCAGTGCCGTCTTTCCCATTGGGCAAATAGGGCACTGCCCTAGGGCCCCAAGATTCTGGAGGGCCCCATTTTCAACTTTTGTAAGGTGAAAAAGATTAATCTTACAAATATTGTTTTCCACATTTTTTAAATATTAGTATTGTCTATTTACATTTTACAAATTTTTAAACTATCTAAAACATGTCTTTTCGTGATATAGACGGTGTAGACCGTCGCATTTTTTTATTTGAACCAATATTTGAAGATTAGGGCGACGATGGACTTTGCATTGGAGGTTCAAAGCCTAGTGTTTCTTCTGCCTGCCCCCCTTTAAATTAGGCCAACATGTTCAGCGGTTGGCCTACCACCGGGGTATTTGTGCTCCAATAAGTTAATTTAAAGGGGGACAGGCAGAAAAAAACCTAGGCCTTTAAGAAATTGTCTGGAATTATTAGGGGCCCCGCGTATCGCTTTGCCCAGGGGCCCCCAATCACGTAAAGACGGCCCTGATTCCAAGTTGGCTAAAATAGTTTAAAAACAATGCAAATAAGAACTAGATTTATTGTTGCGTTCCATTTTTAATGTAAAGTTTACGAGAATCCATTATTTGTTTTCGGAGTTTTTTCGTGATCTTTCGGAAAATAAAAAAGGCTGAACGAGAACGTATATAAAGCTGAAATTCCGTGATATCACCGATTCCTTTCATTTGCGTATACAAGTTCCTTATTAACAACCGTGGCTGATTTTTTTATTTTCCAATGAATCGTTATTACGTAGTTGGTCTGCAGGAGGTAAAATTTTATTTTCATATTTACGATGTTCCTTATTCGTTCCTAGTAGCCGCTGTGATTTTCTACTTCGGTATTCAGAAAATTACGAATGTTTATAATTGAAAGATAAATCGTTTTTATTTAGACGAATTCAATGCTGCTCGTCAATACCCCTAGTGGTCCTCAACCAGCGGAAGGCAAAATGAAATTGCTTTGGAATTACTGCATACTGTCCCTAAATGTCTCGTAAGTGAAACTCATTAATTAATTATAACTATTTTATATCTAATAAGTGGTTGTTATCTGTTTAGTTTGCATTAGTATAAAATAAACTAAGAGATCGTTGTAAATTATGCATTGTTATTCGTTTGTAGTAAATTAGTAGTAATTAATTTATTGAAGAAATTACGACATCTTAGGCAGGGCCTCAGCTAGATTTATTTCTGTCAGTGGCGTAGCCAGAATTTCTTTAAGGGGGGGGGTCGAAGTATGTGAATGTTAAGAGGGGGTCGGGAAGGGGTGGAAATTTAGTGCAGTCAAAGGTAGGCCCGAGGGGGGGTTTAGACACGGAAACCCCCCTTGTCTACGCCACTGATTTCTGTAATACTTGAACATAAATCATTCTTTTAGATGGAGACTAAGGGTCCGTTCCAGAGACTAAAAATTTCGTTAAAAAACGGAAAAGGGGGCGTGTTTCGTTATTTAACGATACTTTTTCAAAAACCCTTTCCAGAGACATTTTAACGAGACAAAAAGTTTAGACTTTTAACGAAAGCGTTCGGAGGCGAAAATTATAAAAAAATATCGACGGAGTTTCTTCGAACTTACGTGATAACAAGGTGTAACAGATGTTCCGCTGAAAATAATGTATCGTGAGTGAGAAAATACTCTGAATTTATTATATTAAACAGAATTTTTGGCACTACCAATCAAACATTTATCTGAAACAGCGTATATTGAGATACAAATGGGAAAGGCCAAGACCCGAATTGAAGACCCCCCATAGATTTTGCTACGCAGGTAAGAATTCATTTACCACTATAATAAAACAAAAAGAAGAACGAAGAACGAACGATCTTTTCGATTTGATATCGTAAAATATCACTATTGGAGCAATTGTATATTTTATTATAGATCCTCATAATCAGATGCCATATTTTTTTGGGAAAGACAGCGAAGTATTATCGACACAGAACTGTCACGTTAAGTGTTTGTCGAATCATACACAACATCAACAGTCCATTTTTTTTGTAAAACACCTTGATTTTTTTTACATTTCCTCGACTATAATGAAAATTATTTCAATTCATAAAATACAGTATGTATCTATTATTGTAGCTATCACTTGAAAAAGGGGGACATTTTCCTTTTGACCTGACACCCAATGGTTAAAAAACTTCGAAATATACTTAATGATATGTTTATTGAGTCCCAAACTGCTTTTATAGTTAAAAAATTACAGGAAGGTGATAACCACCTTTAAAAAATATCCAATTGAAATTCAAATCTACGCCAAACTGATATTTGAAGATAAATAAGTATAAAGATGGAAAATAACCAACACTTTGGTCTGCTTCCAATAATAAAGAAATTATATTAAAATTACTTAAACTGTTTCGAGCTCTTACCATGGGGGTGTATTTTTTTTCAGCAGGAACGTCCTGCGCAGCTCACAAAAAAATAAACGCCTCCATCAACAATAAGAGAGAAAAATTGTAAATAATAGTAGGGTTACAGGAATAAAAATTATGATTTATAGACTCTTTTCGGTTAAAAATATGGCCATAGACATCGGTTCCAGAAATAGGGTATTTTTCATTTGGAAGACTGAATGTATGGTGTACTTCATTACTAAATAAATGAAGATATAAAATTAGATTAAAAGTAATATTTGCACCTTTAAGGCTTAAACTGGTAAGAGCTCTAAACAGTTTTTTCAGCTCGGAAAACTGTTTTTGGTATGATATATGACCATTTATTAAAACTCTAAAATTAATTTTCTCTTCATTCAAACAAAGTTGTCAATCTTAACATGTGACTTTAATACAAAATATTTTTTATGAATCACCCAACAACAAACTATCACTTACTTACGTTCTTTACGAATGACCCCCAAAAACTAACTTGCCGTAGCGCACGCGCAGCATTGCGCACCAATGAGAAACTTGAGAAAAAATAAATGCCTCTAAACCGTAATTTCGTGGCTTCAAAAACTTATTTATTTTATCGGCGTTATTGATTAAATTATAAATCGTGAAAAGATGGGCCTATGAAGTGAAACTTCCTGATTTTAAATCCGTTTACAAAATACGGTAAGTGGTTGAGGTTACAGCGCGACCCAAAATTGGGCTAAAAGTCTCTCAAGCTGTGTTGACATCTTCAGAGGTGGAAATTAGGAAAAATGTTCCACGGGCGCAGACTATAATAAGTTTCATTGTTGTGGTAATTTTTACATGTGAAAGCTAGTAAATGTAATTATGTTCCAAGGTTATTAATTATTCGATTACAAGGCGAGATCACTGAAATAAAATTTTCATTTTCCTTTTCAGCCCGAACAAGAGAGAGCTGTGTATGGCTACCACAATTTTATTGTGGTTGTCTAAATGACTCGAAAAGGCGAGAGAAAAATGCGCAATTTGGAATACCATTTGGTTAAGAATATTTTCCTTAAGCCCGATCAATCGTTCTTAATTATTTACTACTGTCAGGGCAACTAGGTCTAATGTTTCGGCACTGCTAGTAGCAATAGGTTCGGAGAGCTAATGTATGATGTGTTTTGTGGCTTCTTTTGTCACTTTTAACAGGTATACCAAATTATTAATTATATGTAAAGTTATGTCAATCTGTTTTTCAGGGAATGTAGGAAAGAGCAACGTTAATAATACATGTACCACTTTGGATTTTTCTTCTACCGTTGGCCTAGGCGGATCTGGAAGTGGGTTTTCAGCCCTTGCGTCAATTTAAAAAATTTAACTCCGCTATATCAGCTAGAAAGAAATATATCATAACTGAGTGTTTTTAATATAAACATTTTATCGTTAATCTTCGTTTTTTTTGCCATTGTGTTGTCATCAATGTGGGAAGATTTATTCAATTTCATTTAAATAATGATACTCTCTACTTTCTAGAAATATTTTACCACGTCTCTTTGAAGCCAAATTAATGGGAGCGCTACCATCCACGCTAGGTGGAGTACTCATAGGAGTAATGTGAAAACACCCCGCACTTGGCGTACCAATAAAAACACCACTTGTTCTCGCTGGTGGTGGGTCTTTTTCTATGCTTTTTAGTCAGACCACTGTGTTGTAATTTGTGGGAAAGTTCTTTTTGTCCCCATACTAACAGCTGACACTTCGTTTGCAATATATTTCCACGTTTTCGTTACTTTTGTAGCCTTTCACTGATAACTCTGTTTACGAAACCCATTCTAGCTTCAAGCCCAGCAGTAATTTCTTCATTTTTCCTTTCGTTCAACCTTGGTTAAACTTCTTTGCCCTTTGCTCTCCTTTTCATTGCTTTCCCCATTTTTAAAACAATTTCGTGTTTATGAATAATAAATGTAAATAATATAATATATATATATAAAAAAATAACTGATAACTGGCCGAGATTACGAAGTCAAAGGTGTAAAATTGCCGTTGTTTACAAGAAAGAAATTTTTCGTGACTGGACAACCCCCAGTCCCTTTTTCTTGTCCTTAATCCTTATGAAAACTTGAGCACTCTTTTTAACATGGTATCATAATTTAATTAAAATTTCATTAAGCTTCCATATTTATGACAACACAAAGGCAAAAAACAAAGATTGACGATGCAAGATATTGTCACTAAAATGGGTATATTTAAAAACGCTCAGTTTAGATATACTACTTACTAGCAGATATAGCTCAGTTAAAGTTTTGAAATAGAAGCAAGGACTGAAAACCCACTTCCAGACCCACCAAGGCCAATGGTAGAGGAAAAATGCAAAAGTGGTATTGTTAACATTGACCTTTTACTACATTCACTGGCAAATAGATTGACATAAATTTACAAATAACTAAGAAATTGGTATACTTGTGAAAGGTGATAAAAGAAGCCATAAAAAACGTCATACAATACCTGTGTCCTCCGAACCAATTGCTACTACCAGTGCAGGAACAATAGACCAGGCTGCGCAGTCTTAAGTGAATAATCAAGAACGATTGTATGGGGCTTTTGGAATTGATTTTAAATTAGATGGTAGCCCAAAGGGAGAAAAATGCACCCTTTCAAGTCATTTAGACATTACCAATAAGATTTCCACACATAACGCTCTTGTGCCCGCTGAAAAGGAAATTTAAACTTTAGTTCAAATTATCTCGCCTTTATCAACGAATATTAATAATAACCCTGAAACATAAGAACATGAATATTACTTATTACCTTATATCTAGCTTTCAGATGTAAAAACGTTCCACAACAGTGAAACTCTTGATTATTAAGTCATTTCCTTAACTTGTCCCTCAGTAGTCAGCTGACCATAGTTTTGGTTATTTTCCATCTTCACCTTTTTTCTCTTTATATCAGTTTGGCGGTAGTTTTTAATTTTCAATAAAAATTTCATTCTAAAGTATATTGGAGTTTTTATCATTGGTATCAGCCTATCATGTCCCCTTTTTTCTGTGAAGGATAACTACAATAATATTTATATTGAACGAATAAAACCAGATTTTACAATAAGAAAATATGTATCGTGAGAAAATAAAAATAATATTAGGCAAAAAAGTTTTGGGAATCGCATGTAGTTGACCAAACGCTGAACCACTGACTACCTCATTGCGATTTGTTGTAATCCTCATTATAAAGTGGAGGGGGAGGAGGAGCAAATTTAAAAATTAGAAAAATGTTACAGGTTAATTTAAAATTAATTAGAACACTTGCGAGGCCATGCAAATCCCATTTTAAGTTGTACAAAATGGCGCAAGCGAGAGCAAATTAACAAACTTTTTGAGGTTTATATAACAAATTCCCTCCGTAATCTATCAACGCGCGCCATTGAGACCGTTGCATCCAACTATGCAACTTCGGGCTCTTCTGAGATGACTGTTGAATTTCTCCTGCGACTGAGTTCACGGATGGAGAATGGGACGCATCAGCCAAGGTTCCAGAGGGTAGCCATTGCCTCCAATGAGCCATGATCCCTCTGTTTCCATTGAGGAGAGACGGATCCTGAATTAGCAATTTGCCCATGCTTGAATCGTGAGAACTCCCAGGCCAGTCCCGAGGTGTTGGTCACTCCGCGAACTCGGTGTACACTGTCGCACCTCTGACTGTGCAAATGAGAGTTCGTGAACTTTTTAAAATCCGTACCTTTAACAGTACTAAGTACGTGAATTCAGGGTACAGGTCATCCGAGAGTGACTTACCCCTCGGCCAGTCCGCCTCAACGTTCAGGATTCTAACCTAAGTGTTATAAATGTAAAAGAATCGTGAAAAATTATAAATGGAGAAACATATTTTTAACTACACAATTTCAATATACAAAGTTATGGCTTACCAACTGGACGTGGATGGAGTACCGGCCTTTACGATTCAGATAAACATGTGAATCGGGAGAAGTAGGTTTTTGGATGGGGATGTGGGTACAGTCTATGCTCCTTAGGCACCCAGGAAGACCTTCCTTCTCCATAAAGCCTAGCTTTGTACCGAGGATCTCTTCCTGGGTTGATTGGAATTTGATGTAATGATGCATGCTACTGGCGATAACCACTGCCACACGATGAATGATGCAGTTCACACTCGACTTGACAGTTCTGTGTCGATAATCACACGCCGTGACCCACTGAATGATCCCCGTCGCTAAAAATGCAAGCATATGGAATAAGGTAATTTCATTATACAATTGCTCAAATAGTGACTTTTCAAATGCATCAAAACGAAAAGATACAGTTTATCCGTTCTATTATATATATATATATATATATATATATATATATATATATATATATATATATATATAAACTGTATCTTTTCGTTTTGATGCATTTGAAAAGTCACTATTTGAGCAATTGTATAATGAAATATATATATATATAATGAAAAGATTGGTCTTTCTCTTCTCTTCGTTTAATTATTAAATAATGATAAAGAAATTCTTACCATCGTAGCAGAATCAATTGGACGACCTCTGTGTTTGGTGATCCAAATCACGCCTTAGCATTTCCCAATGCTTCAGAAATAACGTTTTAGGTAAACGGTTATGTGCCCAAAATTCTTCTCTCACGATACATTCTTAAATTTCTTATACATTATACGGTTTAAGTTCCATTAAGCTGTATAACAATCACCGTATCTGCGCTGAACATTATGAATTATCGAAAATCATGAATGTTCGTAAAAATAAATTAATGCAAAACGCCATTCCTAAGTTTTTTAAGACTAAAGAGAGCTTGCGTAAGGGAAATTTGCCAACTCCTCAAGTTACCCCAAAAGAGTGAACGCCTAACAGAATTTTATGCAGAAGCCCCAGACTTATAGCGGCATTCCAGTGGCTCGCAAGACACAGTCCCTAAAACCTACTGAAATAACAAGTAACTCAACAAGCCTGTTAGAAGATCTAACAGCGCCAAGGAAGAGGAAAGGTTCTAACGCTTAGCGTCCTTATTAATTAAAAAAAAAACAAAAAATAGATAAAAACAATGAAACAGTAATTATATATAAATAAACATATATAGGACAAACAAAAAGAAACTTTAGCACCCGGAAGGAGGAACATAAAATTAGCGGTAAAACACAACGACATCGCCAACCATGTCTGGAAAACCCAAGGCCGCAATTTTGATTTTGACAAGGGTGACATAATATCTAGATAAACTAATTATTTTAAACGCGATTTCAAAGAAGCAGTAGCTATAAAAAACGATGGAAAATTAAACTTAGTTTTGTGTAGAATATATATAAAAATTAGGGGGAACTAAAAATTAAAAACTATGTATTTAATATGATATACAGATAAAGGGAATGAAACCGGTAAAAATTTCAGGTATTAGTAATCATTTATTCAATTAAATTAGTAAGGACTAGGCTTGCAAAGTGTTTTGAAAAATAATATAAGTGTTTTTAAAATAAAATTATTACCATGAATTATCCGTCATTGTGAATTCATCCGAAATTTCTCGTTACAAGAAAAGGATATCTACCGTTAAAATTTAAAATACAGCGAAGACCTGTTATCGGATGAACCACATTCGTTTTTTGAAACTCAATTAAGACTTTCTACCATTAAACCAAAAGGAAGAAGGTGGTCTGAATCTGATTAAAAATTTGGATTTTCAATCAATTATCCAAAACTCGAGTCACAATGAAACATTTTTAAAGGCTAAAAAAATGTTTGAAGACCTTCAATTCATAGTTCCCAGTAATGTTAATATATATTATGTTGATGGATGGATTCAGTCGATTGTGGGAAGATTTGAAAGCCGAAGGCTTCAAATATTTTTTCACAAGGCGACTAACACAAGACTCTTTAGAAAATCGTTTTGCTACTATCAGGCAAAGGAGAGGTAATAACACGAACCCTAGTCCAACACAATTTATATATGCTTTCAAGCAATTACTTATGATGACGTTAGAATCAACTAGTGGCCTTGAAAATAGCGAAAAGGATTCGTATGAAACTCATTTAAGTCATTGTCATCCGACTTGGGTGCAAAAATCGATCTCAAAAGTTAAAACAGCAATGTATTTCAAATTAAATTATGTAAATTCTAGATAACTAAATTAAAGAAAATATCAACTACGCATTAGCTTATTTTATCTATGGTTATATATAAAGTTATGAAAACAAAACTACCTACATTTTGAGTTATGAATAAACAATCATTAAAAATAAATTTCCTTATGTCTAATATAATTTTCTAACATTTTTATGCCATATGAGTTGCTTTAAAGTTAAATTATTATCTAGTATGGTCTTTAGGAGAATATAATCGTAACGAAACTCGTGATAGTCAGACTAAACGTATGGGCAGGCCTGCCCGGGAATCTTCTTACTTGCCGATTTTGTCTTCCAAATCGTATTTGATGGTCCGAATTACTTAAAGTTGCTTCAAAACGAAGTAGGGAATATGCTAGACGACATTACATTGATTATAATATAAATATTGACAGCACTTATACATGTAAATAGAGTAAAATAATAAGTCCACATATTGTATAATAATTACTTTTATTAAAAGGAGACCTTTTAATAAAAGTAATTATTATACAATATGTGGACTTATTATTTTACTCTATTACATTGATTACAGACGTTGGTTTCAGCATGACGATGCACCAGAGAGTCAACAGTTCTGTAGCCTCCGAGATACAGATTTGACACTGCGTTACGTTTTCCTGTAGACCTCCATTAAGGAGCACGTTTACCACGCGCTTTTAACAAAGTTGGAAAACTGCGCCAGAAAAACAATTTAAGAAAGCCGTCTTGTAACTACCGATTTTTTTTGCCACCTAGTATGAATTTGTTTTTCATGACCCCATGATCCAACCAATTTCCGAGGGGCTGCTCACTATCCGTAATCGGTGTACAGGAACGTAGCTTTGACTGCACTAAAGGGATTAAGTAGTCAATTACAGTTTTAGCACAAGCAAAGGCTGTCGGTGTACAGAGTTTAAGGAAGTGGTTAGCCCGTCGCCAATTTCCACCTACCGCTTAAAATAGTGGCAAAACGGTGGAAAATTTTCCTCCCTGGTTTTTCAGTAATTCTCTGACCAATTAAATAAAATCGGATGCATTTTACAAATATTTAAATTTTATGATGTAAGCTGTATACTCTCTGGGAAAATTAAAATATTTCTTAAGCGCTACTAAACAATCCGAATTTTTATTTATCGATAGAATCAGAAGTTTTTCACCTGAAGACAAGCAGATTGGCTCAGAAAAAGAGAACGGTTCGTGGACTGGAATCATTGGGATGCTACAGAAAAATGTAATGTTAGAGTTTTAGGTATAAAGTTAGTGATTTTTGAATTCGCAAATGCAGTTGCCAGAGAGCCCAGTCTTTCCTTTAGTAATTTAATGTAAACGGCCAGTTTTTGTCATAAACAAACAATTCATTCATTTAGAAGCGTAAGTATCAGGGGGCCGCTACTCAAAAGGGAGCGCCGAAAACGGTCGGTTGAATGAATGAAAATGTAGTAAATTTAAATTTTAGGTTATTTTTCACTAAAATGGGCACCATTTAACAATTTTTCCCCAGGTGCCATACAACCTCGACACGCCACTGCATTAAAATTTGAGCAATTGTCGAATCGCTATAAATTCTCAACATAATCCTGAAAAAAGTTATTATTTTCAGGGTCTCATTTTAATGCAGAAGTTTTAATTTAATCCCCTACTCGACCACAAGGGCCACTAGTCCCTTCATTTGACATTTCTACCGAGAAAACTCATGGCGGAGTAAAGTCGTTATAACAAATAATTAATATATTCCGATATAATCCTATTACGATATTTAGAGAGAATGGCAACAATGCACTAGCTGAGGCTAGCTAGTCCAAAATCTTAAGTTACAATTCGTATCGCTACCTTAGACTCTGGGACCTAAAATGTTTCTGTTAATTGCCATAATTGTTTCGTGTTATGCTTCTTAGATTGTCCACATTGGCTTCGGGGCAATTGCTCAAACAAATGCCCGTTTTCAAGTGGCCAGTTTCAGCAGCACATTTTCTTTTAATCAAAGGAAATTTTTAGTCGGCCGAGAACCACCCATCAACACCGATACCATTACGATTAACTTCAGCTTCTTAGAAGCCATGGACATCAGTGTAAGTTTATAATTTTGTAATAAAAAAAAGTACGACATTCCATTTACATTTTATATTTTTTTAAGCTTTACCTTATGCTTCTTGGAACCATTCTCCTCCTGTCCGTTTTCAGTTGGGTTTTGAGCTATCGCCAACCCACAGAGAGGCCGAGGCGATTGTATGATCACGTTTGGTTGGTCTGGGAAATCCTTATGGGCAAAAGTAAGAGAAATTAAGTTTGGTGACTATCAGCAATTTTAAAGATCTCTATTTGTCTTTTAAGGTTCAGTTTTTTTACCGAAAAAATCGACCAGCCGGTCCTTGTTCTCGACATACATTATGTGTACTTTTTTCATAATTAATGTCTACAGTGGAGTTCTGGTATCGAAATTTAGCATCAAACCACATTCAAAATTTATTTTATCTGTGCAGGATTTCTTGAAATATCCCGGAGTATACCCCATACTTACTAAAGGAAAAGTAGATGTTGATATTCTTAAGGTTTGTTGCGATTTCTACTTAATCACTAACTTGAGACTTTCACACTTTACTCCCTGATTTTGACGTATAGTCCAATACTTAAGCGA
The DNA here is from genome assembly GCF_980474605.1 of Leiobunum rupestre. Taxonomy (NCBI): domain Eukaryota; kingdom Metazoa; phylum Arthropoda; class Arachnida; order Opiliones; family Sclerosomatidae; genus Leiobunum; species Leiobunum rupestre. The sequence goes on along the minus strand of NC_143384.1, from coordinate 74,400,534 downwards.
TATTAAATTGTGGCAGCTGTCCTTAGAAATAATGGTAGGGTTCCGCTTATGCAAAATTGAAAAAGCTACTGCGGCAACCACTAAACAATGTTCGGCTTAAAGGCTAGTTTTCATCGAAGAAAAATTCCGCGACAGCAAGCGCTATCTATTTAAATCTTAAATAGACTTTTTCTTGATTCTCACTGTAGGGGCATTTTGACAAGAGCAGCATAATTAGAGGTTTCGTAGCGCTAAAAAATATAGCTCTATCTTTTTCTCTTGCACAGTGTAATAAAAAGGCTTTGGACAACCTACGTCAGTAATGGCAAATCCTAAAAACTAATTTTCAAACTAGATAGGGCTAATCGGAAATTTGATTTGGTACCTGAACTGCAGAATACTTCGTCGCTGAAGTTATATAAATAAATTCAAAGATCATGTTTATTTCATTTGTCTTAAAATTAAGAAGTAAGAGGACCAAGTCTTCTTGCGACTCATAGTGATTAAGAACTCCGGTTAAGTAGCAAATAATGGACTTTGATTATTACCAAGCAAGTAGTCGTGTTGTTCTAGCCTTTTGTGCATTTTCGCTAATTCGTTGTACATTATTAATACTTTCTTAACATAGATTGCCAATTATGCTGGGTAGCACCGAATATTCAAAATATAAAATTTGTATATGATGTTTATGCAGGACCAAAGTTTCTGTCATCTTTTGCCCGTAAGATTATCATTACTATATGACCACAATTTATTAATAACAAGCACGAGCTGGTGATGCTGATGACGTTTCTACGTATGCAAATATGGTATAGGCTACCATGAAACTGGAATTCTAAGCAAATAAAGTTCTAAAATGAGGGCAAAAAGTGTGTTCCAACAGGTTGGCAAGCCAAAATATACCTCTCCTCGGAAGAATTGTCCCTAGCGGTAATAATTTCTCGAGATGACCCTTAAAGATAGATCTCCGCAATTCAGAGTTATTTACTAAAAACGTAATCCAGGTTCAATCCCGCCCGGTATAAAATTTTAATTATAATTAAAATAATTGAGACGAAACAACCGAGTATAATTTATTCAGAATATTATAAATTAAGTAGTTACAACAGTGAGTTAGACCATCGAGAAATAACCCTGTAAGGGAAGCGTACAAATGTTGGCCCGTTTTCGTCTAGCTAATCGAACAGCGCGCCATCTACCGCTCTTCTCTGGAGTTGTAAATTCACCACATAAATATGGCCGCGTCCAAAAGAGTAAGCGAGGTTTCATTGATAAATGGTAAATACATTTTAATGATCTTTTAGCTAGAACTATTATAAAACAATGTTAGCATACCTACTTATTTATTAAATAAGATGGTTAAAAATTAAATGTAACTTCATTAATAAGTTTTTTAAAGTTTTTGTTAAATAAATAGTTTTTAACTTTTAAGCCTTTGCTGAAGTTATTTATAATTTGCTGATATTTTTGAAACCCAATTTCAAAGAATAATTATTAAATCTATTGAGAAGATAAATGACATTTCAAGCAGACTTTCAGATACTAAAACATACGAAGTTATAAGTTTAAAAACATCCGCAGGATTTTTTGCTGAATATAGTAATGTCAAATTAACCCGACGTCGGTAGGCAGCCATATTGTCCTAAATTTTCATTTCCGCTAAATATCGGAAGGTAGCGATACGTTAGTTGGGCGTGACAGTTCTAGGGGAAATTATCTATACGAACTTTTGCTTGCCTTACTAGTCCTTCTGGGGGTTATTTGCCATGGTTAGACGTACTAAAACAATGCACAATTGAATTTAACCCTATTTACGGTACAAGTTTATCAGTTAAATGTAATACGAAGCCAATTTTAATGAAAGAAATATCTACAGAGGGTATTTGTATTTTTCGCGCTTACGAAATACTAGCCACATCTTTAACGCTCAATTTCTTTCAAATTAAACATCTTAATCAGTCGAGGAAACGTTGAAAATAAATTACGAAGTAATGACGACCCAGTTAAAAACCAGACCAACAAAAGTGTAAACGCACGATGTATACAACTCGATAAAAATATATATATTATAACGCAGTCAAGCAATAAATTAGTTCAAATACTTAGAAATCAAGCAATAGAAAATATAATATCAAGAAGCGCAACACCTTACCATTCACAAATACGATTTTTCACGTTATTATAATGAAACCGGATAAGCTTTTGGGCATGACTTACGCTCTTAAAGGTTCCACTAAGGCTGGACGATTTTGCGGGTAAAAGGAAATAAACTTAAAAAATAGTAGATACAAATATAAGTCAGCAAAAACAAACAATACCAAAGATTAGACAAACAAGATTAAATCAACATAATTTCATTTCCAAAAAAAAACAGATTAGGCCTTCATAAATTCATTCATAAAAAAATTCAAGACTTTATTGCCTATTATGCTTACGATGAGTGTCTTATTTTCAGTGAAGCTAAGCAGCTATCGGTGGTTCTGAATGGCCTGGGTTCAAAACCTGGGTGGCGCATTTGTTTTTAATCAATAGAGAAAACGCTAAATTAGAATTTCTTCGATGCAATAATTTCATTTCAATTCTATTTCAATTAAACCAAAATTTCGTACTCTATTAAATGCGCTTCCGATAAAGCTAAAGGTCTAATTTTCAATGAAGCGTAACAAGTGTCGGTGGTTCTTTGGTAGAACGTCCGCCTGTCAAGCAGGAGACCTCGGGTTCAAATCCCACTCGATACGATCGCAAATTGACACTAAGACGAATATCGTGAACAATTGGTGGAAACCCTGCCATTGGATGTTGAGAGGTTGCCATAACACTCAGCACTCGATCCGTCCCAAAAGTCAAGAATAAGAAGAAGTTGGGAGAAAAAACGCGCATACATACAAAACACAAACACAACCGTCATAACACAAGCTCAACATTCCCACCCAATACATAAGCATTACAAAAAAAATATCCAATCAAACTGAGTTAAAACTGTCGCGACGGTGAGCGTTAACGAAAAGCAACAACCAAACCCAACCGCAAATTTATCCGTTAACGCTCACCGTCACACGGTGGTTTTGACAATCTTTCGACTTCCCTAATCCCGTACAAAATAATGGAAAGTGTCCGACCCCTCGGCAGCGACTTTATGTTGTGTTCGTATTCTGAGCGAGTGAGAAGGTAATTTTATCTTATGTTTGCAACGATTTTACGTTGTGTTCGTATTCTGAGCGCGAGTGAGTGGAAGTCGAATTTTTCCGGTTTGGCGTAACTAGATAAGTTACACACGCAAGCACTACGTATAATTATATCTCTTCTATCTCTAAGATTTTATGACCTCCATAGTTTCAATCAATGTTATTTTAGGGTTCGACCTCGACGGCTCTGAGAGAGTTGTGGAGTAGGGTCCAAAAGAGACCCGACTTTTGCATCAGAAAGGAGTCAGAGATATACAACAACTCTTTTACGCAAAGGTTGCTGGAACATGTGCAAAAAGGTGGTGCTGCGTTCGCATCCGCAGACAAAAATTTGAAAAAGCTACAAATGAAATCAAGCAGTCCTTGCAAATTCAGAAGAACCGATTCCTACGCATTCACCTACGGATCTTTGATGATCAGCAGACAGCTTTCTTATTCCCTAATGAGAGCGATAAGCAACAGGTGCGTTTAAATGACTACCTACCAATTGCCTACAGCAGCAATAAAGTCTGATAAAATGCCGTTTTAGGGTGTCCAGAATCAGTCACACGAGTTTGATGAATCGAGTGCCAGGTGCTGCGCGACATGATGGTTTTAACAAACAATGTTTCATCGAGGATTCGGACAATGCGTCGCATATTTTAAGCCTAGATCATTTATTCGGTGCTCTAGCGATTTGGTTGGGAGGATTGGCCATCGCAAAAATTACTTGTTTCACAGAAATTGTTTTCAAACGTATCTCAAGAAGTTACGTCAAATATAGAAGAGCACAAACTGATTTTTAACTAGTAAAGCATTAATATGAGCAAAGGAAAAATATCTGAAGGAAACGCGCCAGAAGATTGCGTATGAAAAGGTCTGCACGCAATAGGGCTACGTCCACAATCTTACACTTTCTCCGCACATCATTTCCAGAGCTTACTTAATCAGTCTAATACCTGTACACAATCACATAAATGACTTAACGCTTTTAAGGTACTTTTTTCTTTTACACATGATTCTTAATTTAATCAAATTAACTAAAAATAACCAGGATTACTTGGATAATCTGGGCCTTTATAATAATTTTAAAGTAGGAATAACATCAAAGTGAATATATCGCTGGTCACTTTTAACTTTCACTATGGCCCCGTTCATGTTTTACAATTTTGAAAAAAATCTGCTAATTTTTGGCCGAGGCACTACATACTTGCAAGTTACTTGTTTAAAGGCATTAAAAGTCACTCCATGACTTGGTCCTAATGTGGTGCCCCGGGTATTAGCCTAACTGATTATTTACTAGTTTCATTTTTTGTAGAAGCAATGGACGGAAATCTCTCAAGTAAACAAAAATTGTGCGTTCTAATAAATATTTATTTTGTATTTTCTATTTTTGGATGAAAGTTGGTTTTTTGTTCTCTTGATATTTGAAATTTGTTTAAGGCAAAAACATTTGTAATATTTATTTTAATTATAATAAAAAAAATTCTACCGGTTGGTATAGCACAAGGTTTACGTTTTTAGGTGGACGCTCTAAATATGGCGGTATATCGTTGAGTGCCGCGTCCCGTACCTAATACGCCCAAGAGCAAACTCTTCCGAGGAGAGGTATATTTTGGCAAGCTTGCCAACTTGTTTTAATTATACACGTCTAAATATGGAGTAACTGAAATGACAATGAAAAGTGTAAAAATATTAGGAATGGCCACAATTGGATAATATAATTAAGATGTTGAGATACCATAAAGTTAACTATTGATGCTGATAGTTTAAATACCATTTAGCTAAGTATTAAATATTAATGCTGATAGTTGTTTAGAGACAAATACCAAATTCAGAAGACGAACACTCTGACATCTAAACTTATAATTTTGAACATAACGCTAGATTTTCAAGGATGCTTTTATCATAAGCCTATATGATAGGGTCCCCCTTGTGATAGGCTTATGGTATACGTATTACGTTTTGAATTTATATTGTCCTTTACGTACAAATATTCAATTTCAAAATACGAATGACGACGAGTACCCTTTACTTCACTATGGCCTAAGCAAGGCAGCCAGACTGTTTGGTTAGAAATTCAACCGAGCAATGAATTTTCTAATAAAATCAATCAATTCAAAACATATCTACCAAAACAATCAATATATATATATATATATATATATATATATGGCATTTTTTTACTTACGCTACGATTCGCGTTCCCCATCGAGTCGGCTTCGATTTCCGATTTTGTTTTTAGTTTTTTTATTACAAACTTTCAAAAGTGACGCAAATTGATGTCAGTTTCTAAAAATGCTCAAAATCTGTCGCCCCTGAGAGTTGGCCGTGTTTGTCCAAACACGCAATACACCCGAAATTTTACCTCTTTACGCCGCGGATTTCGGAGGGGGGGTGTGGATCGTGCGGGGTAGAATCAGAAGGCCTGTGAGTTTTGGGAGGGGGAGGGGGTGGGTTCGTTCCAATTTGAAATCCCATGGCTCTCTCAGCGTACGTTAGTCCCGGGGCCTTTATACATCAGCCATTGGATACAGTGGGTTTAAAGGGGTACAGCGAGGTTTGGAACGACTGCGAGTTTGAGTTATTTTTGCGGGGAAAATGGTACCACGGAAATTCTCGCGTTGGAAAGGGGGAGGGGAGTACAACGGAAATTCTCGCATGGAGAAAAGGGGGAGAGGGTACCACGGTAATTATCACATGTGAAAAGCGGAGAGGGGATTCCACGGTAATTATTACATGGGAAAAATGGGGAGGGGCTACCCCGGTAATTATCACATGGGAAAAATGGGGAGGGGGTACCCCGGTAATTATCACATGGGAAAAAAGGGGAGGAAGGGCCTTACTGCGGTGGCTCGACTATGGGGTAAAGGGTGCCAGGGAAATTCTCGCATGAGTAAAAGGGGTTGGGGGGCGAACTGGGGTTGAGTGCCTCAAAACACACAACTAGCTGAGGGCCCGTATAGTATTTATATATATATATATATATATATATATATATATATATAGGGTGGAAGCTTCAGTCGTGGTCCAGCCTCAGTACTTCTCCTAGTACACCTGAGTGCTGCGGTGGAACACTTCTACAGGCGCTAAATTATTTAGTTCTGTTGAGAGTTCGTGTAAGCTTATATAAATGCTAATTTAATAAATAATACTAGTTTTACGTTTGAGTAATTGTATTGGGCTATCTCGTTACTGTCGGCGCTTTGCTTTGAACAGTTACACAGTTGCTACGGTACACTGGTTTATTGTATTTGAAGTAATTTTCTTTTGTTACATTGTTCCATTTACGTTTTTGTAATTATTTTGCTAACTATGGGCCCGTTCCAGAGACGAACATTTCTCGTTAACTAACGAAAAAGGGGGCGTGTCTTGTTAATTAACGAAACTTTTTCAAAAACGCGTTCCAGAGACATTTGACAAAAAGTTTTGTTTTTCAACGAGAGCTAGACGAGAGCTCCGGACACGGCCAACTTTGATTTCGCGCTGCCGCGCTATAGCGGCCATAACAATCGCCGTGTTTTTGCAAAATTAGATTTTTCCCGCCAGGGAGAAGTAGCGCTAGAACTCCTCACATATTTTCTCTTTTTATTGCCGCCTTCCAGTGCAATCAGCTGTTATTCTTCAAAGAAAAAGTCGTTTTTTCCCAGGTTTTATATTTTTATTTTATTAACGAAAGAGTAAATTAATATTTTAGTTATATTTAAATTATAATTTAGCTTTGAAATATTTTTAATACTCTATTTATATTCTACGACAATAAAAATAAAAAATGTGTATCTCCGGCTCTGCTCCGGCAGATGTGGTCAACACCTTATCACGGTAATGCGTAATTATGAATAGTATTTTTTATAAAACCAATAATTCAAATATTTTAAATTAGGTAATTATTTACCTACATCTTTAAAATAATGTTGTTGATAATTATTCTTGATATTAAATAGATATATTTTTAGTATAGTTGTAAAGTGAATCTTTGAATAACAAAGTAAATGTTACTGAAGTTTGTATTCTTTTCTAGATATTGGCTTTTTTTCATGCTTAGCAGAAATTGTGCGCGTTATGTTATCCATAACCGGAGGGACTATTTTCTGACAGACTATTCCTGCAATTAATTTGGCAGGTTCTGGATCACAACTATAAAATAGTGGACAGAGTTCGTGCTTTGGCAAAATGCATTTCTCAAGTTCATCGTAAACACCTTGAGACCCGCAAATGTTGCACAAAGGTGACTATTCTTGATACAATTAATATGAATGGACGACTTGGATATTTAAGATTTCCTCTATCTTGGTTTTTAATCAAATCCAATAGTGGAGAGCTGTGACATGGCTGGGAAATGTTTACAACGCAGCAGCCACAAAATTCCTTCTTTTGTAATTCCCTCAAAAGTCAAAACATACCCAGCTAAGTATGCTTCACAGGCTAATTTTAAAGTAGAACGAGTTTCAGGAGTGATCAAAAGGGCATCTAAAATATTTTTATAGTCTTCAGGAATTTGATTGTCGGACAATTTAGAAGGTCTTGTATCACACCAAGGAGATGGCTTTTGTAACTCCCGTTTCACCATTAATTTTTCCAACGTATCTATTCAGTGTCATCTTTGATGGGAGCTTGAGGAAACCATTTTTCCTTGAAAATTCGTAACCTTTAATTAACCTGTAATTTTAGGTTTTGACGCCAAATTTTGATTGCAAGTTATTTATGGTGACTTTTATTGAGTTTTTATATTTCTACAATTTCTTTTTCGATTTCATCTTCAGCCACCCCAGAAATATTTTTTCCTGAAGAACTTGCACTAGCACTTTCAACATGACTGATAAATATTTTTTTAAATAAAGATACAAACCTGAAATATAATCGTCGTCCTTGAAATGTAGACTACATCTTTACCATTTTCACTCATTTGAAAATCTTTTCATTTAATGATTTTTAACCATAATAACCGAAGATTTTCATTGCTTGGGAACTTGTGAAAAGACAAATCTGTCATATTTTTTGTATTTGAGGTACAAGACGGTATGGTTTCATATTTATATACGTTTTATTATTAATAACAATAAATAAAAAATTACCGAGACGTTTCTAAGCCCGATTTTCAAAAATGGCGCCTTGTATCAATTACGCGTCTCTTTATATGAAATTCTCCCCTCTTTGACTAAAAAACATTTCCTTTAATTAGTTTAGTTTATCTGGCAATTTTACCCGAACATAATTCTAAAACGTGTTATTTTCATTTCATTTATGCCAACGTGTTTTTTCCGAAAAAATTATGTTATTACGAGAGAAAACGTTTTTTCCGGATTTAATTCCGAGTCCCCCGCCTTTGCCTGTAATAAAATTTACATATTTTGTGAGGAGACGTAGCGCCCTAGCGGGACAATTTTCTTTCGCTTATTTACATGGGATTTGAAAATTTTGTTATGGCCGCTATAGCGCGGCAGCGCGAAATCAAAGTTGGCCGTGCTCCGGAGCTCTCGTTTACGCGTTCGGAGGCGAAAATAGTGAAAAAATGGCGGCGGAGTTTCTTCGAGCTAACATGATAAAACAAGGTGTAAACAATATTGAAACAGATGTCCCGCTGAAAATAATGTATCGCGAGTGACCCAATACTATGAATTGAATATAAAAAAAGGATTTTTGGCACTACCAATCAAACATTTACCTGAAACCGCGTTTATTGTGCTACAAATGGGAATGGCCAAGGCCCGAATTGAAGACACCCCATAGATTAGATTTTGCTACGCAGGTAAGAATTCGTTTATCATTATTTTTATTTAATATCAAAACGAAAAGAAGAAAGAAAGATCTTTTCGTTTTGATATATTTAAAATGTGACTCTGGGAGCAATTGTATTATAAAATAATCTTATTATAGATCATCATAATCATCTGCTGTATTTGTTTTGGAAAGACGGAAAATTGTTATCGACACAAAACTGTCAAGTTTAGTGTTTGTCGAATCATTCACAACATCAGTCGAATTATTTTTTGTACACATTATATAAATAAAAAGTATTTCAATTCTTAAAATAGAAGTATTTATTTATTATTGTAGCTATCATTTAAAGAGAATGGGGAACACATCTCCCTTTTGACCTGATACCCAATGATAAAAACTGCCTAATATACTGAATGAAATGTTTATTGAGCCCCTAACTACTTTTATGGGTAAAAAATTACCGGAAGGTGATAACCACCTTTGAAAAATATCCAAATGAAATTCAAATCTACCGCCAAACTGATATTAAGTGAAAAAACCTGCTTGAAGATGGAGACAGCTCCGTTGGACGATGGGTCAGCTGACAACAATAAAGACATAAGTTTCATTGTCGTGGGAAGTGTTACATCTGAAAGCTAGAGAAAAGGTAATAAGTAATATTCATTAAATTAATTTAAAAGTAGTAGACATACTGCTGGTAAATGTAATTATGTTTCAGGGTTATTAATTATTCTTTCATAAGGCGAGGTCACTGAAATAAAATTTTCAATTTCGTTTTCAGCCCGAACAAAAGAGTTGAGTATGGTAACCAGAATTTTATTGGTATTGTACAAATGACTGGAAAAGGAGAGAGAAAATTGCGCATTTCGTTTAGAATAATTTCCTAAAACCCATTCAATCGTTCTTGATTATTTACTACAGACAGAGCAACGTGGTCTAATGTTTCAGCACTGCTAGCAGCAATAGGTTCGGAGGGCACAGGTATGATGTTTTTATAGCTTCTTTTGTCACCTTTAACAGGTATACCAAATTATTACTTATATCTTAATTAATGTCAATCTATTTTTCAGAGAATGTAGGAAAAGAGCAACGTTAACAATACATAAAACACTTTTGGATTTTTCCTTTACCGTTGGCCTAGGCGGATTCGGAAGTGGGTTTTCAGCCCTTGCGTCTACTTAAAAAATGTAACTGAGCTATATCTGCTAGTAAGTAATACATCTAAACTGAGCGTTTCTAAATAAACCCATTTTATTGACAATATCTTGCATTGTCAATCTTTGTTGCCGTTGTTTTGTCATCAATATGGAAATCCTAATTAATTTTCAATTAAATAATGTTATCCTCTACTTAATAGAAATATTTTACCACGTCTCTTTGCAGCCAAATTAAGGGGAGCATTACCAACCTCGCTTGGTGGAGTACTCATAGGAGTAATGTGAAAACGCCCTGTACTTGGCGTACCAATAAAAAAACCACTCATTCTCGCTGGTGGTATGTGAAACTGCTAGCGCGTAGAAGGTACGGGACTTTATTTATATTGTTTCAAATTGTAATGTATATTTAACAATTCAAATTTTATATTTAAAGTAAATAAAGTAGAGTTTAATGTACTTGTTTCTTCATTGCTGTACTACCAATGCGATTTTCAACACCTGCTATACCACGAATCATAGTTTCGCCAATTAGTTTCAAGTGGTGTCAGCTAATCTCCAGTTGATTTTCTGATCATTATGATATCTTGGGCCAGTGTCTTTACGATGTTTTTTAAGAAAGACCATTTTGTTCTAATTTGTAAGAGAGTTCTTTTTGTCCCCTTACCAACGGCTGACACTTCTTTTGCCATCTCTTTCCACGCTTTTACTATGTTTTTGTAGGCTTTCACTACTGCCATAACTCCGTTGACCAAACCCATTCTAGCTTCAAGCCCAGCAACAATTACTTCCTTTTGCCTTTCATTCAACCTGAGTTAAACTTCGCCCTTAGCTCTGCTTCTTTGCTTACCCCATTTTTAAATAAATAAATAAATGCAAATATTATATAAAAACAAATGTAAATAACCACCAAAAATTGTAAATTTATAAATAAAATTTAATAAATATAATAAAATAACTGATAAATAGCCGAGATTACGTAGTCGAAACTCGAAAAATGCCACTGTTTACAAGAAAATATCACAGACAACGCTAAGGCTTAACTGAGCGATTGAAGTGACCCGCTTACCGCCGATATTTTCCGGCGTTTTTATTGGCTCCGGACGGGGGCGGAGCTTATTAAAATAAAAAGGCGAAATAACAAGAGCGGGAGTTTACGAAGTCTTATTAAAATGACTCTGGAACGCGTTTTTATAACTCTAGTCTAGGTCTCGGTAAATCGGTTTCGTTAAATCGCGAGTCTTGTTTTTAAACGAGACTTTTGAAAACGTCTCTGGAACGGGCCCTTAATCTTAAAAATTTTAAAACATCTGAAAAATTATAGTTTTTGTCCAAATTATGAAAGTCCACGCGTGATCTCACTTGGCTTCTGACCAAAGCTTTATATATTCCCAGAGCGGTTGCTGGCCTATTTGACAACCTCTGCAAAACACAAAATTGTGTACCTTTTTTAAATAGTTGATTTTATAAAAGAGGATTAGCTTATCTAGAAAATGTTGCCTTCTACGTCATGCATTGTCAAATTTGGTAGCTACCGAAAGCGCTTAGAATTTCTTAGTCTAAGCCCCGTTTTTTAATTCCGTCGTATTCGGTTTTTCCCATGTCGGTGTTATTTGTTGTTCGGCGTTAGATTTTTCGTATATTATAATAATTCAAGTTTGGTAATTTGTTTGATTGAGAGAGTAGCTTTTTATAAGTAGGTTTTTATTGGTCTTTTTAAGACCCATATAACTTTTTAGCCCATAAAAACTATAAGCCTTGGCCTGGTAAGTTTATTTTGTGACTTGTCTATGCTTTTTACACACAATCCTAAGGATTTGTGTGTATTAGTCTCACGTACAGTGTAGCCGTTGCCGCCGATGGCGCCGTGTCACGCATACCTCTTCAACGGTTATAACTAGAAGACTCAATGATATCTCGTTCAAAAGTACATATATTAACATTGATAGCCTTTCATAAAGTTTTCAAATCGGAGCCCAAGAAGTTGGGAATTTGCCCAATTTACTATTTTCGGTGATTTCCTTTATGTGGTAGATATTTTGTTTAAAATTAAGTCCGATAACGTTAAAAAAATATTATTGGATAGGTTAGGATTCAGCGGACCTACAACTTCGGTCATATCAGTAAATATTAAATTTAAGTATAGTTTTCAGGGTAATTTACGGGACCCCAATTTTCGTGGTTTTATATTTCCGCCTAAAAATCTACATATTTAAGTCAACCTATGACCAGAAGATTATTAATTAAGTATGACACTGATCTACCTAGTCTTCGGCGTATGACCAGAAGTAATAAGTGTGACACTCAACGTAACAAATAAGTGTGACACTCAACGTAACAAATAAGTGTGACACTCAACGTAACAAATAAGTGTGATCAGAAGTAACAAATAAGTGTGATCCGAAGTAACAAATAAGTGTGATAAGAAGTAACAAATAAGTATGAAACTAATCGAACTAGTCTTTGTCGTATAACCATAAGAAATAAGTGTGACACTCAACGGCTGACTAGTAGTAACAAATAAGTGTTATCAGAAGTAAAAAATAAGAGTTACACTGATCGAAGGAATCTTCGATGCTTTCAAAGTATGACTAGAAGTAACAAATAAGTGTAAATTTGTATATATGTGTGACCGTGGATATATTTTGGTTGTGATAACGGCGCTGCGGGTTGCTGTGAATAGCTCAAACAAACTTAACACATTAGGAGGATTGTGTGTATTCTGACCATCGTACGTCTTGTTTTTAAATAAGGTATGTTGTCTTAGATTGATTTTTTTTTAGTTAAACACAACATGGTTGGACGATATTGCTGTGTGCCAGGCTGTAGTTCATCTACTTTAAAAATCCTGGGGTAACTTATAGCCCGTTCCCTATAGACGAAGATCAACGAAACCACTGGATTCGAATAATAATGTGTTGTACAAATGAAAATTGCTCTCCTTCAAAGAAACGACCCTGGTCTACACCGGTACCAAAGAAAGCCATTCGATTACTTTATCAGTCAGTTTGTGGATTTCATTTCCAAATGGATGGGCGCAAAAAAATGATCATTTTCCGACATACTTTGGAAATCCCACGGATGCGAATACATTTGTTACAGCCCATGAAGTGGAGATTAGCCAAAAAGCTGATAAACTGGTCAGTAATTTGGAGGAGCCTACCCTGGAAAATTTTGAAAAAACTAATCTGAAAGATATACATAGTGAAGGTAAAACATTGTGCTATCTGAGAGCCAAAGTCACGCTAGTTGCAATAAGTAATTTTTGAAATAAACTCTAAATAAGAGTTCGTCATTGTCGTAATTTATGTATAAAGCATAATAAATTGTCTAAAATAGAAGTTTTTAGACTAGCTTGACTTTGCTCTTGGTTATCGAGTGTTGATAATATTTTCGTAATTTTTAAGTTGATATATTTGTCTATTTTATAGATCATAGTTATTGCTTTCCAACTCACAAATCATTGATCAATATTATCAAAGATCATAGAAATGAAATATTAAATCTCCAGAAAATAGTAGAAGATATGGAAACCTGTGTTGATTTAACTAAAGAGAATGAATACTTAAGAGCAGAAGTGTTAAGTCTTAAAGAGAAGATTAAACAAATGACCTCTGTCCACATTGACAATAGCAAGTTAAAAAATTCTAATACTACTTTAAAGCTTCAAAATTATAACAAACTTACGAAAATTCACCTCCTACAAAGAAGGGTTGACCGCTTACAAAGAAATGTTGAAGACTCGAACCGTTTTTCTCTTAAACACGGGCTATGAAAACCTTGAAGGGTTCAAAGACCTTTTTGAATATATTGAACCAGATTTGAAAACTTGTCAACTATATAATGGGTCATAAGGCTATAAAAGGAAATTTGAAAGAAATAACAATAATAATAAAGGTCGGCCAATGATGCTATCATTTAAAGACCAGTTATTTCTGGTACTTTGCCGCTTAAAAGTGGGCCTTTTGGAAGAAGATCTAGCTTACCGTTTTGGGATTTCACTGTCAACCGTTTGTAATCTATGTATTACGTGGTTTGATTTATTATGCCACAGGTTATCAAATCTGCAATTTTGGCCTTCTCGCGCAGTTGTTGATGAATATATTCCAGAAGAGTTTAAGTTGAAATTTCCTAAAACTAGGGTCGTTATAGACGCTTCAGAACTTTTTATACAAAAACCCGATGACTTTAAAACACAAAGTGACACTTGGTCAACTTATAAAACACACAGTACGGCTAAAGGGTTGATAGGCATTACACCGAATGGTTTCATTAGCTTTATATCCGATTTAGTTCCAGGTAGGATGTTGGATAAAGAATTGACGGAAGAATGTGGGATACTTGATCTTTTAGATCCGGGGGATTCCATAATGGCGGATAGGGGAGTCCTCATTGAGGATTTACTAAAGCAAAAGGGAGTATCACTCAGCATGCCCCCATTCTTAAATGGAAAACCACAGTTGTCCTTACAAGAGGAAAAAGATACGTGTGAAATAGCTAGCCTACGTATTCACGTAGAGAGGGTCATAAGAATTCTGAAAAAATACCATCTTTTAAATACCGTATTTCTAAACTCTATGAATAACCAGCTAAATAAAGTTTGGAAAATATGTGCGTATTTGGTCAACTTTTGTAATGAACCACTTCTAGACATTAAAAAATGAATGTACAATGTTTATAAAATCTAAACTTTATTTTTAATTAAAAATTTGAACTTGAAATGTGTTAAAATCTAACTTTTTTTCAATCTCACTTTTTTAAGTTTAAAGATCTTTTTCTAAATATGGCTGACCATAATCTGCATAAAAGGTCAGAAGTTTAGGAACTAATTTAATATCACAAAAAGCTTTGTCGTACATAATCCTTCCAAAAAAGGTTGACTATTTCCGCAATCAACTAAAAGATCACACCAGGTCAGACTTGTCAAAGCTAACTGACCTTGAATTTTATAAAAAAAAGTTATGGTTTCGATCCAAGGCTAATTTTCCATTTTCATCTTTTTTCAAAAATGTACAAGTTGTTTCTTTATTTTCCACAGCTTCGTCAATACCAATACCCAATTCTTTGCATTTAGCCAACGTTTTTATTTCAAGTAGAACAAAACCTTCATTTTCCTGATGAACTAGTCTATCCGGCGTGGCCCCGAACATAGGAACGGTTGGATTGACGCATAAGCCAACTGAGAAAGTTGTTACGTTCTTGCGCAGCTGCTTATATTTGTTGGTCGCGATGCTTTCATTTAGAAGACCTTCTTGAACATATTTGTTCCTGGATAGATCCGCGTCATTGAATATAGTTTCGAGAAAAGCATCATTAACTTATTTCCGACGTTTACAAATTAAGCCAAATTTAGATGCCATTATGCGGGCTTTCCTTTCGGTTTTCCAAAGTAGACAGTTGGATTGTTCCAGTGTGTCTTTTTCCGCATCAAATACCAGTTTGAGGGTCTCGTTAGTTAGAGATAGAGTTCTGGTTAAAAGAGGTTTAATACTTCCATCAATTTCCAATAATGCTGAAGGTAGAGAGATCTAATTTGTTTCTCAGTTGACTCAGCCACAACAGCAGAAGTCGGGTCTGGTACATTATCAGTCACAGTTAATGAGCTAATAGCTGGACGGAAATCCTTTTCTTCTTGTATTCTGCATAACATAGATCTCTTTTTCCCCATTTTAAACCTCTCAACCGTTGTATTGATCCTCTCCTGCATTTGTTGCACATCGCTCTCAGAACCAAGGTTCTGAAGTGAGCAGAATTCTATTTGTTTTTTTTGTCCTGAAGAGCTTTACTACATTTTCCCGGAGTGTGGCGGATAAACTATAATTCATTAAAAGTTCTCTTTACTAAAGCTTTCTGATTAGTTGGTGCACTCCACGTTCTTGCCTTTTGCGTGCAAGCTTGGTCATCGGGTAAAAATTGTTTACCCTGCCGTTTACAATCTAGAATATACCACAGGACCGCTCCAACATGTTTGCAGGCACCACCCTCACCTGCCTTGCATCCACACCAAGCAGATTCCACCATACCGGTCAAAGTGTTTAATGACATAGCAACATTGTACGTCGAGTTCAGCGAAAATGATCCTTCTACTTTACTTTTAACGTATACTGTTGACCCATTTTGTCTAGATGATCCGGAATCTTCAGTTAATGGAAGAGTTTTTTGGCCTAAACTTAATAATACTTCGGAAACTTTGCTCGCCTTAAACATTCTGTAACCTAGAGTAAGGTGTTTTTAGCCTTCAAGTTGTTATGATGCTTTGTTATAGCATTTTCTTTAAAAGTCGGTGGTATAGTTTTCATCTGTTTTGTCCAGTTTCCTTTAGGCAGTAATATCTTTTTATTAACAGCTATTCCTTTGGACGTCTTCATTGTTAAAACAATCCTAATAAATGAATTTCGGTATTAGATAAAATTAGAGTAATGTATTTTCATTTAACACTCTTCCCGAGTGGCAAGGGTTAACAAGGATTTATAACGCGTGGCTGATACAAACCCGGAAATGACTGCCCTGCAATATTTCAAGTCACGCGACCTCCGAACCCAAGAATAAGTAATGCCAACTTTGCGGTAAACGCGATCGAAGTTGCCCGTAGAATAAGCAACATTTGAACAAGTCGGTTAAGACCATAAGACATTTTAAAATCAACTATTTGGACATCAGTCAAAAATATCTAAGTAAATTTTTCATAGTGTTTGAAAATACTAAATTAATTTACATAATATGTGAAATTTTAATGGTTAAGAATATTTGTAAACAATTTAAACGATACTCACAATTTCAATTTGTCACATGTAGGTATATAAACATTTCAATAAGTAAGTTATAAAACATACTAGAAAATTTAAAATTATGAAGGGATTCTAGAAGGCAATAGCTTTCGGGGATTGTTGAATATAAATGTTGAAAATGTTCTTATTGTGAAGCGTAATGCAATTCGTAATTTTTAAACAAATGGTTATATTTTATTCAAAATAAAAGATTTTATAGTTACGGATGGAGAGCAATAACACCTCCGTCTCCCGCAATTAGATCCGGGCACAATAAGGCGTATTTCGAAATGATCACCGGACGATAACCATCAACGGGTCTCTGATTTATATCTTAAAGCTTGGCCCCTAAATCTAATCCTTGGAAATTAAATAATCGTAAATTTTAAATTCCTTCAAATTTTAACCATCTTTTACATAAATTGTTGAATAATTTTATTTTTTGGACTATTTATATAATTGGATTTTTTAACGAAACCCAGGGAGCGCTTTAAAAAGCTATATATGGCCCAAAATCGCAATACACGCTCCAATGTTATTCTTCTTTGTTAAATTTATTTTAATATTGTTAATTATTCTCAGATTATAGTTAACAGATGTTGATTTTTGGTCAAGCGTCATCTGGAGAATAGAACTCCCACGCGTTGGAAACCGCTCTTATCGCTACCAAAGGAACTCTAGCCTATTCAATCGCAAAATAATTTGGTGTACAGAAACATAGAGGTTAGAAGTTAAAGATAGTTACCGAGGTAACGTTCAACTACGTATGTTTTCACCGAAACTGAGGGCATAGGAAAAACTATTTCTAAAATCCTAATATATCTGCAATCAAAATATTTTAATAGAAATGCCAAACACCACGGAAATGTTATTCGTGGCCGAAAAATATCGCTACGCATCCTTTAGTTCGCCATGGAAACCTAGATAGGTAGTAGCTAAAGCAGACGCAATTTTTTTGGTAGTAGCTAAAGCAGACGCAATTTTTTTCCTCGTCGTTAGTGATAAATTTGACTTCATAAATAAAGATACGGGAAATTTAAAATAATTTTTGTATCCTTTACTTATAATTCTATTTCAGAAAAAACATTCTTATGACTTTTCAATTTGATGGTAACTATCGCTAGATCATAGGCTCTACCTCAGTTCAAATGCAGTTTTATATATTAAAAGCCACATCTGTGTACTTCGGTAAAATAAATATAATAATCAACTGTAAAACCAACAACAAATTAATATTCGTGGATGAAGCACTTCTTTCCTTGTTAAATCACATTTATTTAAAGATTTTTTCTCTTATAATGCTTCACCGTAAATACATGTAGTAAACACGCATTTAAGAGCTTAAAATGAAATTCGTTGAAGAAATAGTGTAATTATTGAGTTCACATCCCGGAAGTAAACGTACAAATTGAAGTTTGATTGCGAAGTAGATTCTTTGCTGTTTTTAGGCGCCTTTCAATTGAAAACCTTTAATGGCATTTGTTTCTCCATTTGGAATTGACATGCTATATTTGCATTACCCATGATTTCCCTACGATTCCAGGATACATTTTTACTTTGGAATTGCTAAACGCTATTTAGATATTACGAAAGGTTCTTTGAATATTATCCTACTCGGGTATATAACTTCAGAGAGTTCACATCCAAAGCGAAGCACCATAAAACGGACCGTGTATCAATGAATGTTTCTTTTCTTTCCTTATAAGTCCTTCATTAAACTCATACAGATTAAGTAATAATGAAGGTGTTAATTCGCCATCTAATTTATTAGCTTCTTCGCCTGCATCCCTCATAAAACATGGAAATAACCAAATAAATCCAATCCAAACAAAAGGATTTCGCTGAATCGAAATTATTGGTTCACGCCCGAATATTTTTGGGATTCAGTGTACTTGATTGTCTATAACCAATGGATAAAGAGATTGTCATAGGTTTGGTAAAGGTACGAATTCGATATCCTATAGGATGAAATCCCCGGTTTTTATGAGATTTCAAGTACCCCAATAATGAAAAAATAATTTTTTAATTTCCCTAGTTTCTGGGGCAAAGCCCTTCCGAACAAAATACCCCGATTATCATTGAAATTAGATAAATTCACACCACTCTCTTTGGCCCAAATAGCTCCGGATAAAATCTATCAGTTGATGTCAGCCGTTTTATTATATTTTTCCAAAGAAGGTTGTCAGACTATCCTCTCAGAGGCAAATTTTCCAAGATTTTTTGTTATTAAAAGAAAACAAACCTTTATTTTCATTCCTAGAAAATAACCCGTATAGTGCATTAATAACTATTGGCTTCAGTACTGTATTATCTCGTAGAGCTCGGCGAAACAGCTAGCTAAATAAACCGCCAAAATTTCGATAATTCATAAACATTTCGCTTAACTGTTTATTTATTGATATTATTCGCGGTTATAAAACGATTTAATATGCAAAAAATGAGTTTTAATTCGGATAATTAGGAATAAAAACCAATAAAACGGATATTTCGTATAAAAAAACCGAGCTCTATTATCTCATCACTGAAATTTTATATTTATGAATCTTATGTGTGGTAATATAAATTTAATGACATCAAGGGAAGATTTTATAAATCTCAGTTGCAGTCTATGCCTCTCGTGAACACTTCAATCGGACCACAGCCCGAGAAAGGAAGTATGAAAGAACTTTGGGAGTATTGCATCTTGTCCTTGAACCTCTCGTAAGTCAGATAATTATTTTTTTCCTAAACAATGTTGCAACACTTTTTTTGGCTACCCTAGAATTTAATCCCTCGAGTGACCAACTCAGTCTATAGTATTGACATTTACAAAATACTTTTAAAATTAAAGGTATGGCTATAATAAAACAAGAGTAAATTTAATATTAATTTAAAAGAAATGATCTGAGATACATTAATGAAATAAACAATATTCAATTATAATTATAATTATTATAATAATAACACACAAGATACTTTAAAAACTAACTAACTTAATAATAATCCCCCTTATGGAATATTATAATACTTTTACGAAACGATATATGAATAATAAAAAAATTAAACATTAATTACTTTTTAAGGGTTTTTATTGTTTTAAACTTTTTATCGATATAAAATATCTAATAACAGTAAACATACTACAAGACATTAATAGTGTTACATTGTTAAACAGTTTAAACTATTCTAGAAGTTTTGTTTTCGAAAAAATGAGGCGAAAATGCCGCTTTATTTAAATTTGCAAACAATATTAGACTAATCATGGAATGAAAACGTTTTTCTATTTTTCGGAAAAATACGGAAAATTTTCTGTCATTTTCCAACTTACAACACTAGTACATACTGTATAAAATTTAATCACAATACATTCACTTTAAGAACATCAATCTTTAGTTTTAAAATATGAGTGATTTCTTATTTGAACACTATCGGAGATATCTAACGGGAAATTCGATGTAAGATATGCAGTATCGTTTAGCCAGCAATACCAACTTTACTCAACACTGGTGTGATAACGTTTATAGTAGAGTAACACTCTTGTTCACTTTCGGAGTTGTAAGAACGATAGCTGAACATTTGGATGGGTTAAATATTGTAGCAAGGTTGTTTTAAGATAATTGAGTTTGGAGAATAATAAAGATAAAATGAATTCGGGGATTATTTCAAATAAATACAAGCAGAAAACTATATAGGTATACACTTGGAATGTCTAAGGAAGATTTTTACGGCCGTGATGAAGCTCGTAGAAACGGGCGTGTCTTAAAGCGGGAAAACTCACGGGAAAAACTCTCGCGCCTCGCTACCCTAATTCGACGAAAACTCGCCATTAAGCCTAGTCATGGTTATTAGCTTACCTGATTAACTCTTTTATAACCATACAATTACCTGAAATTAGGTATCACTACACTTTTTTCGCGAAGGACATTATAATTACTTTAAAATATTAAGTACGATAACAAATTGAGGTTTTTAAATCCATTATTTTATAAGCCTATTTTGCGCGGGAAGATCGCCTATTTGTTACCATGACGACGCATTCTTTTCGCGTCAAACCTCGAGCCAATGAATTTGAAATGTCGTGTTACGTCTTACACTTGACGTAGTTAAGCCCCGCCTTTTCTCGACGCGCTTTCGTATCACCGTCCCAATGGAACCTTAGACAATCCAAGTGTATACCTCTATAGTTTCCTGATACTAGTTATTTAAGTATTTTATGCAACAGTTTTGTTAAACTCAACTTATGCCTTACGCTGAAAATTGAAAGATCTTATTTCCATCAATAAAATTTACCCTTGAGATCATCAATAACAATTACTGAATAAGGTCTTATTTTCAATTGACCGCGTAAAATTACGACAAAATTTCTTAAATTATGCTGACAAATGTTTAAAAAAAATTATTAAACCCGTAAACAATTAAATTCAAAATAGTTTTATACACACCTTACTCAGAAAATTTCAGTATTTATGAAATATATCGATTATATATTAGATTTATAAGGAAAAAAATTTAAACCCTTAAAGTTCGTAGGCCTCTTCGAATATTAGTAAGTCCTGGACGCAGTGCTACAGATAATAATAATCGAAATCTTAAATTTTTTGTTATACTTTAGCCTAAAAACCGTATCTCCCGAAGATGGTCAGGTTGGAAATCAAAAAGTCGATGGTTCTTGGACTGGAGTCATTGGAATGTTACAGAAAAACGTAAGAGTAGAATTTTAAGTAAGATAACATATCTGAGAAGGGGATATTGGAAAGCTGGATAAGGGTTTGGGTAGTATTAGCAAATGCTAAAATCGCTGGGACTCTGTAGTCCAACCATTTCTATTCCGCAAAATTTAGTTTACAAAATGGTCAAATATTTACTTCCATAATACCACTTCCCTACGTGTTTTACGTGTTTCAACAGGTAGTTCAAATAGCTTTTGCAAGCATTGCTCAGACTGAAACGCGCTCTACAGTGGGCAAATTTTCCAGCACCTTCACCTCGAATCATCGTCATTTTTTAGTCAGCAGACATCCACCCACCAAATCTCCAAATAAATCTCTGATTAACTTCAGTTTTTTACAATCGGTGGAATCTAATGTAAGAGTTGAAATAAATACAAATAAAACTATCCTGTCAATTTTAGAAACTGATACCGCGGTTGCACCAATTTTTAAAGGTGTACCTTTGGCTACTTTGTTCCATATTACTCGTTGCTTTAGTCAGTTGGATAATAAGTTATTTGAAAGTCACGGAGAAGAAAATGGGCTTCTTAAACCATCTTTGGCTCGTCTGGGAAATACTTTTGGGAAAAGGTGAATTTTTATTTCAGTTGATATATTAGTTTTTATGATATATTTTTAAAAAAAGGTAATCTGCAAACTCCAACAAATCCCGCGAGCCTTTGTTTGTTCTACACCTGGATGATGTGCAGCTTAGTCGTCTGGTCGGCGTTCGGAGGAGTGCTCGTTTCAAAGTTCAGCGTCACACCCTCTCCCAAGTTCATTTCGTCCATGTCCGATTTCGCCAAATACCCCCAAGTGTATCCTGTCTTCATTGCGGGCAAAGCGGAGGTTGAAATTGTCAAGGTTAATATTTAATTCCGATGTTTTTAATTTCTATTTTGCACTAGTTCTTTCTCCGTCGCTCAGAGTTATTCAAAACAATAAACAATTTTGTAAGATACAAAAGAACGTATTTGGGATTATTGTCAAATAAAAAGTCTAGCTGACTTGAGTATTAACAGGGTAACAATTATTTTCGAGTTTTACACTCAAACTTTTAAATTCAATTAACATTACCCGATCTCTCGCGCACTGTAAGCATCTACTTCTAGAATGGTTTCGAATTAACTGATATTTTTCATAATCTTTTATAGAACTCGCAAAATTCAGTGTTAAAAGACCTTTGGCAGCGATCACAAAAGAGACTGAAACAATCGGTCAAAACCGACCAGGACATCCTCAACAGCTCACTCACGAAGACACTGTTGAGACGCTTGGACAACGGCATCGTTGCCTTTGGGGCCAGCGAAGAGATCTTCAAATCTCTACTGCTACAACGGGAAAAACGCACTCCTTGTCAATTCAGAAAAACGCAACATTTTGCCTACACACACGGTGCTCTGCTGTTTAGCAAAACTCTTCCCAATGCACTGGTCAAAATTATTAACTACAGGCTAGTAAATGAAGGTGTACCAAAGAAGAAAGCGATCCAATAAACGGGTTTATATATTTTATAGGGTGTCAAGGATCAGCCACAGCCATTTGGTGCAACGCAAGATGAGCGATCTCGCATCTTGTGAAAACTACCGCCGTTGTTTGGAAGAGAAGGTGGAAAAAGAGTTGCGTAGCCTGGCTCTATACGCTTATCTCG
Organism: Leiobunum rupestre; assembly: GCF_980474605.1. Lineage (NCBI taxonomy): Eukaryota > Metazoa > Arthropoda > Arachnida > Opiliones > Sclerosomatidae > Leiobunum > Leiobunum rupestre. The sequence continues at coordinate 74,377,410 of NC_143384.1, read as the reverse complement.
GTGCATTCACTTTGTGGTTCATTGGCTTGTCCGTTCCTCTACTTTTGCTGTTGGTTGAGATGCGCTTCAAGTTATCCATCTCGCTGAAAGGGAAGAGAAAATATGTTCACTTTTACTATTAAAATATAATCACCCCTTTCACTTTTACAATTCAATCACTACTTTTGCTTTTAAAATGAAATCCGCGCTGATATTATTAAAATTCAGTGTCTAGTGCTCCTCGAGTGATTATTTGTTCAGCAAAGACCCCATCATTTGGCATACAATCGCTTTTGCCATTCACAAAAATATCTCACAATCAACCTACAGGCGACAAAGGCTCCCCGCCAGCAATAGGCACAAGTAGGCACGTGCCTACGATGAAAAAGTGTAGGCCTACTTGGGGGCCTCCAAATTTTTAAAAAGGTGCCTATGATTGGGCCTCCAAAATCGAAATAAACTTTCAGTTCGTAAGATTTTTACATTTGGGCCTTCTAAAAATGCTTATTTAGAAAGCAGGTTTCTTTGCCAATTTCAAGAGGGTTAGAATGAATGACCGCGATTCCAGATTTTTCCCTTAAAAACTTGATCTTTTGAATCGACTGAAATACTACATGCTAGGCAGAAAGGTGCACCTGGCACCTGTTTGCCGTGGTGTCAGTGAGAAGCTACAACACACTGTGTTACACCGATAAGCAACAAACACAGCACCCCACAAAAGGATAACGCAACCCGTCAAAAGTCGCGCATTTCCTTTTTCAAGACTACTAAGCTATTACAAACAGTCTTTTTCAAGACACATTGGATTTTGAGGTGTTGAAGGATAAACCGGAATTTTTTGCAAAGATTCAACTTTAGAGAGATCCTGTTGTAACTCGGCGTTAGATGTGTTTGTACTTAGAATTTTGATAAGTTTTGTGTCATCTGCAAAGAGACTGGGGAAAGAATGGTCGACAGCTGAAGGTAAACTATTGATGTATATTGCAAATAAGAATTTTTAACATTAGGAGCGCACAGCTATGAAATTAGATATAAGAAAGGTATAAATCATTCTAACACCAGGGAATGGTGCAAACAAAGCGATTAGACAGGAGCAAAATTTGGTGGCCAGAATTGAACACCAACATTGAGGACAGAATTAGAGCATGTTCAAGTTGTCAACAAAATGCAACCATGCCAAAGGCTGAATACTTGAAGTGGCCCGAGGAGATCCAACCGTGGACTCGTGTCCATATAGACTTTGCCGGACCGGTAAATGGGAAATATTTATGTATTAATATTAGTGGACTCTACCTCGAAATGGATGGAAATCGGAGTCACTTCAACAACCAGTTCAGCCGTAGTCATCACATTCTTACGACAAAATTTGGCACGTTATGGAATTATGAAGACCCTGGTGAGTGATAATGCCACTTGTTTCACAAGTAACGAGTTCCAAATCTTCAAGCAGAATAACGGCTTCAAGCATTTGACCATTGCACCGTATCACCCTGCTTCAAATGATCAGGCTGAAAGGGTGGTGCGTACCGTGAAGACATCATTAAAAAAAATAGATGGTACTTCTAACTCTGCCATTGATGTCATTGACGAAGGTTTAAAAAAATTCTCAAATGGATCTCTAGACGGAAGACTAGCAAGATTTCTCATAAACTATCGCCGCACTCCGCAAATTAGTGGTAAATCTCCAGCGGAAATCATGTTTGGAAGAGAAATCCGCACCAAACTTGACATGGTCCATTCAACGAACTTTAAAGAGGAGAGAGGTAATGAGAATATCAACATCGATAAACCTATAATTGAAATGCTAGAAGTAAATAATAATAGCGATAAAACCATTAGTAAACATTAGTGATGTTAGCTATAAGTTTCATCCTAATCAAAAAGTCTTTGTAAAAAACTATGGTAAGGGAGAAAATTGGATAGAGGGAACTGTAAAAAATCTATCGGAAATATGATGTATGGGATTGATATTGGGAGAGGTATTATTAGAAAACATCAGAACCAATTGAGACTAAGGAGTGAGAAGTTATTAAAACCAACCGTGTCTGAGACATCAACAACTGGAGCCAGTAAAATGAAGCCAAATCCAGATGCAGGGTACAGATCAGTATTACAACCACTGATCCAGAGTCATCAACAACCACCGATCCAGAGTCATCAGCAACCACCAATCCTGAGTCCTGACAATGAATCTCCAGGCTGGAGTAGCAAATCGTCACCAAGTCGATCACCGAGTCGCAATCCTATCTTATTACCACGACAAGACTCGAGACCAGAGCAACAGCCTACCACAAGCATCTCTATTCCTAGTGTAGCCTGGAAGGACGTATACGTCCTTCCAGGTGTAGCCACATCATCAGAAGGAGCCCGATCAAGGATACTTATTAGACAAGATTTCGACAAAGAGCCTCAGTCGAGTAGACACAGACCACACGTACGAAGATCCAGTCGAAGACGTAAATCAATTAAAAGACTTAATTTATGAACTGAAATGTTTAATCGTTAATGTAGTGAAAATACACTATAATCAGTCTATTTAAAAAAGAGGTGATGTTATGAACTATAATAGCCAGGGGGCGCCACTGGGTGGGGAAGCTGAGGGAGCTCTAGTTTTATGACCACCTAAACAGTGGTCTACCGGCTGCCGACATGTTCGGTACTCTTAATTAAAACTTCATATGTAAAAATCATCATCATCATGGAAATAAATCTTATAGCTTCAATAGAGAGTGTTTAATTAACAAGAACAAACACATCAGATTGATTAAATCTAGATTAGATTTTTTAATCTTGATTACCCTGATTTAATCTTGATTACCCTCATTTAATGACAATCACGATTACCCTGATTTAATAATTTTACTATGATTAAGACGCAGCCAAAATGGAAGTGACCTGCCCCTCGGAAAAATCTAATCGACGAATGTCATTCCTTGATTAAAATGCCTTTAAAAAAATCCATTGCAGGGGAAACTTTTAGAAATCATGTCAAAATTTAAAAACAATCGTTAAAAGTCAGGAAATTTTTGAAATAAACATTATAGATGGGGCCTCTAAATCAGGCTGGGCCTATGTGCAGAAAATTCTTGGCGGGGCTACTGGCGACAAATTTAAATGGTGAAAATCTTTTAAATTTCTTCGAAATGTTCTTTACCATGAAATTTTTTCAAAGGTGGTGCCTTGGGTATTAGCCTAGCTGTGATTATTATTATAAAATATAAGGCCTAAGCAAGACAGCTAGGCTGTTTGGTTAGCAATCCAACCGCGCAATGAATTGAAAAAAAAAAATCAATTAATTCAATAAATATGCACCGAAAAAATTCGAGCTAAAGCCCAGATCTGTATTTTGAGAGAAGCCCCTAAGCGTAGACAATTTTTTACGTACACTGTTCCACATTTTATGAAGGCCATAGTATCAGTTCATAAATAAATTTCTTTTGTTACGTTGTGCTAGTTACGTTCATTCGAGTTGCAAAAACTATGGTAATTACGTTAACAATAACTTAGAATTTTTAAAACCACTGCAAATTATACATATGTTCAAGATTATATTGTTATGAACGTCAATGCGTTATCTCACTTAGCGTCTGACAAAAACTTCATCAATTCCCAGCCCCTGTGTATCTTTTATTATACACATAGGAATTTAGATATCACTATGAAATATCTAAGGCTTAAGATGTTGCAAGTGCAATATGCGTTGATGATTATGAGGAATAAAAACGACTTCGTTATATTTGAATATTTAATAAAACAATTGATGATATTTACAATGGCACCCATTGTAAATATCATCAATTGTTTTTTTAAATATGCAAATATAACGAAGTCGTTTTTATTCCTCATAATTATGAAATATCTAAAATCTACTTAAAATTGTAAAATTTTCACGGTAAAGAACAATTGTAAGAAATTTAAAAGATTTTCACAATTTAAATCTGTCGCCTGTAGGTATAAATACATTTCAATAAGAAAAATTAAGAACATACTATAAAATGTAAAATTAAAGTTATCGGAGTGGAAAATAACGCAATTCGTATTTTTAACCAAAGGTTATATTTTATTCAAAATAAAAGTTTTTTTAATTTAAGAATGAGATTCTCTGGTCTGATTCTACAAATCTCCATGACCATAACAAGAAGAAGGGCAAACTGTTCCAGGTTCGAGAAGCCCGAAAGAAAAACTAATTAAACAGAGCCAAGCATCTAGCAATTTTCTCAAAGAAAATAGGGATGGTCCGCCTGGAATTCAGGTCGTGGAGAAACATTATTAAAAATCTTTGAACGGTAATCGCGATTCCCTGAATTTAACCTAACGCGGCGTTATCCCATTAGCTTCAGAGATTTTACCAAGAAATCGCGTTAGAAAGAACCAAGAATTGCAAAGGGTATAGTGTTTGTATATAATTCTTGAACCTAATGACAGATGGCGCTAGCATCTGCTTATTAGTTTCTACTCTTAAATTAAAATAGGAAATATAATGTGCACGAGTTGGTAGCACTAAAAAAAGAGAGGGAGTTACTCCACCGAATATAAAGTTAAAAATGTACGGGTTTGGTGTGTTAATTAAAATAATGTTTTGTTGTTTACAAGAGAGTTATTCTTTAGTTAAGCCTACTTTTATCGTTTTGTGTTTTTCGTCGTCCCGTGCGAGATTTCATGGCGGCTATAGCGACGTTTCCGAGTTTTGATGTACACTCCGACCCTCTCAACGTTGGACTCCGGTGGAAGAAATGGCTGACACGGTTTGAACGTTTTCTTATTGGTTCTAAATTTACTAATGACACGTCTAAACGGGCTGCTTTATTACACTACGTGGGAGAGGATGTATGTGATATCTTTGATACGTTACCTAATACTGGAACTAATGCCGAATATGGGAAAGCCATTACTGCGTTAAACGCTTATTTTAAACCGTTAGTCTATAATGACCCTGCCATTTCCTTTTTCGCCAAGCCATTCAAGGGGAAAATGAAACTGTAGACGAGTATTGTATTCGATTACGACAACTAGCAGTAAATTGCGATTTTCATGATGTTGAGGCAGAATTAAAGGCCCACATCATCCAATCTTGTCGTTCGTCTACGTTGCAACGCAGAGCGTTTAGGGATCCTTCACCTTGGATTAAATATAGCACTCTTAGATTTAGCGTCTCTCAAACTTTGGAATTATCCGCAACGCCATCTACCGGTTTTTGCGATTTGGTGCGACAAGTTTTTTACTTTGAAAAAACAAAAAAAAAACACACAATTTTATGGTAAGCACACGTGGTTCTCTCTCGCGTGGCTCAAGTTATGAAATTTTTATAGCTCTTTTTTCTGGAAGTAAGTAACAAAGCTTAGTATTTAGGTTATTAAATGTAAAATTAATAGCTTTATAGGTCTTAGGTATGAGTTTCAGTGGGTGGAATGAATTTTTAGGAGTAAATTCTACTGTTGAAAGCAGTTTGGATTCCTTGATATTTATTTGGATATGTTTACAAGTGGTGAGTGTTTATATTGCACAGAAAATGATCTTTGTTAATACTATTTTGCATTTCTCTACAGATGAAAGCATCAATGAAAATGTACAAAAGGCTTATATGCCTACATCTTGTGATATTTATTTGGATACGTTTTCAAGTGGTGAGTGTTTATATTTCCCCAAAAATGATCTTTGTTAATACTATTTTGCATTTCTCTACAGATGAGAATGACAACTTAAATATAAGTTCAAGCGATGCTTTGTTGACTGACGAGGAAGTGGAAGAATACCTCCGCAACATGAATTGTGATGAAAAATCTAGTCAGCGCAAAGCTAAACCTCTTGGGGCAATAACGAAGCAAGTTGATATCCAAACTGTTTTACTAATATTTTAATATTAACATTTCGTTTGAATAATTTCAGCACAATCAAAAGCCAGCGAAAACCACCACCAAAGAAGATACTAAAGAAAGTTATACGGAGCTACATGATATCACGTAATAAAATATACGAAAATATTGTTTTGGGATACTCTCTAATAACAATTATTTGTTTAGCTAATGACTACGACGCCGCATTTGGGGGAATTGTCTCTGAAGTGGAAAACACAATTAAAAATTCAAATCTACAGTTGACAAATGAAGCAGAAAAACGCTGTCAGTGGCTATTAAATATACATGTTAGAGATCTAAATGAAGTAAAAGCTGTAATCCGACCAATCCTTACCGAAACCCCTAAGGATAAAATAACTGTCAAAATGAACGGGCCCTTAATGGGTCAGAGTGTGCCATAACTGGTGACTTTACCGGGGAGTCGGGGTCCGGCTCTTGTAACCCATAAGGGCGGTGGCGCACTGGGAGATGTTAGCTCTGGTCAAATGATCCTATCTCCCCCTCCGACTTCGATCAGGTAGGGGCTGGATACTAAGCTTCGGCCGCCTCGGCGGATTGGGTAGCCGGCTGTGGGGCGGCGGGCCTCCGTATGAGGGCACGGCGGTTCTGTTTCCCGGCCTTTTGGAATCACACCGGGATCTCCGATGCCAGCTGTGCCGGATTACTTGGACTGCTGTGTGCTCGTCGTTCCCCTTTAGGAGCTCTCTACAAAGGGCCTGACTCCCTGCCTCCATAGGTGGGGTGTCGGCTGGAGTTGCTACAGCATCCGCTCTATATCCCACAGCTGTGCGCGAAGTGGGGGCTGGTCGAACCATTGCTGCGCCTCTTGTCGGGATGAGTGGCTTGCGTCGAGGGTGAGACCATCAGTAGTAGGGTTCTACTACCCATGCTGGGTTTGTCACCTGTCCGGGCTTGTGGACGCTGGCGTAGGGCGTTCTGATGAGACCACCGGTGTAGTAGGCTTTTTGATTCGCTTGGAGCACCGGTATATAAATTTCTGACCACATGTCAAAGTGAACGACCTAGTGCATAATAGAAGACATTAACTCATACTAAAGTAAGTTTAATTTAAATTTATAAAATTGGTCACTAGACCAAAAAGCTTTCACTAACTGATTACATTTTTAACGTAGGGGTTTAATGAATTGACAGATCCGGAACGATTTAGATCTTTAAACTCTTTGTTGCGAAGAACCATTGAAACTGGATGCAAGAAGGAAAAAATTCAATCAATAGATGTAAATGTTCCTGTGGAAGAGGCTAGCGATGTTTTAATGTATGTGATAGGTGCTGCCATAAGAGCTATAAGTCGCAAATCAAATGAAGGAAGGAAATTAGTATCAAAGTTAGTCACTCAAAAAGAAAATATACCAGAACAGTTGCGATCATGGGTTGCGAGTCGTACAGGTTTTTCGAGAGCATTTACAAGATTATTTCAAAATATTATGGAGCAGTTTAAGTTGAAAATCGAGTAGTCAAAGCTAAAGAACAAGTTCTCCAAGATAAAAATATTCTAAATATTTGGAATGGATTTTTTGAAGACACAGCTTCCCAACATGAAAAAATGACATTATTTAACCATTGTTTGCAGTATTTCATAAATACTGTAGCTAATGGACACTTGAAAAAAATCAAGGAGGATTTTAAAAACAAGGCCCAAACGAAAGCTTCAAAATCAAAAGCAAACTCAAAATCCAGGCAAAGAAAACAGATACTTCCAGAATCAGCTGGATTTCTGAAATGAGTTATCAGTAATACAACTGAGAAACTATAAAAAAATTATTTAACAATGTGAATAAATTTTTAAAATTAATTTTAATAAAAATAACAGTGAAGATTAATCAAGCAAATCTTCTATCGAAGTATTACCTAAATTGCTGTGGCAGGGTATTTGATACCTTTTTAGCATTAAGAGTTTTTCGCAGTTGTTACCTAGTGTGTCTACCGTAGGGTTTTCATTAGATCCGTTGGCTGCTCTCTGACGGGAAAATTCTAATTCAAGCGGGTCTTGATTAAAATTTGCACTTAATAAAATTTTGCTCCTTTTCCAAGTAAAAATTTCACTATTTCAATCATTGCTTTTGCTTTTAAAAAAATATGAATATATAATTAACTTTAAAAAAAATTGGCCCGTAATTTAAATATACATACTAGATTGCCTTAAACCATCCATGGTTTCGGGTGAAAGTTAAATTTTTTTCCTCGTGTCCAATGTATATTCTCCAGGCCTCTCTGCGACTTCCTTTTCCCAGTGATCCAAGTAGCCTAAAAAGTCTTCTTCTAACCACTATAAACCATAAGTTTGATTAATACAATGAATTTGATATTGGCTGCGTTCAGGAACGCTCAACGGAGAGCCTTCCTGAACGTAGCCCTTAATTAACCATGTTTTACCTTTAGGCGTTTGTCATTAACTGATGAAAAAGGTTTCTTGTTTGGCTTTCTCTTGTGGTAGGCTTCATGAAAATTGCTAGTGTTGAAAACATCAAACCACTTATCAAAAAGTCTGATAAATTTCAGTTTCACTATATGTTTCTCCATATTCAGATCCAATTGCGTTAGCAACAGATGAACTGAGCACTTGCGAAGCGTAACGGACTTTCATTTTACCATATGAATTCAACCTTACGTGATCCAATGTCAATTTGTGGGCTTTGCGTAAATTCCCAACTTTTAACAACTCTGACTTATAAAGTTCGGCTATTGGTTCCCATGTAAGGTTTTGTCCATTTTTGAACATCAGACGGACTGTAGAACCATCCAGACTTGATGCGAGACAATTCCTGGTAGTTTTCAAGAGGTGCGGAGGGTCAAATACAAAGAAAATTGGGCGCACTTCATCCACACTGTAAGGTTTGATGCAGGATACTGTCTGAAGTATTCATTGCAAAAAATCTCCTATTAGTGGCAGCTCCAACTCCAATAATTGATAGAATTTTGAACCCGAGCAATTCCAACTTTTCAACTGCTTCCCATATCACTGAATTGAAATCGTCCGCAGTTAAACTGTTAGTAGCGAAATGGGCGAATGTGTACTTGACTCTAGAAGTGGCACCTCTTAGCATTAACATGAGAACATGTGTGGCAAGTTTTTTATCTGAGAAATTTTCAGACCGTAGCCCATAAATTTGGTTACGAGCATCATTTAGGTCAGTGTATCCTATGAGATCTCCAGACTTCTTCTTATACAATAAATCCTCCTTGACTTTAATTTCGTCCAACAGAATGCTGAAGTATTGTTGGTGTTGCGGTAGATTTTCTGGTTTCAAATCTCCCTTCAGTTGATTTAAGACAACATTGTTAAATCCCACAATTCTTTTGTCTTTGGGCGTGTGTCGGAATAGGGTGCTGTACGATGGTAATTGAAGTATATTGGAGTCAGCTAAACTACGGTACGCGCTGTAAGCCTATTTCCTTACCTTTAACAACTGCTCCTAGCCAAAAGGACGACAGCGCAAGAGACAATAGCCTACAGGGAAGGATTGTTACTGGGAAACTCGTATAACGTACACGATTGGAGTTAACGAGTTGAAGTCTAGGGGTATGCTGAAACTACTCATAGGGATAAAAGGACCAACTGCCAAATTGCCATTAGAATGGTTACTTTTAATTATTAACACAAATTAGATTTCACTCTACCAAATACTCTGCAGAGACTAACTGATGCATGACATACATCTTATAGCAAACACAACACAGAAACAATTCCGAGAGAATTGACAACAGTTTAAAAGTCTTAGTTACGAAAATAAACAATCTTCATACCATTGCTGTCTCGGATCGGCACCAGTTTGCGGTTTCGGAACGGTGACCGCTAGTTTTATGGCGCACAGACACACACGCGCACACCGGGATTTCTGCTGCCCGAACGGGACTTACGCCTTTCCAACCTAAACCGCCAGGCTAGCTCGATTCATCACCACCAAACCGCGGGCCAGTTGCCCTTTAGCTTAGGGGTGCTTCGGACTTCGCATCAGTGGCCAAAAGTTACCCAAAGGTCGGGTCTGCTCCAGGAGTAGCGGAGAGGGTGACCCTTTTTTTGGTTCGAGTCCCCAGAGCGGTTCTCAAGTTCGTTCTGTTAAAATCCGCCAAAATCTTTGGTTTTGATGGTCTTGGGTTCCCGCGCTTTTGGGCTCTGCCCAATCACTAGTTCTGTTCCTGAACGGTCATCACTGAGGACATCCAATCATCGAGCGTGGGAGCGAAAGTCTTTAAATTCAAACCACCGAAAATAGTTATTAGTTGAAGGGACGCTCGTTTAACATGAAGGGGGTTACCGCCGAGCCAAACAAAATCACGTTGAAACTTTTACTTTTCGCACTTAGGCGTTAAAAGTTTCCATCTGAGTCACTTTATGACCCCAAAGCGAGGAAAGCTCGCTTTCTATTCATTTCCTTAAAATTATATCAATACAAACTCTCAGAACTCAAGTCATAAAAACGTCACGCAGAAATAACAAAAAAATAAAATAACATGACATATTGGCAGTCCTTGTTTCTTATTTCGGAGAAATCCCAAATGGGGAGATGGGGGTGAAAAGATAGTGCGGCATTACAAAGACAAGAGGGCACTCCTTTACTCCAAACGCATCGTTATATGGAACGAGAAAGCCTACTGGGGGCACAGCGGCCCGTGGCCACTAAAGCCACTATGGACCCCATGGAAGAGAGGGAAGCTCGGCTAAGAACAGCTGGTTCACGCGATCCCACAAAACCCAAGACGACCCGCGCCAAGGGGTAGAGATAGAACGCCCGTGGAGAAGTTACAAAAACTTAACGAACGATACAATTAAACCGAAACTAGAAATCCCAAGAATGCTAAAATTAACAGGCTAACGTAAGCGTAAAATATGGCCGTTACAGCGCTTGGAGACTTGATGTATTGATAGATACACCATTTTATCACAAGGGGGTGCCACTTCCTGCCACGTTTATCTGTTTGCTTAATAACTTTCAACTGGGTTCGTAGGAAAATTGCCAAAAATGAGTTATCGTCCTATCTTGGTAAATTTTTATCCAAGATTTCTTCAATGGAGGAGTCATAGTTTTCTTCAATTCTTTCTCCTTCTATATCTATACATTTATTTGCCCGTTTTTGTAAACGTTTAATCTTTCGTCTAGACAAAATTTCCTTTGATTTAGAAGGCTTGATCAGTTTAATTAGTTCTTTCTTCGATAAAGATTTGTCCTTTTTTTTTTGGTTTTCTCATACAACGACTTAGTTGTCAAAGCATAGCTTCTCAGCTTTAGGCAAAACACACAGGCTTTTTTATTCGTAACGCTCAGGCACATTTCATGGTGAATGGCCCCTGATTCCAAACAAAACTTTCCCCGTGACCTCTCTTTTAGCAAATTTACTAGTTCTTCTTCAGGAATTCCACGACATACATTAATTTGGTTGAAAGTAGATATTACATTACATAGTTAACCTACACTACAAACCTTCTCTGGAACACTGATTAAATTATGAGTATCCAAATGTTTCCCTAAAACTGTAACGTTGAATTTAAAGTCGTAATTTATAATTGCAGCTATTTCTATCCTGCCTGTTTTTGCATTGACTCTGTGTAGTTGTAACCTAGTTGGATTCAATGCTGAAAACCAATTTGAGTCGTCTTGGATTTTAAACCACTCTTCGCTACTTAAGAAATTCCTAAAACTTGCAATGTTTGAAAAAGATTAATCATTTGAACTGTGATTAGGTTGGTGAACTTGGTTTTCCTTCTCAAAATTGTCAACAGCTGTTTCTGTTGAAGATTCTCTCTCAATATCTTCGTGGTCTGAAGTCGAAGAAAAAATTAGTTCTTCGTGGCTAGAAGTTGTACAAACATTTGGTTCTTCTTGGCCAAAATACGCAGGATTCACACTTAAATCTTCCAACTAAGTAAATCATTATTAGTTAGTAATAAATAAGTTAATACAATTCTCATGTTATATACTTGGTTTTCCTTCTCAATATTGTCAACAGCCATTTCTGTTGAAGATTCTCTCTCAATATCAATAGGTAATGTCGTACCCAAAATTGAAGTTATATTCTACAGAGAAAATAGTTGGTTGCACGAAAAATCGATAGTAATAAAAACGAATGAATGCGGGCTTGTTTTGAAGCCCAGGACGTTCTCTTTCCAAAAATGTCATTGTCGAAACAAATTTCCAAGCCTAAGTGTATTAACTTTGAGTCCGAAACTGACCTTTTTCGCTCCTCAAAATCCTGAAATTTTCGGCGAATTTCTCTCCTCCGTAGCACGAGCAATTTGGGGCAAATCAAAGCTGTAGTTTTATTCCTAAAATAGAAGGAACTTAAGTGGAGGGATTCTGTTTACTTGTAGAAGTTTTCAAACCAGAGGTTTTTAATCATAATATTAGGCTTATTATCGAAATAAAAAAAATTTACGCGCGCGCGCTAAGCGGCACGCGCGACCCGACGTTTAACAAAGAATTTACGAGGAGCCTTCGGTTTCATATCGTTTTTCTACTACGTAGGCTTGTGTATGCCTATTTCAATTACTACTGAGTAGGACTTTTTCCTGGGTGTTAAATCAACCTGCTTTTAATCCCAGATGTAAAGAAATGTATTACAGGCAATTAGCCAATGATACGCTTCTCATTTTCTGACGCGTTGGGTGCCGAGAAAGTCTGGAAATTCGCCGAAAAACTCGATTTCCACCATTTCAACTTCTTTTTTAATAATTCAAAGACCACTTAACCGATTTTGATGAAATTTTCTGTACTTGCTATAAAATGTTTGCTCTTTCTAATGAATCATTAATTAGCCATAACTAAAATTTCGTGCAACCAACACTTTAATTGTTTATTATACAGGGTCTTTTTTTTTGCTCGGAAAAGTGTTTTTTTTTTCAAAAACTATTTATAGTACCGATTTCAAATTTGGAAGGTCAATTCTCTATACCGGGGGACATCAGTTTGAGAAATTTGAGCGTTTTCGGTAATGTTTTTCACCAATTTTGAAAAACTATTTTTCGACCACTAGGTGCGAGATAAAAAATTTATATTATAAAGTTGTAGGCCGTCATCGAAAACCCTTAAAAATTGTTCACTCGACGAAAAACAACTTATTTATCAGTGAAAATTCGAGCTTGAAAAATTTACAAGTTGGTGAAGCCAAATTACGATTGTTTGAAACGATAATTGAAAAGGGAACAAGTCTAATACAAACGTAGTAGAGTTTTCACACTTGAAAAAATGTACACGTTTGGTTTTTAAATGCAGATATTTTATTCACATAAATTTTTACAAAACATTTTCAATAATATCACCATTGGCTGCAACACAGGTTTGTGCGCGGACAATTAAGTTCTCAAACGCTTTCTCTACCATTTCTGGTGTGACGTCTCGGCAAGCACTGATTATTCGTCTAATGAGTTCCTCCCTAGTTTCAATGGGCGTGGCGTATACCTTTGCTTTAACGAATCCCCAGAGCAAATAATCCAGCGGTGTTAGGTCAGGTGACCTTGCTGGCCAATGCACTGGACCATTTCTCCCTATCCACCTTTCAGGAAACTCGTTGTTGAGGTGCTCAGTTACTTGCCGGGGGAAATGCGGATGGGCGCCATCTTGCTGAAACCACAACTGACGTCTTTCAGCCAATGGAAGGTCGTCGATTGCGTCACTCAGTTCGTTCTGTAGAAAATGTAAATACCTTTGGCCGTTGAGGTTCGTCGGCAGGAAAAAGGGACCAATCAAACGGTTTCCAACAAGTCCAACCCAAACATTGACCCGTTAAAATTGAACCTGGTGATGATATTCAAAACCCCAATGTGGGTTGACGTCAGACCAAAGATGGCTGTTTTGATGATTAAAGGGCCCATCTCTAGAAAATGACGCTTCGTCGGAGAACAAAACATAGCGCAAAAATTGTCTATCTTCTTGGACAGCATTTAGTAACCAGTTGCTAAATTCATAACGTCTTTGATGGTCTCCGTCAATTAGTCCTTGGTGGAGCGTAGCTCTGTATGGGTGATAGCGATTCTTACGAAGAATTTTCCACACATGATTTGCAGAACAACCCAAATCAGCAGCGGCGTTAGCGCAACTGTGACGAGGATATGCCACAAAGTACGCGAGTACATTGTTCTCGAAGTCTAAATCCGGTTGACCCAATCCGCGAAACCTAGGTTGCAAGTTACCAAATTGATTGAAATCGTGAATTGCTCGTCTTACTGTATTTACAGATGGTGCTCCATTTGGATGTCTTTCTGCGAAGATTTCAGTCACTCTTCTAAGGTTTTGCGCTGCTTCTCCATAGTAAATGGCAACTATCTCGGTACGCTCAGCTACTGAATAACGAGGCATTGTTCGAAATATTATCAAACACTGATAATAATCTCCCAAAGTTTTCCTTTAAATACCCAATGCATGTTTAGGATTGACCTATAGCCTCGTGTTTTTTAAATCCGGTCGTTTTTTTAACCAAAGTTTCAACTGGATTAGGTAATTCGGTTTCAATTATCGTTTCAAACAATCGTAATTTGGCTTCACCAACTTGTAAATTTTTCAAGCTCGAATTTTCACTGATAAATAAGTTGTTTTTCGTCGAGTGAACAATTTTTAAGGGTTTTCGATGACGGCCTACAACTTTATAATAGAAATTTTTTATCTCGCACCTAGTGGTCGAAAAATAATTTTTCAAAATTGGTGAAAAACATTACCGAAAACGCTCAAATTTCTCAAACTGATGTCCCCCGGTATAGAGAATTGACCTTCCAAATTTGAAATCGGTACTATAAATAGTTTTTGAAAAAAAATACTTTTCCGAGCCAAAAAAAAAGACCCTGTATATGTTACTAATTTAACTTACTTCGTGGTCTGAAGTTGAAGAAATATTTGGCTGTTCTTGGCCAAAATACGAAGGACTCACACTTAAATCTTCCATCTAAGACAATCACTATTAGTTACTGATAAATATAAGTTAATACAATTCTCATGTTAAATACTTACAATCCAATGAACGGGATCTGGGTTTTGTGTTGTAGGTCCATTGTGACCAACAAAATGTTTTGAACACACGTAAGTGTTCCGGGTAATGTTTTCTAGTTTAAAGTCGATTCTCACCTCCTTTAACCAATTTAACCATTTGTGACAAATGTCAGGGTTCCTTTTAGGTTTAGGAAAAGCCACAAAGCTTATTCCTAACATATGAGGTTTATTTTCATACCTAGAATCGCTGTTGCACTTGGGATATGCACAATGTTTTACTCTTCCCATTTTTAAAAATAGCTTTATTCTACTAAACTGATTCACGAATATGCCACACTGCTTTATATCAACTTATGTATACTTATTATCTAACAAATACCTTAATTACTGTCGAAACGGCGTCAAAGTAATAACTCTCCTCTAAAAAATGGGTGACCAATTTCAAACTATTTCCGTTATTTTCAAAATCTCGCGCCTGCGTAGAAAATCTTGTCGCACCAAATTTTCATCCCACCCGCGCGTGACACCCCGGCTCTTTTCAAAGTTTGAGAGACGTTCTGAATGCCTAGAGGGAAGGTAGAGTGCTATATGCAGTAACATATTTTTTAATCCAAGCCTACACTAACGTTAACAGGCCTCTTAGACCTAGCACGGTCAATGCTCCACGCTGATGCTCACACAGAATTTATGGAGAAGCTATTTCAGGCAATGAAACTCGAGCAAGCGAGTAAGGGCTCTTCTATTAGTGGAGACAATACTGTGGTACGAAGAATTCAATCCGGTGCTAGATCTGACAAACCAAAAGCTGTTTGCTTTAATTGTGGAAATGATTATCCTCACACTGGTGAGTGTCCAGCTAAAACTTGCAACTGTAATTCTTGTGGACGAAAAGGTCATTATGGAAAGACGTTTTCATAGAAAAAAACCAGGAACCTGGTAAGCGAAAACCTAAACGGGCCAGACCTCATAAGAAGAAACATGACGTACGCACTGTTGAGAAATCTGTAAAGGACAACGCACAATCTAGTGACTGAGAACATTCAGTATTCACTGTATTCCGATCACATAATGTAAGACCACAAGTTGTAGTTGAAGTTGACGGTATACCAATCACTTGGTGTCTGATATCTTCAAATGTTTACAAAAATTGTAAATCAAAACCACCGTTATACAAAGTCAAGGCCAACGTGTACTCTTATGGTTCTCAAAACCCATTGACACTAGATGGAAAGTTTCATTCCCAACTTGAATCTAACAAGAAGATATTAAGTACTAAAATTTATATTTGAGCTCTTCTCATGGAAATCCATTACCAGTTTTAGGTTACAAAACGAGTTCAGAATTAGAGCTAGTCCATTTTTCCACTTCTATTTCCACACCACTCAAAGATACGTTTCGAAGGTATGAAGATTTATTTCATGGAAAGTATGTAAAGCTTTTTAAAGGAATTGGCCAACTGAAGGACTATCAAGCGAAACTTCATATTGATCCCAGTGTGCAACCAGTTGCTCAACGTCATAGGCGTATCTCCGAAAACCTTTAGAAAATGAGTTAAACGAGCTTGAAGAACAAGGAGATATAGAGCGGACTACGGGTCCTACACCTTGGATATCACCTCCAGTCCTCGTTCCTCGACCGAAGTCCGGTAAACCAAACGCCATACGTCTTTGTCTTGACATGAGATGTGCTAACATGGCTATCGCAAGAGAGCGACACGTAACACCAACGTTTGAAGATATATTCACTAAACTCAGCGAAGCCAAGTACTTTTCAAAAATAGATTTGAAAAATGGCTACCACCAGTTAGAGCTACATCTAGAAAGCCGTAAAACAACGACATTTTCTACGCACAAGGGTCTTTATCAGCTGCTGAAATATTTCAGAACGTAATTCAACAGATAATTAGTGACATTGAAGGAGCAGAGAACGTAAGTGATGAAATACTGATTATGGGGAAAACCAAAATGGAACATGATAAAGCCTTACATGCTGTGATCCAAAGATTACTAGACAGGGCTCACCTTAAACCAAAATAAATGTGAGTTTGGAAAAACGACAATCACGTTCTTTGGGCATACATTTGGTAGAGAAGGGTGCTCTCCTGAAATTAAGAAAGTCAAGGCTATTCAAATGCCAAAGCGCCAACATGTGCCAAAGAAGTACGTAGTTTTCTTGGGTTACTTAACTACTGTTCACGTTTTATTACAAATTTAACTACTATTGTCGAACCTCTGCGACAACTCACGCGAAAAATTGTCCCTTTCAAATGGTCGAACGGTGCGGAGAACGCTTGGAGTAAAGCCAAAGACGCAATTACTAGTACACCGATTTTAAGTTACTTTCATTCAGACCGCAAAAACTTTCGTCGCAGTTGACGTGAGCCCGGTAGGCTTAGGGGCTGTTTTGTCACAAGAAAACATCAGGGCAAACGATTTATAATTTCGTATACTAGTAAGGCTTTAACTACCACTGAACAAAAGTACTCTCAAGTTGAAAAAAAGGCTTTAGCGTTGGTTTTGGGGTATCGAGCACTTCCATTTGTATCTGTGTGGTACCCAATTCACAGCTGTGACCGACCACAAAGCGCTGGAATGCATTTTTCGAAATCCACTGTCACATCCTTCAGCAAGAATTGAACGATGGGCGTTAAGATTACAACGTTATAACTTCCAAGTACTCTATCAGAAAGGTGAAGGTAACCCGGCAGACTATTTGTCCCGACACCTGGATACGTCTACTCCACTAACGGAACTCCAACGTACGCATGAAGCAGAGCAATATGTTTATCATGTATCCAAGCTTTCTATACCACATGGGCTAACCATTGACGAAATACGAACAGCGAATACGGAAGACTCCACTAATCAACTGATTTTTCAATTCGTTAAGTGTAATCGTTAGAATATTTTTGATGTAAAAACGCGGGACGGAATTAATTTGTCCTATTTGACAAGTATGTTAAAAGTCAAAGAATAATTAAACGTAAAAGACAGCATTTTACTCAAAGACGAACAAATTGTAATACCACTAACTCTTCAAGAGAGTGTGCTGAAACTTGCGCATCAAGAACATCAGGGAATTGTGAAAACCAAAGCCATGGTCAGAAGAAAGGTGTGGTTTCCCTCAATCAATGAGCGAATCGACAGTATGATTAAGACTTGTGTCGCGTGCCAAGCTACCAGCAGTTAATCGGCACCAGCGCCGTTATCCATGTCAGAACTACCAAAGTACCCTTGGCAACACATATCGATGGACTATCACGGTCCTTTACCAAGTGGAGACTATCTTCTAGTTTTAATTGATAAGTATTCGAGATTTACAATTGTGGATCGTGTCCCGTCAACATCCTGTGAAGCTGCGAAACCCATTCTATTGAAATACTTTGCTATGTTTGGAGTCCCTGAAATTCTGAAGTCTGATAATGGACCACCATTCAATGGTAACGAGTTCAGACAATTTACCATAGAGCAAGGCATTCAGCACCGAAAGATCACTCCCAGATGGCCCTCGGCTAATGGAATGGTAGAGAGGTTTATGCGCTCGCTTGGAAAAGTACTGCAAACTTCGCAAGTTGAAGGTACAAATTGGAAAGAGGTGATACACGAGTTCCTCCTTAACTATCGCTCTACGCCACACACTACAACGGAAGAAACGCCATGCTTTATTGCTTTTTGGTAGACCGATTCGTTCAAAAATACATCACTTCGAAACGAAGCAAAACCCCAAGGTGCACGACAAAATAAAGCATACGGAGGCCAAGAACAAAGCGAAAGCAAAAGAATACGCAGACGAGAGACGAAGAGTAAAATCTCCCGCTTTCAAGAAAGGCGATATGATGCTGGTTAAACAAATGAAACGCAATCAATTAACAACTCGTTTCGACCCGTTACCTATGGAAATCGTACGCGTAAAAGGTACTATGGTTACAGCGGAGAATAAAAACCGACGTGTAACGAGAAACTCTTCATGGTTTCGATATTTTCATGGTCAAAGAGATCCAGATACTGACGTTGCCTCTAGCGATGTCGATGACGACGTCACACCTCTACCTCCGGCCCAACTAGAAGCAAGAGCTGAAGACCAACGAGCTTTTTACGAGCCACCAGCTCAGATTGAACCATCTCCCGGCAGAGGTCAGCAAACAAGATACAATTTACGTCGCAATAGGCGACCCCCTCGTTTCTTAATTGATGAACTCTAAATCTAAATAAAATTCAAACTATCTTAGCCCGTTCGCAATATGTACCATCTGATATATTACAAAAAAAAGAGAAAAGAAGGGCAATGTAGTGTTTGTATATAATTCTTGAACCTAATGACAGATGGCGCTAGCATCTGCTTATTAGTATCTACTCTTAATTTAAAATAGAAAATATAATGTGCACGAGCTGGCAGCACTAAAAAAAGAGAGGGAGTAGGTAGGTTGGCTTTGATGTCAATCTCTTTGAGGAAACGTTGGTCATTGATAAAAATCAAGTCTAGTGAATTTCTTTTAGACGAGTCGGATATTTTAAGCCCCTATAATAAAATAATAATAAAAATCTGTTAGGCTAATACCCAAGGCACCACCTTAGGTTTAAATCATCAAGCGACTTTCAGAGCCATTAATTCAGGTGGCAGGGTTACAATGCGTAGGAGGGTGGTGGCAAGCCCAATCATTTTTTCCTTGTTAGGACTAGTATACGGATTCATCCAATCAACATGCAGGTTGAAGTCTCCCATCGGGAAGAAAACACCATGAAGTAAGAAGCCAAGAATGTCGCAAAGTCTGCCACCGTATTCCACGGAAGATATATAGACGCAACCAGCCACCACTGTTAAGGTACCATATGTAAAAGTCGAGAAATTCGCCTCAAAGACAAGCCATCATCAGTTTCCTGAAATTTATGTGGCACGAAATAAAAATGTACAACGTTTTTATAATGCTTTTTGATGTCGTTTAAAGGAATAATTTTATATCCTGTAAGTGCTAATTTAAGTTACTAATTTAAAGAAGAAAAATCCTATAACAGGTAAAATCAACCTCGCCAACTTTGAACGATCGTCACGAACCAGCGAAGCACGGGCTGGTTTGAGGTGCCAGATCGAAACATGATAACCGAAGGGTGAATGGTTCAGTGGTGTGCTTACATTTTCACTGGTTAGCCACCAAACGTAAATAATATTATTCATTAGCTTAGGAATTGCAGCACACGATTTAGAAATCATGGTAAGATACAAGGATTGATAACTGAATTTAAACTCTAATGAAATGAATTTCTGTTTTGAGAGCTATACTGATTAATAATTTATGTCATTTTTGCCAGTTGAATTCGCAGTGGTTGAAAAGTATATTGTCATTATAAAGAAAACATTTTATTTTGAATTTAATAACAACTTACCTATTCTTGCTCAAATATCAAATAAAAATCTAGGAAATGATCAACATATGGCTCTGTGCGGCGTTACTAAACCTGCTATTGTAAAGTAAGTTGAATTTTATGAATCGAACTGGGTTATCAAGAAAATAACTCCTTTGAAATGTTATTATTTTATTTGACTCACAATATTTACAGGGTTGTAACAGCTCATGAGTCTTAGAAGTGGCCCAAAAGTCAGATGTACAGATGTGTTTAATAAAGTTTAAAATATGCCCTATTGTGACTTAAAAGGTTCTAAAAATATCTCGAAAAGTCAGTGAATTTTAAATATAGAAATGTGGTGACCATAATTTAGTATATCTAACACACATTACAAAATTATCGCACTCAGTTATATATACCATGATATTTAGGGTGTTTTTATAAGCATGGCGAAGGCGTATTCTAACGACACTTCTTCAAGTAACTCGGGTAATTTTCCTGAAGAAAACGTTAGTAAGCTTAACCGTTTAGCCTAGGCGGTAAAAAATAAGGTCCAGCTGAATGGTTGCTTATTTAATGCAAACCGTTTGGTTCAAGGCAGTAAATCTTTCGAACATTTGTGCGATTTTATATGTTTTAGCCCATATCTCCATGTTCATTAGACTCATCTGGACCCCTCGATACGCATCACCCTGTATATAAGTAAAAGTGTGTGATTTTACTACTCATGGGTATTTGATATAATGTTTTGCAGGGTCTTAAGATAAAGCACGTGAATTTAATTGAGCTTTTAGCACCAATATTACTGGAATAAAAGATTCAATGAAGAATACAACAGCCCTGCACAAAACTCGTTGTATTAATGTTATAGTTAATCTTTTCAGCTCAGCGATTTTGGAGCGACAATAGCGCCACCTCTTGAATTATTTAGTCTCGAGTAAGTAAGTTTGCTCAATTTGGACGTAGTTGAAAAGTCAATCTCGAGTGCTTTGCGTAGTGACATTCCAAGAAGAATACTATCAAAGAAAACAGAAGAGACAAGGCGAAAAGCTTCATTAAAAAAGTAATCCTTCCCAACGACATCTTCAGAGTCTGGACGGTCGAATGAAGGTCAGCCACGCACATCGACGATTTGATTTCTACTTGTCGCAAATAACGCTTTAGTTGCAAAGACGACGAATACAGACGAAGCCTATCAAAATTAAAATACTATTTGTGAAATATTTACAATTGTGACCGCCAACATTTAACAATCATGCACTTGACTTAAAAATACTTCTGCTGCGTTCTGCACTCCAGTTATATACTCACCAAGAAAAATTAAACGATTTGAAAAACTAACATTAGTTTTATGGTATTACTACCGTTCAATAAATGTTTCTTAATCTAACGCCAGGTGTACACGTTTCGTCCAAAATTAAAAAAAGTAATCGGTTTTCTCATTCGAAGCCATTGACGAAAATTTAATTACTTCCCATCCATACACTTTAAGGTTTTCAAGGTGGTATGGAAAAGGAGGAGCTACTTGTTTTTAAATCCAATATTTTAATCTCCGCTGTGGCCCTTTAATAGAAAATTCTGCACTAAAAATTCAAACAAAGAAATTATTTTTGGCTGACTATGGTGCATAATTGCGAAATTATAAAATCTTGAATTACTACTACATGTAATGAGACAGAATCTTGAATTACTACTACATGTAAAGGGACAGAATCTTGAATTACTACTAAAATCAAAAATCACAATAGCGAGTACGCTGACTGTGGGGATCCTGCGAATTGGCAACAAATTTCACTTAAATGTAATGATTTTTGATGCAATCATAAACGCACTAGGCAACTGAAAATCGCCAAAAATCATAAAAATGGGAAAACAACCCACTCATATTAGACTACCGGATTGACACATCACTGACCATTCTAGACCCAAGTGTTAAAGAGTTATGTAGGATTCGGCGGCATTGGCCGCTTCACATAAACGGCTTATGTAGTGTGTACATAGTTTTACGGGTATGCAAATATACAGATCAGTGACTGTGGATTAACTGCTTTGCTTTTTTGGTCAGATATTTAACATAATCACAAGAAAACTCCGTTCATTGATAGTAGAAAAGCCAAGTACCTTTCGTTAAGCTTGAAGGTGGCTGATTGTGAGAGATTTTTGTGAATGGCAAAAGCGATTGTATGCCAAATGATGGGTTCTTTGCTGAACAAATAATCACTCGAGGAGCATTGGACATTGGATATGATGTACATGAGTGGTATTTGAACGGTGGACCCTTCAGCCACTTCGTCCATCAGTTGTTGTCCAAAGATTTCCTTGAACCCCAGAGCACTGTCGTGGGCCTTTATCATCTCGTAAATCTTTTTATTCACGGCGAGTGTTGAAAGCTTTATTATAAAAATATATATTTTTAATTGTTGAAGGGCTGCGTGTTTTGGGGTGCTTTATGAGATTCTTAAATTAGTGGAACGGCTACTCGCATTAAATGCGTTGGTGATTGAGGAAATACAAGATTTGTTATATTTCATCTAGAATGTATCTATTTATACTCAGGGAGACTATCGACGGACACATTGAGGCCCTAGCCCCGTCACGCTATGGGGGGGAGGAGGAGGCGGTCTTATTTTTTGCGTCCTCGCAGCAGCGTTAATCGATCCCAAACCATTAAAAGTTACATTGGCGTAAGTTTCAAATTTTTCCTGGCATTACGATGATTTCTTTTAAATACCTCCTCTTTTGCCGAGAATAAAATGATGTAATAAAGCGATTACTGAAAATTATAATTTTTTTGGCTTGAGTGACTTTCTAATTTGTAACTCTTTGGTAATTATAATAAGAAAAGACCAAATTAAAGAAAGTTTCATAAAATTAAAATATTGGCTGAAAAATAAATAATCCAGAAACTGTCTTGCTCCCCTGACGAACAGTGCTGCCCGAACTTTGATGCCATCTAGCATGAAGTCAGTTTTTGACTTTGATGGAGATTTTATGGAAACACCTCTTGGTTCGGTCGGACAATCTTGGCAGCAGAATATGTGGATTAAATCATCGCGTTCATTTGAGTGATCTGTTATCGGTTATTCCCCTTGTTCGTTTACCAACTTTTAATAACTTGCGGGAAAGCATATACTAGTCCAAGGGCAACGAAGCAATCGGTAATTGTCCCGTTCAGACAGGTCCTCGCGACGTTGACGGTTATCGTTATAACTATTCAAAAGCGGAAGTACAAAATAAATACTTCACTTACTTTAAAAAGCATTTCGTATGACGTTCCTTTGAAAATAGCGGGCTTTAGATGGGGTCTTCGAGCAATGTCCTCAAATCTATCGATCGTGGAGTATTTCAAAGTTGAGGATGTCGCTTTTAAATTTCCCAGATACGATCCTTGCACGATCATCATAGCAATTATCCAGGTTCCCAAAATAACTTTTTCTTTGAATCCATTTAATTTTAGACTAAATCCTAGTTTTGTGATACAAACAAAAAATTGTACTATTTCTATTTTTAAGAAATATTAAGCCAGCACAATAATGCACGGAAGAATGGCGGCCAATTTTTTAAAATGTATCCTAAATTAGGTCATGATGATTGTTAACCAATAAAATAATACAGTGAAAGTTCGCTTCATTTCTCGTTGTCACCATTCGATTTATTATGCAGACTTAACCTCTAAAATAACTATGAAAATTACTTCTACATACCTTCAGAGAACAATAAACCCAGGAAACCGAAAAAGGAATCCGAAACGACGTTCCAGTAAGATTTAAAAGATTTCGGGGATATTGTAAACCCCAGCACTGCGACCATTAGAGACAAACACAAAAAAAACCAAACCTAGAAATTCGAAACAGTCATCTAATGAAAGTGCAGAGCCAAAATCGATTCCATCCTGCAGTTTATTTCAGCGTACCTCGTGGTCGAAGGCCTCCACTATGTACCTGCCATCAACGACGAGCTTGACATTTCGGCCTCCCGATAATATAGTGGTGTAAGTGAAATAAACTGGATTTAGATAGTTGACAACTTTCATGTGGTTCCATGTTGGAAACCCGGGCAATAATATAATGTCAACTTCCTACAATAATGATATTAATTTTATCATAAGTTAATCAAGTCAGGAGTATTCAACTTGCTTGTTAAAGCAAACTTCATGTAGCGTCTGAATCGTCATCTGTGGCAATTACTGATTATTAAATCGTAGCTCAACCAAAAAAAATAAGAACAGAAAAAAAAGTGCGACTGTTATGCTTGTAAGGTTTTTAAGGAATTCGTCATAGATTTTATGGACGGAAATATTCCTAACCCTTGCTCATAGATTTTAATTCACCAAGGCGGGGGGAAGATGGCGACAAAATGCGAGTCGTGGCCTTATCGTGGAGTGAATTAAATCTGAGAGAGGGGGTTACATACAGGGGAAAGAAAAAAATAAAAAGGAGGGGGAGATTCGAATTCAGAATGGAAACCCTTTGTCGTTAATCAATCACAAAATCTTTATTTAACACTCAAATTTATAAATAACACTAAATTACAAAAACAAATGAACAAAATTGCGGGGGGAACTGAGGGGATAATCTTAGTTAGCTTCTAGTGATGGTTAGGCCATCTCTACTATGGTTCTTTTAGCTTTTTCCAATATACGAGGGGAATTTAAACACTAAAAATACTCTCTTTGACCTTAAATTTGATAATTAAACTATCTCTTACTATTTTCTATGGGATCAGTTCCGGTATCCCTACTCTCAGGCATCTTGGTTTCAAAGGATGGAGGGGGCAGAAACAAATATACACTTACACTAAATGATAATAAACACTACAATTAAATACTACAATTAAAGATTCTACAATTAAACAATGACAATAATTAACTCAAAATAATAACAACGGCGAGGGCACAACGCGAACGGAAAAAGTAATCTGAACTGTATAAATACAAGAAGCAGAATGAACTCTCAACCCCGAGGGGACCTGTCTTAAATCCTTTTCTCGGACAATAGCGAGGGATTAAGCTTTCTTTTCTAAAACTTTTTCTCTACTTTTCACTGGCTACTTCGTATTTCGACCCTGGGTACTCTACAAGGGGGGGGGTTATGATGGAAATTCTACTCATCACTTGGTTTCGGTGTCCTCCGCTACGTTGTCGTCTCTCCGTTTACGGGTTTTCTCTTTCCTCGGTTTACGTAAGATGCCCGACACACGCACTTCACAGAACGGGACGTCTTTGGGGATTGCTTGTTTACGCGTTTCTTTATTCACACTTTTCTTTAATTATCTTTATTTACTCGTCTACGGTTTGGCGGCCGGATTGCGGGTTTCTTCCTATATTCTTTTACTTCGCAAGCTGACGGGGGCGTAGGTACTTCGGGTTTCAGTCTGAAATGTCCGGCTAGGCTAGGGAATCGGTCTCGGTCATCTGGCTGTCTTCTCTCGGAATGGCTAGATATTGGGTGATCAACAGGTGATTCGAGGGTGTCGAGGGCATTACGCTTCTCAGACTCATTACTGCTCGGCTTATGTTCTTCCGGCCGGAATGTCCTGGCTGTGGGTCATCTAGGCAATCATGGAGCGTTGTTCCGATCATGTGGTTTGCATTGAGGGTTAATTAATATTTAAGCGCGACTTCATCGCACATTATTTTATATTTATTTCGACATGGTTCTTCTCTTGCCCGAGAAGCAGAGTTCTGTCAAGTTCTGTCCAGGTCTGCCAAAGCAGAGTCCTGTCCGTTCTTGCAAAAGCAGACTTCTTCACTTCTATCTTTTTGGGGCTCTGTCTCTTGGTTTTGTTCGGATTATTGGGGGGCGGGGTTGAAACAAAAAGCAACTGGTGACCTCCCATTTTACCTAGGTCATTGGTGTATTTAAGACTCGTGTCTAGTCATGCGGTGGTGACGTTGTCCGATTTACGAAAGGTCGCTTGGGATTGCGGGGGGGAAATGCCAGAGAGTCTCGAGGTTCCCGATTTTCTGTCTCCAAGCGGAAACGTCCGGGCGCCCTCTTGACCCTATGGCGGCAACCTTGGAAAACGTCCGCTTTTCTTGGGATCTTGCTACCTGATAGTTAATATGAAGCTTGTGGACTTGAAATGACTTCGTGGGATCGCTGTAAGCTGAGGGAGCTTTACTGGTTTAGTTCGGAAAGTTTTAGGGAAATCTGGGCTGGGAAAGTTTGCTGAATCTATTGCACCATGGTCTTGTGACCGAGATAAAAACACTTTAATTAGCGAGGGATTAATTTTAGCGTTGCCGAAGGCAGGGATTTAGTTTATAATTTATATTGAGAGAATGGTTTAATTAATTATCTTAATTTTATATTTTATCGTGGGGTTGGATCGAGTTCTATAAGGCTTATAAACACTAATTAATTTGTATGTATGGTTCAAAAGTTATTTAAGTTTTTAGTTTATCATTAAATTAAATTTATATTTAACACGGGGATTAGTTTCATTAAATAGAGCTCGGAATTCTAAGAAATTTGATGTATGGGGCTTTACGAATACTTAACAAAAACTGTAAATTTAGAGGGTCAAGAGTGCGGGGAAAACGTAATAACAAAAGTAAATAAAACACAGAAAAAGTAAAAAAAAAATAAGTATACGGGGGAAAATGAACCTGAAGGGTTACATGCTCTAATAATTTTACCAGTGACCTTTAAATTTATAAGTTGGTCGAAGCTAAGAGTTATTAGCTGAGAATGTTTTCCTAAGACGAGGTGGAATTTGTGGGATGGCTTTGTCTCCTTTCGCTTAACAATACGTCAAATGCGATGGGTATTTTATTTCGCTATCAATTGGCTGACTGAGAGAAAATCATGTTGTGGTGGAACAAAAGAGATCAATGGGATCCTTAATAACGCACACCCACCACATGCCCCGGATTCTGGGACAATTATCTGAATAATTTAATAATAATTTAATTTTCGACTAATACAATTTTATATATATTATAGTATAATGTATAAGTTAGTGTTTCAATTAACATAAAATATACGTTTGCCAAAACAGGGAATCACTGTAACTGTTTGCCATAAGAAAATTTCATTATGGAATAATTTAACAATCGATTTGCCATTAAATTGCAATATATTTATCACTTTTCGTTACTACAGACGAAATGAAGGGAGTTCAACTATTTACATTCATTGGTGTCAAGGCTTACGCTATCCCAAGAAGTGTAGTTTTATCAACGAATCCTCAGGATAAATCCTTTGAAGAATTCATAAACGCACTTACCAAGCTTTTCAACCCCGTTGCTAGAGTGGTTCAAGTTCAATATCCGAGATAACAAACTGTGGCAGACAATAACCATCTACTAATCAAAATCTAAAGGAGCAACAAACACAGCACCCCACACAAGGATAACGCAACCCGTCAACAGTCGTGCATTTTCTTGTGTACATTTTTCATTTGTTGGACGCTTTAGCGCCTGTTGCCATCGGAAAGGGAAAATTCGGAAATTGTCTTTCCCCCCCGCCCGTAAGACGTTCAGCGTAAAGGCTCGTCCACTGAAATTTGTACACAACACTGCGTTAGCGTGTTTAAAGGCTAGCTGCGTTCTCCTTGTGTTTGTTGCTCCTAGATCAAAATTAGGGAAGAGGAGCGAGTTTTCTTATTCGTGGCTAGCACGTGGGTGAGGACTATTTTCGTAGCTATGGTAACGAGTTTTGGTCAGCCACGACATTAGAACGCCGAAGGGGGTCACGTGATTATTTGCCTAGTGATTTGTGACGTAGTAAAATGTCATGGCGGCCGTTTTAAGGCGGAGCTTAGTTACGACGTATGCCAATTACGCGACGAGCAAGGAAAGAATTACGGAGTGGTTTGTTGGTTTGTGAATGCTGAGATTACGCATTGCGATCAAATTTTCCAAGCAATGAAATCTGCCAAATGCAATCATAGACCAAGTAAGGATATTCTAGAATACCCTTACTTGGTCTATGACGCAATCATCAAAATACAGAGAATGTCAACATCATCTATGCAAGAAGAAAATGTCGAAAGTACAATCGGGAGAGCGATTATATGGAATAAAATATATTTAGAATTTATTTAAATATGATATGCAACTATAAGATCGGGCAAACGCAATGGGGACTTACGGTTAGGAGGCCAGAGAAGCTATTAATGATTTATTGCTCTGTCAACCTCAAATTACCGTTTATACCAAACCGCCACCGGAAATGTACCATATGATACCAAATTTGAAGCGTTTCGTCTACGTCTTATTCAGAGACTATGTTGAATATTTGATTGCCTTCTCTGTTAATTTACAGCTTCTAATGAGCACATATTACTTATATTATAACATGAAATTCTACCAAAATTTTATCTAGAAAATCTTATGAATGGGTGAAATTTCCAAGCCAACTTTATTTTTTCTACTTGACTTTGAAATGGTACGACGATTTTAGTGCTTGATTACAAATACTTTTCCTGCTGCATTAATTTCTGCGCTTCTTTTAATTATGATCTAATTATTTTAATATTGATTTAATTTCTTGAATAGTAATGTATTTAAATACTTATTGTATTATTTTAATAATAATGTATTTAAATACTTATTGTATTCTTTTAATAATAATAATGTATTTTAATACTTATTGTATTCTTTTAATAATAATGTGTTTAAATACTTATTGTATTCTTATATAAATAATGTATTTAAATACTTATTGTATTCTTATAATAATAATGTATTTAAATACTTATTGTATTCTTTTAATAATAATGTATTTAAATACTTGTATTCTTTTAATAATAATGTATTTAAATACTTATTGTATTCTTTTAATAATAAGGTATTTAAATACTTATTGTATTCTTTTAATAATAAGGTATTTAAATACTTATTGTATTCTTTTAATAATAAGGTATTTAAATACTTATTGTATTCTTTTAATAATAAGGTATTTAAATACTTATTGTATTCTTTTAATAATAATGTATTTATGTGATGATGATACTTGATTAATAATAAAGTATTTAAATACTGATGATACTTGATAAATAATAAAGTATTTAAATAATGATGATACTTGATTAATAATGTTAGTATTTAAATACTGATTATACTTCATTAATAATGTAATTCTTTCAATAATGACCTATGTATTAAACTAATATAAACTGTTTAACTGTGGATTAGTAATGTACAAATTTAACACTTATCTTGAAAAATATATAAATACGAATTGATGATCAAAATTAATGATTTAGTCTCATTTGCTCTATCGAAATTGAAATTCAAACAGAAAATGTAGTTATTAACAGGGTTCGGAAATATTTTATTAGGGTTTATCAATTTCATCTACTTTACGAGTTTGAATATTTAAAGAAAAATCATCTAAAATCAGTAACTGATTTATTTTAATTAAAAATAGAAAACTAAAAATGGATGAAAATCACCGAGCTAGAAGCGACAATTTTCATCGCTTACCATTTCATCGCTTCCTGTGAAAATTTTACTGAATAGTTTTAAGGAATTTGTCGTACAGGGAAACGTTGCATAAGTCATAGTTATTTGCAAGATAATGTTTCTGAGGACAAACGGAACTTACGTCTCGTTGAATTCCGCCCATTAATCCATTCCAAGTGCCATCCAGCTGCTCCGAGCCATACAACAAGTCCTTCGAAATGACAAAAGTACAACTGAAAGTATTATGGAAAAAGCTCTTTCAAATAATACTTTTAATTGATGGAAAATATTTTGGTCTGCATAGTACGAAATTATCTCCCATCTGACTTTCGTGTTGTTCTATTTTAGTGTTGTAAGTCGGAAAATTTGCTAACATATCAAGAAGGTTTTTTCGGCGTCGCACTTTTATTCATCGACTTCTTGATATTTTAGCATTGCGTGCTGTGCCAATTAGTTAAATGCGTATTCTCTCCTAATATTTAAAAGGCCGTAGCTCGCGAACTATTGGTTGAAATTTAAAACACTTTTCATATTTAAATCGACCCAGAGGAATATGAAAATCACAATTTAAAATCAAATTTCTAAGCGGCAAAAAAAGTTACTATTCCACATTTTGGAATGTTTAGACGAAAATAGGTCAAAACCTATACGTTTCCTTATGTCAAAATATGTGTATTGTAGGGCTTTTTCTGTTATTTTCAACAAGCTAGGAACTTCGTTACTAGCATTTCTAGAAAATAAATTATCCCCATTTAAATTTTTAAATTATAGGATGAACAAACTTTTCAGACAGACTGTACCAGGCTGGATTGGGTGCCAAGTGCACTTTTTGGTCTAAGGGTACGCCAAGCATACAAGTTTGGTATTATTTCAAAGTACAATTATATAACTGTTTTCGGTATAAACATTTATGATAAATAGTATTTGTTTTTAGAAAATTGATCTTTGATCCAATTTTCATCCAATAAACTACATGGACATTTGATCTGCCATTTCCGTAATGGAAAAGGCTACTGTAAAGTCATAACAGAGTTAATTTGAAATGAGATGACAAAGCATAATGAGGAAGAAAGTAAATCCCTTCTAGATACTTCAAATGCTATTTTATAAACTTAAAATGATGAATGTTGAAGTAATTGATCCAACACAATACAGTAATTTTAAATAAAACTGCTTAGTTACATAACATAGTTAATTAGAAACTGAACCCTGTATATTTAGACTAATTGCGTTAACTGATGTTAAGAACGTGATACGTGTTTATATACTCAAAGTAAAAAACATCAGACTATACAAAAGATGAAAGATAAAAAAACCTTGGAGATTTATTATCTCCCTGCTAGCCGAAGTAATAACTTCAACACTCGCCCTCGATGGATACTTCTTTATTCATCGCCTTCTGCTACTTGACGGCGTCGATACTTGTACAGCGTCACAGATCAAGAAAGCTTTGGTGGACGAACGGGACTTAGCTTCACGTCAATTGAGGACTGGAAGGGTCTGGACTCCACGTCTTCGCAATTCGAAACCGAGGAATTCTGCTCGCAATGGCTTGGAATGTGCTCTGGAAAGGAAAACTGTATATCCATGGTACACCTTTCAAGATTGAACTTCACGTCTCGGGGTCGCAGGACTTCAGTAAGCTCGGGCACGTAGACTCTATAGCCATCTGCATCGTCCTCATAACCTCCAAGAACCTTGGATACGCCTTCTTGAACAACTTCTTTGCTTATTCTACGGGACATGGACGTAGCATTCGGTTCAAAAACCTCGAAGATGCTTAAACAGAGTATAACCCCTCTTGTCTGGTAGGGTACGCTTAGACTATACCGAGTAGCTTCCACAAGCCTCCCTAGCGAGGGGCGGCAAGGAGTTAGTTTGATTGGGTTTTACCCCCGAATTCCGATTTTTGCATTTTTTCATTTTCTTAAACG
Source organism: Leiobunum rupestre (assembly GCF_980474605.1). Taxonomy (NCBI): domain Eukaryota; kingdom Metazoa; phylum Arthropoda; class Arachnida; order Opiliones; family Sclerosomatidae; genus Leiobunum; species Leiobunum rupestre. Next base: position 74,345,952 of record NC_143384.1, on the reverse strand, counting down.
AATTGTGGAATTAGTTGTGCATGCTATAGTTCTAACCCCAATAGTTTTCAAGTTATTATAACACTTATTTCTTAAATTAATTCTTATGAACTTAATTTGTTTTAGTTGGATTTGCCTTTGCAAAATAAAAAAAAACGGTAACATAGTTGGTTTTATCAAATCTCCAAAGGAATATTGACATTGGTTTAAGAGACCAAAACTTAAAATGGTTTGTTTTGCCAAATCTTTATTGCAATATTTACAATGGTACAATAAATCAAAAATTTAAATAGTTGGTTTTCTGTCAGCTGCACATAAAAAAATAGTAGTTGTACATTTTTGTCGAATAATTTTATTTTCTATAAATGTCTCTGATTTATTATACATTTAAATTTACATTTTTTAATTGACGCCTTAAGAAAAAATAAAATTGTTGCAATAAAATGTTATATTTTTTATCTTTTCGAATTAAAAAAATGCAATTTTAAGCATTTGAGGCCTACTATAATTGGATAAATTATAGTAGAGAGAGCCAACTATCGTTCTACGGCGAAAGAGACTAAACTACGATTTAATTCGTCTTACCTATGGAACTATAACAATATAGCGGAAAAACAAACTATAAAGATTTTTAGTGGGTTTTACAATTGCAAATGCTTCCCAAATATACTATGCTAATGAGCCAGAACACACTATAAATAATATTAGTAGACTATGTCCATCGTAAAAACACTTTTGCCTCGGATTTATGAAGTCGAAACGCACTAACGTTATATAATAGTCGATTTCACCAACCAATAAAATTAAGATCACACCTGGCTCCCCAATTCATATATAATTTACGTACCAATGATCTACTACTTTTATCGTTTAAATGGCGAAAGAACACACTCAGAAAAAGAACCCGAATTTTCCTATACTGCAAGTAATAAAAGAAAACGTGTTGACGAAAATTCTGATATTATAAAACAAGTCGGCCCAGGCCGAAATATTAGTTCCACATCAGTGTATTCGAGTGGGCAAACCCATACACCCTTAGTAGACACAGGTATGCAAACTTATACAAAAACCGTTGAGGCTACGTGATTTCTTATCGTTTGATATATAAATTGCCATCCTAAGTTAAAGAGTGGGTTCCACCCACCCTCAGGATACCCGGGTGGGCAAACCAATTTAAAAGCTGTTGAGGCCATGTGATTTCCTATCGTTTGATATATAATTTACCATCCTATGTTAAAGAGTGGCCACCGCCCACCCTCAGGATACGCGGGTGGGCAAACCAATACAAAAGCTGTTGAGGCCATGTGATTTCGTATCTTTTAATATATAATTTACCATCCTATGTTAAAGATTGGCCACCGCCCATCCTCAGGATACCCGGGTGGCCACACCAATGCAAAAGCAGTTCAGGCCATGTGATTTTATATTATCTCGGTGATTAAATTAGTATTTTCTTAGAGCAGATATTTAATATGGATTATTAACAACTGCATAAATCATATTATTGCAAGAATGTATTTATGTACTAAGAATATGGCAAGACGGAGATACTGTCCCCATGGTCGCGTACTTTTCAGATTAAGGGCCTGTTGCCAAAGCCCTAGCCAAAGTGCTAGCCCATTGAATTTAACATGTTTGATTCTAGTAAAGCAAACTTTTGCAACACGCCCTAAGTTCGACTGCTTTGGATTTGTTGGTCTCACTCTTTCAAGTAGACGCTAGCGTAGACGATTCCAATCTTTAACTTTAATTATTCTATGAGACCAAATTGTTTTTTCTATAACTCTCCCTTTAAGGGGGTTGGTCGGAGGGGGCGGAAATTAACGGCACTGCGTGCGCGTCAAAGAGCTCTATCGTATGAGACCAACTTGTTTTTTTTCGATCACTTTCCCTTTAAGGGGGTTGGTCGGAGGGGGCGGAAATTAACGGCACTGCGTGCGCGTTAAAGAGATCTATCGAATGAGACCAACTTGTTTTTTCGGTCACTTTCCCTTTAAGGGGGTTGGTCGGAGGGGGCGGAAATTAACGGCACTGCGTGCGCGTCAAAGAGCTCTATCGAATGAGACCAAATCTCTGGACCAACTATACAAACTATACAATTTCGCCAAGAAGACGATAATATTATTTTGTGCCACATCTAAACGACTTCGATAAGAAAGTGCCACACTTATTTATTACTTCTGTCCATACACGGTTTCGATAAGAAAGTGCCACACTCATTTATTACTTCTGACCTACACGGTTTCGATAAGAAAGTGCCACACTTATTTATTACTTCTGACCATACACGGTTTCGATAAGAAAGTGCCACACTTATTTGTTACTTCTGACCGTACACGGTTTCGATAACGGGGTCGAAATTGGGGTGGTGGGAGGCGAAGTTTGAGGTTAACTTGTCCCTAAAACGCCGTAAATATACTTAAAATAACGCGGAAAAACGAACGGGAATTGCGACAACTTAACTTGACAAATCTCCCCGTGTTCCAAAGAAAGATAAGAAGTTCCGGGTTAAATTTTTACAGAGCGGTGTGGCATGGTTGGTAGAGGCGTCGGTTTTTGGAGATTACGCGGCCCGCAGCTATCTGTGTTCGAGTCTCGGTGAGGCCACTAATATAAAATATATACTCATAAATTATTTTTCGCAGCTCCATCTACCGTGTTGTTGCTTTCCACACCAAACAAACAACAAACTTCAAACAACAAACAACATTTAATGACATTCCGTCCATAGCAATAGTCCCACTTCGATATATATATCTCGATGTGGAACTAAAAACGATTTCAACTTCAACCAAGATCGCGAAAACGTCACATTCAAATAATGTTGAACATTCTGATAGTGGTATTAACGCAAATAAGAAGTGATTGAATTCCAGAGAAAGTTCTAAATCGCGTTGAACAAAAACTCCGAAAATGGAAACATGGTCCAGTTCTCGTGGACGAAAGTATAAAGCAACGATATTCAATTACATAACAGCTCTCAAGGATCATACATATACCTCTCCCACGAAAAAATGACACTTTTAATCGTAACTCCTAAACTGCCCCCGAAAAACCAACTATTATTCTTGAGGTAACCAAACAAAAGACCAGCCACAACGAATAGCAGTAGTCAAGATTCAAAAACCACGTCCAGAGTGACTATACTCAAAATACACGTTACATGCGAAATCACTGATATGCCAGACACTGTGGATAACTATTCGGCAGAGATTCTTCCCGATTCGGAACTGAACTCTGATATATCCCTCATCATCTGCAAACATTTGCGCTTTGTTGCCAACCTGGACTGATGCTGGGTTGTCGAATTTCCGGAACTGAATGAATTTCGAAGCATCATTCGTGATGTGTTGCGTCGCTCCCGAATTAGAGTAACAAACAGTTTCTACAGATGTGCGACCGACTAAGCCGTTTGCTGCAAAGCGTCTTCCGCTATCACTGCTGTTGCTTCTACCCCTGTGTGCTTTCTTCGGTTCTGGGCAATGCATCGAGATGTGCCCGAGCTACTGGCAATTTAAACATCTCCGTCTTCGGTTGTTCTGACGTTCCCAATGATTCCTTCCGTCGTGCCAATAGACCATTCGAATTATCAAAGGAAAGCCCGTCTCGAGTTACACTTCCGATGAGTAGACGCTCTTATTCGGCTACGGTCTGCTACTCTTCGTGAATCGTGTCCCATAGTATGCTTAATTTTCTATACTTATCCTGTGCCAACGACTCAAAAATAGAAACGGTGAGGATACAGTCATCGAATGCATACTTCTTCTCCTTTATAACGGTCGTCAGTATGTCAGCCCATAATGACCGCATCTTGAGCTAGATGTATGGCCATGTCAACCACATCTGTTGTGCTAGAAGCTTCCGGAATCAATTCGATGATTTCTGCTTGAATATCTCATGTAGCTTGTTGAACATCTCCTGCGGTGTGTCGCAATTCGTGATCATATCCTGGATCTTCTTCAATAGGGATGACCAGACGACGATACGGACTGTACTAAATGCTACGTGGAACTTCTTGCTTGCGGCGTACATGACCATTGATGCGGCTTCCGAAGAAAACGGAACTAACGGTTCCACTCGGTCACTAGTGACGACGTCCAAGACATCTCGGATCGTGATAATTTCAATGACTAAAACTTCTTGCAGAATGACGCGTGTGGGTTTTTTATCGGGTAGAATGAAGTCTGCATCGTAATAACTTCAACAGTTTCGCATATAATCTAATTATTAAATTGATTCATATAAATTCCCTATTTCTTATCTGTTTAATTTCTTGGCGGTAATACACCCAACAACTTTAATTCTTCCTTTAAACTGTTAACTATTAGTCAATTTTGTTTTAATATTTACTAATTGAAAATGAAATAAGCATAAGATAAAATCATTTCAGTTTTACCAACTTTGGACTATGTATGCAGGCTGAAAAATAAGCTTATTGGCACACTTGAATTAACAACTTCTATTGTTAGAAATTAATGTTTATCCAGGATTTGGAGAATACCTTGCACGAAAATGGTGGATCAAAGAATCAGTAATTATATTATAAATTGTGCAATCCCAATTCAATTTTGATCAAAATTTTAATACAAAATGTGCCATATTTGATCGAATTACATTGCATAAAATTCAAATTTATTATGTCTTGATCCAAAATATTTGAGCCGAAGAGAATTAGGATGTGTCGGTACCTCAGTAATATTTAATCATTTTCGTAAGTGCTATTGCCCTATTCTCTTTAAACTTTCAAATCCTGGAATATTTTGGAGTTGATAGGGACCGTAGTATGTTTATAGCGTGACAGGTTTACTGACTTGAATTCGACAATCAGATATACGTAGAAATCCTTCAGAAACATGTCAATTCCACTACGTATCGTCACCGTTTCCGCGGCTGAATCCAAATACCACCAAGGAGCGAACTGAAATATGTAAACACAGCGTCTCAGTCTATAAGCTAGGCTAAAATTAAAGGCCCCACCTTAGGCCTGTTATTGCCTTTAATTCCGGAGGCCATTTTTCTTAAAACGTATATTATCTAGAACATCGAAATTTTCGGGGTTTATTTTGTTTATAGCGCACTCTCTAATTTGAAAATATATGATAAATTGAAAAACATTGCACCGTCTTGGAAAATTTATTTTTTTAACTAAAATTGAAGACGAAACAATTCACTGTGAAAGTAATAGGGCATGCAGAAAAATGTGCCGAGAAAATGTTTGAAATGAATATTGGTGCTTATTTTTTAGAATTAACATTTTATTATTTCAAAGATTCAATTTAATCACAATTTTGGTTTGATAATACCTCAAATGCAAATCTGTGCGCGATAAATCATAATAAGAAAAGTCTCTAACATATTGATGATTTGGGTCGGCGGCGGCGATTCAAGAAAATCATCCAGCGGCATTAATTTATATAGGCGGCGGTGACACTAAGGGGTAAACAATTCTCCTCCCCCTCCCCTTTGAAAATTTGAAGAAAAAAAAGTTCAAAAATATTTTTAAAGGAAAAAAATAAACCTACGTAGAAAATCTCAAAAACAATTTGGCGGCGGGATCAAAATTTATCGGCGACGGCCTCGTAGGCGTGCCGAAATTTAAATTTCTCGGTGGTGCTAGGCTCTAGCTTAAACCATTATCTGGCATAAGTAGTCCAGGCTCGTTACAGGTGACTGGTTAACATGTTCCTTGGTTTACTAGCGCGCAGTCATGTTGAAACGAAAGACATCTGCAAGCGACCAGAGTAATTTCTTCTAACTCATTAGTTACTTAGTTTTAAAGAAAGCATTAGTAATTCTGCCCATCAATAAGATTTAGATGAAAAAAATGGTCCAATAAGATGATCTTCGACCCGACCTTCCTAGACGTAAGTATAAATTGTACTTGGTGGCGATGAGGAAATCCAAAGTGGGATAGCCGTCACTTCATATGCGGTTATTTTGATCAGAGCCGTAGCTAGGCAGGGGCCGGTGGGGCGACCGCCACGAGAGCGACTAGCGCGATAGGGTCTAGGGGCGCCAAAATATCATTTTTCTCCAAGCGATTTAACCTTACGGGGGGTGCCAAAAATGTTCACTATCCCCGGGCGCAATTTGTGGTAGCTACGGTCCAGATTTTGATGATTTAATCACCCGTTTTTCGAGAAATAACATTTGTTTAAAACTAAGAGAACAGGTAGGTAATCATATTTTCATCAGCCATGTTAATAGACCGTGTGCAACAAAATAAGAGAGGACGTCTCTTCATCTCGCTGTTATGGCGTCCTTGTCCACGGAACCTCGGTTCGACGTTTCCAGTATTGAAGAAGAACGGTGGAATGACTTGGTCCAGAACAGTGTCGGATAGCGCCTAGTAAACCTATGACTAACAATAGCTGCGTTACGATTATATTCACCAACATACAATTTTAGCATTAAAGCACGTTTATAATTAATTACAATGGTTGCTAATAAGGTAATGCTAACCATAAATACCAAATTCATCACGACTGGCAATATAATAACCTTCGCGTGGTCTAAAAATGTCTTCATTAAGTTTTAATTATTATAGTTCTATTTGAAATTAAAATTTGATGTCAAATGCATTTACTTAATGAGAATGTTAAAAACCATACAGGCATACATTTGAAACATTTTATCTGCAAGTTTATTTCAAAGGTATTGCCACCTAGCAAGTACGACCTTGCTATTGTCACGGCCTCGTAACTTTTTGAAAAATAAGCCATTTTCGAACTATCCGATTTCATTGGAACATTTTTCAGTTTGCCCTAGAATTTCCATATTGAAATGTTTTGTCTACCACATACCGGAAAATAAATCCGAAATGGTCATTTTTTTCAATTTCTCTAAAATTTCCAAACTAGAAAAAAATATAAACTGATAATAACGTACTTCTAGATAATATACTTTTTGAGAAAACTTGTCTGTTCCAGTAAATTGAGACCACCCACATATATTAATAATTTAACCAAATGTCCCCGATCATTTTCTATACGAGAGATTGATTTTATATCTGGACGAACTATATTAATTAACTAAATTTAGTTACATCTAGGACTCCGATACGCAAGTTTTCTTTCATATTTCCTTCGCTGATGAAACCCGTTTTTACGACTGTAAGGTGATTTCAATCTAAATTATAAAAATTTGTAAGATATTTAACTAAATATTCCAGCAATAGACCACACAACTTAGTTCAGTGAAAGTATTTACTTGGGTATGCAACTGAATAGATATTGGCTAGAGAAAGACAATTTAATTAACCTAAATGATGCCATTAGTCTAGTTTACCATGAACAATGATATCCGAAAAAGCACTACAATTAAAATACAATAGTTAAAGGTCCACACAGGCGTTCACGAAATGTCCAGAGAAAACAGAGTAGCTAGTTCCCTATGCACGTTGCCAAAGCTCGTGACAGCAGCCAAGATCATTAAAATGGCCCGATTTTCCAGTTCCTATTCGCAAACATATGTTTCACTGTCACGTCACTTGGAGGGATAGATAACTGCGTAGATAGAATATTACATTATTTAAATGGCTTTCCTTTGCAGCTTTAATATTTCACACACTAACACTCTAAATAATTTGCCTTGGTTCTGTTGTTCTCAAAGTTAATGAATTAATATTAAGACCCCAACGAATATTAGGCTAACGTGAAAAAATGCGCGTCTATTTTCGGAATGGCTTAAGTTATCTATTGCCCTTAGATCTTAATTAATATGATTATTTGTTGGTTGATAAGAGGAATCCATAAAGCTACTAAGAATGGTAATTCAACCTTAAAGCCCCATTTTCACGCTCACTAGCAGCTAGTTAAAATACTTAAATTATTAGGACGGAAGCGGATTTTCCATTTTCCGCTTCGATCTATTTCAAACAGATATTTTGTGCTTCCGCTTGGAAAACCAGTTAAAATGGAATTTTTTCGCTACTTAGCTTTGTTTTAAAATTTAACGATAGCTTGCACCGGAAGCGAATTTTAACTATTTTTACGCGCTAAGCCACGATATTTCTCGCGGAACTAATTAAGCGGGTTGTAATTAAATTACGTACACTTCTTCAGGTCGGCAGTTTCAACGACTGATTTGTTTTCCAATGATTACGGGGTCACCTAGACGCTACCGACCAAAAACACTACATTGATTTAAAAAATTTGCACTGAGAAAAGCCTTCTTACACGGAAAACACAAGGTCATAATAATCACCACCTTAGGCCTAAGTCATCAAGCGACTTTTGAAGCCTTTAATTCAGGTGGCCGGGTTACAATGCGTAGGAGGGTGGTGGCAAACCCTACTCTAACTATTACCGTTTCTAAAAGTCGGAACCCCCCTTTTCCAACTATTCACAAACTTTCCCTCTTATTGCAATGATTTTTATGTGAAAATTAAGCAAGTTAACTTTTACCTAAAAGCTTTTGTATATACTTACTTCGGTGCTTTTAGTGCTTTTAGGGTGCAGTTCTTTTATAAATTTGAACCTAATTGAGCTTTTTATGAACCCGTTTACAAATATAATAAAGTGTATGTTCATGCTTTGTTGACCTTTACTTAAAAAGTTGAATATTACTTTCATACCATTTGTGGGATCGATCAAAATTCGAATTGTTAACATTAAGCCATATGCGATAACTTTTTGAAAACCAAATCATTTTTGAAAGAAAAAGAACAAAACCACCCTTTTCTTCAAAAAAAAACATTCCAAAACAAACTGGATCAGTCCCATTTTTGTCAAAATGTAAGAAAAATCAGAATATTTACGTATTTTGGACAACGAATGGACAAGGAGTAACGTTGTTAGCTGACGGCGTTATATTTCGTGTCCATCGAAAGCAAATATCGTATTTACTACGTGAAATAAAACGGAAAAACTAAGTTCTTTCAAACACTAAATAGTAATATGTGATTAAGTGTCGGAAAATCCAATTTTTTAGTATATGGTTAATGGAGCTTCATTACAAAAAGTGCATATTAATATCCGAAATTATAATAAAACTATTAGCATATGTAACATAATTACTCATAAGTATGCCACTGTACCTTTATTCCATTCGAAAAAAAAAATAATAATAATCAGCTAGGCTAATACCCAAGGCACCACCTTCGGCCTAAGTCATCAAGCGACTTTTGAAGCCTTTAATTCAGGTGGCCGGGTTACAATGCGTAGGAGGGTGGTGACAAGCCCTGCATGCTACGCGAGCCAACAGCTCCCTACACTAACTATTACCGTTAACCTCGACAAGTTTTTTATCTTCACTAACGGTTTTTTTTCACCACGAACCAGTAAAAAGGTGGACTACGTTAGATTTTTACCTTTTTATTCATCCTAGTAATTTTGGGAGTCACACTATTGGCTACTACCATATTTATTTAAGCCAATGGAAAACCTCTAAATTGAGAAGGAATTTTTTGCGTTGGAATTTTAGTCAGCTCAATGTAGCTTTATTTAAATTTATAAACTCGCTCGGTTTGTGCGGATGAAGTTTAGAAAAATAAAAGGTTGGGGAGAATGACCAATATGGTTCGGTTCAGAGATCACTTTCCGAAAATGGAACAAGTCGTCAAAGTGGGATATTCCACCAGCGTTTTTAAAACCCATACCAAGCCTAGAAGAGCTACATGTAGGCCTAGGCTCAAAAGAATCTGCCCCAGAAAATTTCAACTATATATTTTCAATAAACCTGCTTCTTTTATTTGACAATGCAATTTTATTTTAGAACCTGAGTCTCCGAAAACTTTATTAATTGCATTAACAGCACTTGACAGTATTTTGTAGTTCATTTTAGCTCCTAAGCCTTAGTTGTTCAAACCGGTAACTTTGTTTACTAGAATAATGGCCGTTGGTTTATCAGAAGTAGAGCTAATTGAAGTCAAATATTACATCAAATATGACGTCAAATATTACGTAGGGTACGCACGACGCAATATCTGTGAAACAAACCGTTAGTGAAGAGATAGAGCTAGTTGCATGCTTATGAATAATTATGTTACATATGCTATTAGTTAGTATATACTGCAAACTCAAAGCGAAAGGGGGCCTGCTCCTAATTTTAGGCCTTTTTCACAATCCCTGTTATTTATTTCTAATTCGGAACGTTTTTGAGAATTAACTCACTGCTTCGAAGATTCAGCCCCTTGTTTAGCTTGATAATCTACAGTAAATGTAAATACAAGAAAAAAATATCGTAAGGTCCAATAACATTCGATAGTGTTCCAGTGGACAATGGTGTAGCTAGAAAAATTGGGCATCCATGCTAAACTGGAAAATGGGCCCGTTCTCTACTTAGGCCATGGACAGTTGGTATGGTTGATGCGTACGACTGAGCTTATTGTCCGAAATAAACCGTACTGGGTCATTGGCCTAGTTATGCTCCTCATTGATACAAATTTGGGTCTTATTTATTTTCAAAACTGTTATGGCCTCCCTTGTCGTGGTAGCAAGATTTCACAGGAATGAGAATATGGCTGCTAATAACAGGATCTCACTGGAATTAGGATATGGCTGATAATAGCAAGCAAGATGCCAAAGGAAATAAAATATGGCTGCTAATAACAAGATCTCACAGGAATTGGAATTTGGCTCTTAATAGCAAGATGTCACAGGCATTGGAATATGGCTGCTTACAGCAGTAAAGTTGACAAATAAATTAACAAAATATCAAAGTTAGTATAGAATACAATCCTTAATTTAACGTATATCTTTCATATTAAAATTAAAATTTCGATAATTTTACAATATTTTTTATTGTAAACTAACATAATTAACGCGTATTAACCTAAGCGTTAATTTTGAACAATCCCACTGTAGATAAAGTACTATTTACATTTACGTAACTAATACACTAAACACAAAAGAGATGTTAAGTAAGTTACCTTACAAACGCTTTGTTAATCACTCTATCCATTAATAAAAATTTTTAAAACCACGATTTTCCTTAATATAATTTGGAGTATATGAATGATTTTTACCATAAAGAAAAATTCTTTACGGTGCATTCGCAATCATCTTGTTCTATAAAATCACAAAAAATATCAATTACCACAGCATTCATATAAAAAAAAAGAACCGTTAGCTACCTATAACATTACTTAAAATCAAGATATGTGACTGATAACATATGATTTGAAGGTGAAAATTAGGGCACTCAACGAAAATAATTAAAGGGTTAATTTATGAGTAGTACTGGTCAATGGAAGAGCAAATTGCCCCACTGCGGAATTTTCGAAGTCGTGAAAAGCCCAGTTCACACTATACAATTAATTGGGCCACTTAATTGAAACCAACTAATTGTAAGCAAAGAAAATTGAATACTGTGAACAGAAAAATTGTAACCATTGTTCCAACTTTTTCTGTTCACATTGTACAATTTTCTTGCTTACAGTTAGTTGGTTTAAATTAAGTGGCCCAATTAATTGTATAGTGTGAACTGGGCTAAATTCAGGCCTCTGAACAGTACTAAATTTAACCATCAAAATCAGACGGACAATTTATTAACTTTATTCGAAATTTTCAAAAATCTTTGCTTATCATGTTTATTGTATCTGGCTGAAATTTTGACTTTTTATATAATTATCGTTACGTTGGATTTTAACGGAACCGCTAGCGTTAAAGATGTTTGCTGTATAGCGACTGCCATGCAATAATTGTGGAGAGTTTCAATATAAATTGCAATGGACTGCTCACATATATGGCACCCTGGATGTATATTAGTTTTACTGATATCGGCAGATTTCCGAGAAAAGCTAGAGTTCTTTCACAGTATTTCGTATGAGCCCAATAGGGCGAAACTGGTCTATTGTTGGAATCCCTGGCTGAAAAATTGACTTTCGAAAAACCTGCAAATAGTTCTTGACTACTACCCCGACAATTTCAGAAATTACCTTCGAGACTAAGCATTGCTTGAAATCGTCAATTGCAATAGTAAGGAGCTGCTACTATTGGAACTTTTTCGAAGTTCGACATAAATACCGAAAGTAAAATAGCTTTAAATCGTGGTTTCACCAAACGAGATGCACTTTGTACTTGTGTCTACATGTATATTTGGGAATGCATTTCTAGCGCAAAATCCCATTAATCATAAATACAGATAAAAGTGTTGGATCAGTGCACGAAATTGTAAGAAAAACCTTTAGGCGTTTATAAATAAAATGCACTACGAAACCGACAGACTGTGAACTCCTTGGCGCCTCTACAACAAAAAATCAATTATGAAATTGCACGTGAGGTAGAAAAATCGAAAACGGACTTGGAGGCAAAATCGAAATCGACCAAAGAAATTTTTATTACTCTTTCAACAACAATTGAGTTAGCAAGTGGCCGCCAACACCTGTTACGTTGCACGACATACATAAGAGACAAAATAAAAAAGAACAGTGTATCTAGACTTTTCATTTGCACGATTACTTGTTAATAATTGTAGGTTATTAATATTTCCCAGGAAATTAAGCACTGCAAGCGTCACAATCGACCTAATTTTAGTAACCTTTTTTTGCGATGATTCAAAACAATGTACCGAGAAAATACCACTACCCGGGGCTAACGATTATGCAGGGCCGTAGCTAGGGCTGGGCGGCCGGGGTGGCGCCGTGCGCGCGATAGGGTATAGGGGCGCCGAAATTGGTCCATATTATTATATTAAGGGGCGCCAAAACTGCAGCTCGCCCCTGGCGCCACTTTCTCTAGCTATGGCCCTGCGATTATGTTGCAAATATTATATTTCATCACAGATTGTTATTATAAATAAGTTTGGAAAAACCCATCATTGTTAATAGAATGAAATGAAAATTGAAACCGTAGATATAACAAGAATTTGGGTACGCATAGTTTGAAGCCTTAATCAATATCACCTATATTTAAAATCTGTAATCAAACATTTAAAGACTTAACTGTTGTTACATATTCCAGGTGATTGAAATTTCTTCGCATTGTGATCTTTGATAGAAAATATTCAAAAGCTAAATAACGTAGTACTCAAATACTCGTCTCGAAATTGGGTATTCAAAACGATTAAATGTAAGATCATAATTTTTTTAACCTTTACCCCAACACAGCGACTGTAGAAGGTTAAGTCTTAGGGCTACTTCCTTTTCAATACCCCAAAAGGTATTTTATTAAACATGAAAGAGTAAAATGGCTCTAAAATAAATTATTAGACCTTTTTTAGTACCTTAATGTTTTATAAACCTTTCTTTTAAATGCAGTAAAATAACAATGGTCACATGGCTATTTCATCAGATTAAATCATGAAAGAGCCACAATTACTTGTTAGTGAGAAAGTTTGCAGGTCATAAAATACGGCTTTAAAAAAATACATAAACGATGATTTTGTAGCAGTATCATTTTGAGGGAGTAAGTCTGAAATTTAAATTGAACTCGACTAGAGATTTTGAATTCCAATAGAGCTCGAAGCCAGTTTTTAGAAGTCAAGCGTGATATTGATTTCCAGGAATCGGTATTCCACTCTAAACCAGAACACACCAATAACCCGTTAACGGACAATGGCGCTGCCGACTAGTCGAATCTATTGGGCACTTTTTATTTTCCATTCATCGGAAAAGTTGCATAAGAGACCGAATGTTTCTTCCCCTATGAAGCTGTTAATTAGCAAAATCTGATACACTATTGATATTCAACCGTATTATTTCAACTAGGACCGAAATTTGAAAATTTCACACACATATGAAGTATAATATTATGTTCAAATATAATTAAAAACGTATGTTCACCAATAGGCGCTTCAATAAATGCCGCTCTCCTTTTCTTTCCTCCCCTACGCGCATGCGCGAGTCACTGATTAAAATAGGCTAAAGTTGCTACAGCACGCGCGCATTTTCTCTGTATTACTACTTTTAGGCAAAGCGCTGAACAGGTTTTATTGAAGCGTCTATTCTAATCCTGAATCGCTTGATAACCGAGACGAGTCTTTACCAATTTGCATTAACACGGTTCTTTTAAAATGGAGGAAATTTCTGAAGAAGTTTCCATAAATTAAATAAATGACCATTAGTTCATTATGTTTCCTATTATTTTCGTTTCGATTGAAAAAAACTATTTAACTATTAACAGAAAGTGCGTTACTTTATTTACTTAACTATTAACAGAAAGTGAGTGAAAAGGCTCGATGGAAGTTACATAAAGCCCTTTTCAAGGTCCACAAAGTCTATTAAGTCATTCCAAACCCAGTAGTAGCATTCGAATGGCAGTTGTAAAAGGTATAATCTAGGCTTTAACTAGAGAAGAGGCCTTTTTCCGTATTTTTACGAACAAAATAAAAAAAGTTTTAATTCCATGATTAGTGTAATATTGTTTGCAAATTTAAATAAAGCGGCATTTTAGCCTCATTTTTCCGAATCTAAAAGTAAAACTAAACCTCTAGACTAGCCTTAAACTGATTAACAATGTATCACTATTAATGCTTTGTAGTATGTTTACTGTTATTAGACGTTTTATATCGATAAAAAGTAAAAATAATTTAAAAAAAACTTAAATTTATGGTTAAATTTTTTATTTTTCCGATTTGCGGAAAATTTACCGGAAATTTTTTCGCATTTTATTTTTTCGGAAAATTAGCAACACTATTGTTTTCACCATTCTGATTTTGGCAGATTCAAAATGAAGTGATGATATCGTATTTTTTTTTAAATACGATAACCACTTTTTTTTTAAAGTGGAAACTTTATAGATACGCGATGAAATAAAAATGACCAGCTTTTGGGGACGGAACTAAGATTTATTGGCGAAAAAACACTGTAATTCGGTCAATAGGCCTTCAACGCTAAAATAAAATTGTAGAGACGAAACATGTAGAAAACTATTGGTCACTTTCAGAAAACGATTGCCCTATTTAAAAATATTTTCTTAATAAGAGCCTGGAGAGTATTACGTCATAATAATTCATATCATTAGGTTATTTCAGATATGACATTAAGTAACAGTATTTCTATTCTTCACTTGTTGCCGAAAATTCTTGAGATGACCATTTCTGCGAAACAGATTGTCGTTGAGACTGCCAACCCACCAATCCATAATACCACAGCACCCAATATATGATTCAAACTTAAAATATATGACACGTCATCCACTTTTTCGACGAAGCAATATTTATAACGTAAATCGTCACTCGTTCTACCAGGCACTCGATTCAATAACATAGTGTGACTGATTCTGGACACTCTGAAATGGAGTTAACACAGCAAATCCTGAAGGCGAGGGGCTAACCACTCTCTTACAATCTGTACACCGATTACAAATGAGTACAGCCTTTGGTAGTGCTAAATCTGTACTCATTTACGTAATCATTTTAGTGCAGTCAAAGGTACAGGCATGTACACCGATTACGGGGAGTGGTTAGCCCCTCGCCTGAAGGTTACCGTTATTTGAGTCTCTAAAACGTACCTGCAGTTTATAGCTTTCATTATCTCACGAGGAAGATTTCTGTTGATCAGAAAAGAACTATAAGTGAAGGCGTAGGAATCAGTTGTCCTGAATTTACAAGGAGTGCTTATTTCCTTTTGTAGCAACAGTTCTTTGAAGTTTTTGTCGGTGGAAGCTAGTGCAGCTCTGCCGCTTTCTAAATGTTCCAACAGGTTTAGAGTAAAAGAGCTTTTATATATTTCGGCCTCCTTTCTGATGCACCATTTTTGTCGTTTTTCAATTCTTTTCCATAAGTCCTTCAGAGCCGCAGTCTTAGAATCCTAAATATGAACATTCGTTAAAGTCTGTAACCAGGAATTCAAAATAGGTACAAGGAATAAGTATCGAATGTAGACACAAAATAGAGTCGATTTTGGCTTTGGTCGGAAGTCCTCATTTACGGGCCAATTATTTCCATAACGTTTAGCCATATAAATAAGCTCAATAATAAGACGATTAGCGAGGTGTTACTAATGGAACTTTAAAAATCATAATAAAACATACCTTGTTTTTCGAACAGATTAGTTACCATGTTCAAAAAGTAGTTAAAAAGGACTATTACGACATGCAGCTAACCAACATAACGCTCTCTGGATATTTCATGGATAATGGCACAAAGTAAAGAGTATGAGACGACTGCGAAGTAGATACCCAATTAACAGAAAACCACCGCGAGCTTTCACTGGAATCTTACTTTTATTTTTCCCCGTTAAGTGAGTAATACTTAAAATGCACATTAAAATTAAGTTGTATTGAGCGAAGCAAACCCACTGGGTGGTTTCAATCCATTGTTTTCTTAAGACATAGTGTGAGCGTGGTGCCATGAGTGCGCCCGGACGCAGGTAGGCCAGAAATTGTTTAGATAAATATACTAGGGTAAATTCGTCGAGTTGGTCACCAAAAACAAAAAGCGGTACAGAAACATGTTATCTTTGCAAGCCTTACAATGCCTTTTATGCATATGACTTTGGCGGGGTCCTTTCATGTGAATTTGTGTGCTGTTCGAATTTTTCGAGCTGGTCTTCAAAGGAATAGTCATTTAACTTTATTTTTAGATGTACTTAAAGGAACTACTACCTGAGACTGGTAGAAACGAAATAATAAGGTCAACTAGCCTTTGATAGTGGTAAAAGGTAAAGCTATTATCCTCACCCTCGTACTTCTTAGGGTCAGGTAATATTTACTTTTAGTGGCTATAGCTTCAAATAGAGCAATTGGTTAGTATTAGAGCTGTCACGACCTAGTCACGTTCAAGGTGACCACGTACCTTCACTTCATTAAATTGATTTAAAATTCTTCAGCGGAGTAAGAGTATATATAACCACTAGGAACCACTCCTTCTTTGTAGAGTTTGGAAATTCTTTCCCCACTGGTTACAGGGATTTTCCCTCTAGTTTTTCGGTTTCCCCTTTCCATAAAAACCTCTGGAAGTTAACGGTAATAGTTACTGTAAAGAGCTGTTGGCTCACCACCACTCTCCAACGCAATTTAACCCGGCCACCTGTTTTAGGCATTAAAAATCGCGAGATTACTTGGGCCTAAGGTGGTGCCTTGGGTATTAGCCTAATTATTATTATTATATATCGGTGATTACGAAGAAATTATCCAATTGCCTTAAAATAGGAAAGATCAAAATAACGTGCGATGTTATCGCGTGTGCCCATTTTCACGTGCTTAGATGTTTATCACATACAGAATTTAGAACAAACCTTGAGGAGCTCGACATCTACTTTTCCTTTTGCCAAGACAGGATATACTTGGGGGTACTTCGCGAAATCGGACAAGGTCGAAATGAATTTCGAAGGAAGTTTGACGCTGAATTTCGAAACGAGAACTCCGCTGTAGACATTCATCACAACCAAGGTGCATAGAATCCACGTCGAAAACAGGCATCGACTGACCAAATTTGTCGGCAAAAAGATGGAACCTTAGATAAAATACGGTAACCTTTGAAACATCCCATGGTTCACAAATACGACTTTTTTACCTTTGCCCATAAGAGTTTCCCAGACCAACCAAACATGGTCGTACAATCGCCTAGGCCTCTCTGCCGGTCTACCAAAGTTCAAAATCCAACTGAAAAAGATCAGGAGAAGTATGGCGCCAAGGATCATAAGGTAGAGCTTTAGAAAAAATTATAACATTTGATATAGTGTGCTGCTTAAGTAATTTGAACCGCATACTTACACTGCTATCCATAGCTTCTAAGAAACTAAAGTTAATCGATATTGCGTAGTTGTTGATGGGTGGTTCTCGGCCGACTAAGAATCGTCTTTGATTGGAAGCAAATGTGCTGGTAAAACTGGCCACTTGAAAACGGGCTTTCGTTTGAACGATGCTTCCAAAGCCAATGTGGACAATCTAAAGTATATGTAATACGAGACCTCTATTGATATAAGGATCCTTGCACTAGCGCCCCTAACCACCACCGCTCACATTACATTTTTTTGTAGCATCCCAATAACTCCAGTCCAAGACCCATTCTGTTTTTCTGAGCCTATCTGCTTGTCTTCAGGTGATAAAGTTCTAAATCTACAAACATTTCAAAGTAAATTAAAATAGTGTGATTCTGTACGAATTATTAAACTCGAAATTCAAATAGATTGGTGTCAAGTTACTTTTAGAATTACTCTTAGCTCTTACATTTAAAAAAAATGCGTTAATTGAATGGCAATCAATAAAATGTAACTGCTGATATTACGTCGTATACGTCCTACCTCTACGACAAACCGGGGCTACTATAATAAACAATTACTCTCAGCCACTTCGGCATTTGATTTCAAGGAAATTGATATCACTTACGAAACATTTAGGGACAATATGCAGTAATTCCAAAGCATTTTCATTTTCCCTTCTGCAGGCTGAGGACCTATTGGAGTGTTCACTAGCCGTATTGAATTCGTCTAAATGTAAAATGTATTCGAATTACAGTTCGAAACCAGTAATTCACATCTACTGTTAAGAATGATTATGTAAGCCAAGGTAGAACATGAAATGGGCATAACGTCATGCGGGACATTACTCTCAACTCCGCTGTATTGCACAGGAAATTATACCACGCGAACAGAGTAAAAATCTCTCCAATTAGCCCTATAAAAGTCAACTGCGTCCTGCATCAATGAATGGGTGAATATAAATATATTTATTACTATACGCCATAAAGTTTTCAATTGAGGTTTTTGTTTCATTAAAAATATTAAAACGTTCACTATCAGCTATTTAACTGATTTTAAAATTAAAGCAATCAATATCAACTGCTTTAATTTTTACTGTTGAAAAACTCAATTGCTATCCCGAAGCTGTCGTATCTCCTCCGCTGTGCCCCCGTGTGGTGTGACGTCTCTGGCCTTATGTCGTTCGATGAAACCCTTCGTTCGGCGCTGGGAACAGTTACGAACACTCTCATGGACGAGGCACCTTGGCTACAGTCGTCGCTTCCCGTGTCTCGAGGAGGCCAGGGTATTCGCCACGCCTCTACTCTCGCTTTCCCCGCGTTTCTCTCGTCGGTATCCATCGTGGAGGCCTTAGTCCGCGCAATTCTCCCTGCCTCTATCGACCCTAACGGGTTGGATTTTTCCAACACTTCATCTCAGTGGGAAATCCTTTCGGGTGCGGTCTTGACATCGCCGGATCTCCGAAGTCATCAACGCGCGTGGGAGGCCCCACTTGTCGACCTGTCTATCACTCGGTTGTCCGCCCGTACTTCCAGTGACAGGGACAAAGCCCGGCTACTCTCGGTCATCTTTGCGGACTCTGGGTGCTGGCTAACCATTCTTCCTTCGCCGTCCTTGGGCACGCTCTTAGACGACGACTCCTTTCGGATTGCTGTCGGCCTTCGGTTGGCTGCCGAAATTTGTGTCCCAAACATTTGTAACTGTGGAAGCCGTGTGGACTGCTAGCGCACCCATGGTTTGAGATGCAAACGAAGCTGTGGTCGGCTGTCACTTACACGCGCTCTTATTTCTGCCGGTGCTCCGGCCATTCTAGAACCCCCCGGTCTGTCGCGGGACGACGGAAACGACCTGATGGCATGACCTTGGCCCCCTGGTCCGGTGGGAAATCCCTGGGCTGGGACTTTACGCGCACCGACCCTCTAGCCCCGTCCTTCTTGGCGTCTTCCTCTTCAGCCCCCTTCTGGGCTGCAACCCCGGCCGAATTACGGAATAAATAAAAATACGCGGGTTTGGAAAATCGGTTCCTCTTCACTGCTGTCGCGGTTGAAACTCTGGGCTCTTTCGGGCGGGATAGTCTGGCCTTGATCCATTCGATAGGCCGTCGCATCAAGGAGGTCACTGGCGAGCATCGGTCGGTGACTTTCCTTTTTCAACGGATTGCCATCGCGATGCAGAGAGGCAATGCGGCCTCAATATTAAACACTTTCCCTCCGGATGGCTCACTCGCAGGCCCGGACTGGCCATAAGGGCGATCGGGCGCGCGCCCGGTGCGCCCCAAGTTAAAAAAGGGCTCGGCGCCCCTAAAGCGCCGAACATAGTTCCCCCGATCGCGAATCGCCCTAGGGTCAATTGGCCAAAAAGGTTTGGGCCGTGAAAATATTTCACTAAAACTCTGAAATAAAAAAAATTTGAATAACTCGAAAATAATAAAACATAAATATAAATGCATCCATATTAGTATTATCCAAATAAAAATATGGCTTTCGAAGTTTTAGCTGAACATGTTCAGTCTTTAGATTACTATAACGGAAACCGATTATACAGAATGATAGTTTTAGTTCGATACTCTTTACTCTGTACATCACTCATTTGGCAGTTGACACTAGCTGACATTTATATTTGTAAGTTATTTTTATTTTCTGTATTTTTAATAATTCATTAATTAAATTTAAATGATTTTGATAATACATATATTAACTGGTTTACAAAGTGTAATAATCCTGAATTAACCGTTTTAAATCGAAAGCCAAACGAGGGTGGTGGACCATGGATTTTACGTATTCAAAAGTGAAACTAAATCTTTCACGTTTCCCTCAAACGTTCCATATTTTTTAATGAATTATGATGTAGTAGGGTGCACGACCACACAAGACGTAATAATATTTTACAGGTAATACTAATATACCGTTATAGATAATACGTTTTAATTCGTGCTAATTCTACGATTCTACTTAGGCTTTGACAGGAAAATTTAATTTTAAAACCTCAATAGTTATTAAGATAAATGTAAATAAATAAGCGAAGAAAAACCCGTGAACTTAGGATCAAAATAAACCAGTATTTTTATTTAAAAACGACGAGCTACGGCTTGAAACATCTCAACAATTTTTAAATAAAATTACTAGTTTCTTTTTATCTTTAATTCACGGGTCTTTCTTCGAAATTTTATTTACTTTTATCCTATATATTTTAACTGTGAAAATTAATTAGTATGGATTTTTCTAGTTTATAGATATTCTCTATTCCCGAAAATTCACACATGTTATAATAACGTTATCCCATGTGCAACTTACTTTTGCACTTTAACGAGTTACAAGTTCTACGCTACTTCACTTTAACATCGTTTTTATTTCATCTTGTTACAATATACTGATTTCCCGCAGTATACATCATATAATATAACACCAAAACTCAAATCATAGTTTAGTCCACAACTTGTAATACTTTAGTCGTGTACCCTACGATATATAAAAATTAGTAAAAGAATAGTTATTTCTAGTTCTTCTGTGCCTTGGGGCGGATGTAAATTAATTTCCGTCGCCTTAAAAAAATAAACGATTATAATAAGTTAATAAAACCGTTTTAAACGTCTAATGGAGCCTATGGAGGGGCCGAGTATTGTTACCAAAAAGAAAAGCTCGTCAGGTGAATTTGAAAAAAGTCAGGTGCTCAGAATAGGTCAAGTAAACTTCAAAAGGATCTTGTCTCTGCCGGAAAAGACTAAGCAAAGGAAACTGTTTGACCTTTTTAAGCGTGATCCAGCTAATGAAGGTGAATATAGTGATTATTATTAACATATGTAACATAATCACTCATAAGTATGTCATAAAAGCATTTTCGTTAATGAAGCCTTGTTCACGGGATATGACGTAAATTACGTCACTTACAACTCCGTGACGAAATATGCGTCATCAACTTTACTGATGGGAAACGGAAGTTAGTGAGAATTCCTCGCGCGTTTCTGGCTTTGCCCATGTCAAGTTTAGCTCGTGCCTCGCGATCACGTGATTTCATTTCCATGGTAACCTTTTCAATAGCGCAAGGATTATAAGCATTTTTGTATTTTTGGGTCCGCTCAATGTATGTTCCGCGTGAAACAAGGTCTCATTGAATTTTTTCAATGGAAATATTATACTGAGGCATACTTATGAGTAATTATGTTACATATGGTATTAAGTAATTGCGGTTGAAGTGTCAGAATAGGACGAACCACAATACTTTCGAATTTTAAGGGTATCTCAAGAAAGAACTAGTCGATTTGAAGTACGTCATTCGGTCGTAGGCTAACTTTGAAGAATACTTAGGGACTTTTCTTTATTTCCGCGCCCTAAATATTAATTTAACTTGTAGGGAGAGCTATGCATAATTAAACCCCCCAAACCGACTGAAAAATTTGTTGGGTTTAGTTTCCTAAATTTTCTAGATTGTAGATAACTCCTAATTGAAATTTGAAATAACGATACGATGTTATAATAAAAATGGATTTATTGCGGGTTGAAAATAGTGACCCTTCTCGTTGGGCCACTGGAGAATTCTGCCCGAAAGGAGGCAAACAAAAAACGTGGAAAACTTCGCTTTCCACAATATAACACAATACACAGTAGAAACAGAATAAAAATGGGTTTTATTTTACGCTAGTTGAAGGTCAGAGGGACTAGGTCGTGCTGGAGCTGGTATATAGTGGGGAGCTAGGGGGAAGTACCTGTTAAGAGGGGATTAAGAAAGGGGCTTCAGAATTCGGCCCAAGAACGGTTTCTCTCTTGGATTTTAGGCTATTTTTGAAGAAAAAAGGGGTCAAACACATTCCTTATAAAGTTACAAATTACACAAATATAAAGAAAAGAAGTACAAAAATTACACTAATAAATGAAATATCAAAAATTATACACTGAACTTAAATTCAAATCTCCTTCAATTCACAATGATTTCACACTCCGCCGCGAAATACGTTAGTATTTACAACACAAATATTGTCTCGATTGTTTCACTTGAGTTTTCGATTTAATTGTCCGTTGGGTAGATGTTCAATTTTAAATTTAAAACACTTAATTTATGCACAGATAAAACAAACAAAAATGGTAAATTTCACATTTTAATTTTTTATTTTATTTTTACGATTCAGTGATCTGAATTTTCACGAACTGATATCGCGTCTATCTCTAAGGGATACAGGAGTTGAATAGGCCTTCTAATTAAATTGCCATTGGAGGTTCTCAAAATGCAAGACCTCATTTGGCCGTCTCGGCCAACCAGTGTTTCTGTCACTACTCCTAATTTCCATAAGAATGTTTCTACACTTTTATCAAAAATCATCATTACATCTCCAACTTTAATTTTACATTCCTTGTTTGCCAATTTGATTTTATGCGCAGATCTTAATTCTAGCAAATATTCTTTTTTCCACCTGTTCCATAACCTAGTCATTAGAGCGGAGCGATATTTTTGTCGATTGTTAAATTCAAGTTGTGTTCTGGGTGCTTTTTCATTTCTAACAATTTGAGGTGGCATACTCGTAACACGTTTTCCAATTAGAAAATGGGAAGGGGTTAAGGGTTGGGGATCATTTGATTCGTTATTTACATAAGTGATTGGCCTGGAATTTATAGCGGCTTCCGCTTGAGTTAACAATGTCTCCATTTCTACAAAGGTTAAAGCTGCTTGGCTCAAATTCTTCTTTAGAATTGATTTCGTACTCTTTACTAATATCTCCCACCATCCTCCATACCAGGCGGCCCTCTCGACTATAAAATGCCAGCTAATGCCTTTTTGGCCATAGAAGTTTAGAACTTCTTCACTCTTCAGATTAGACCAAATTTTAGCTAAGTCTCTATTTGCCCGATCGAAAGTTTTCGCGTTGTCACTGTATATTTTGCGCGGTATTCCTCTTCTCGAAATCGTTCGCGTCAATGCCATTAAAAAATCGCGCGCGCTCATTGACGTCACGAGCTCTAAATGAATCGCCCTAGTGACGGCGCGTGTAAAGAGACAGATGTACGACTTTTGCTTTTCTTTTTCGCCTCTCGCCGACTTGAGGTGGAAGGGACCGGCGAAGTCTACTCCGACCACTTCGAAGCTTAACGCTTGCTCAATACGATCTTGTGGGAGGGGGGCCGTGGGGGCGTCTCCTGGTTTTGCCGATTCTTTTCGACATTGAAAGCAACCTTTGACTGATTTTCTTGCGAGCTGTCTTCCAGCGATTATCCAATAGTTTTCCCGAGATTGGGTTAACGTGCTTTGTATGCCTCCGTGCATCATTTGCGTGTGGCAACGATCCATAATTAGTCTTGATAATCTTTGTTCCTTTCGAAGAATGATTGGATGTTTTGTTTCGTAGGCCATGTTAGCTTCCGTTAATCGACCTCCCAAGAGTAAGATTTGATTTCCGTTTAATAGTGGTCTAAATTCGGCAATTTTGGAATCCTTCTGTATTTTCTTGTTATTTTTCAGCGCCAAGATTTCTTTTCCAAAATCTTCCATTTGAACGCACCTTATCCAGGTATTTTCCGCGCAGTGTAGTTCTTCTGTTTTAATTACTCCCTCGTACGCTTTGTTTTTCTTGACGTAGTAGTCGATGAATCGGAAGACGTATGCCGTGATTCGAAGAGCTTTGTCCAGGTCGTTCCATCTATTGAGGTTCATGATTTGATTGATACCGCGTTTTTCGGTCGTTGCGACTGCTAAAATCGTTTTTCTTTTCTCCTTCTCCACCAAAGCCAGATTTGTTTCCGGTAATATGTCTTCTGGCCATTCAGATTTATCCATCTTGAGCCAGGTGGGGCCCTCCCACCATAATTTGCTTTTGGCCAATTCTTCGGCCTTAGCCCCTCTTGTTGGAATGTCCGCTGGATTATTGTTCCCTGGGCAATGCTTCCATGTTGCGGGGTCTGTCAATTTTTGAATTTCGACCGCCCTATTTTGAACGAACGGTCTCCAAACCTTTGTCGATACCTTGACCCAGTTTAATGCGATGGTCGAATCTGACCACATGAAAATGTCCTGCTTTTCCGGTTCGAATACGCTTTTTATGTTGTTTACCAAACGAGCTCCCAGAACGCACCCCATAAGTTCCAGGCGTGGTAATGTTAAGTCATCTTCCGAAGGGTCGATCATTTTGACTGGCGCTACCCTGGCCTTCGACGTCACCAGGGAGACTCCTATTTGGCCGTTTACCGTTACGTATCTCACGTACGCGACCGCCGCGTACGCTCTTTTGCTGGCGTCGCAAAAACAATGGATTTCTTTCCCTTTAATTTGATCAGCTTCAACTCCGTTGAGATAGTAGCGGGGTATCTTGATTTTCCTTATCTCTGGTAGCTCATTGCACCATTGTTCGAATTCGGCCGCAATTTCGCCACTCAATCTTTCATCCCATTTTGTTTTCTTCTCCCATAACGATTGAAGAATAAATTTTGCCCGGATGGTATATGGGCCCAATATACCGATAGGGTCAAAGATCTGAGAGACCGCGCTGAGTGCATAACGTTTGGTGAGCTTGATGTCCTTGATTATTTCGATTAAATTTGTCAGATCGAAATTGAATGTGTCCGTGGTAGGGTCCCATTGCAATCCCAAGATTTTTTGACCGTTAGGTGGCTGAACTTCAATTTTGGTGAGTGCTTGGGGATTGCCGGCTTCGTTTCCCCACATCTGACGTAATTCTGGCGAGTTGGTCTGCCATTTCCTAAGGTTCATCTTCGCTTCACTTAAAATTTCTGACATCCGCCTGGACAGCTGGAAAGCGCTCGCGACGTTTTGGTCTCCAGCTACTAGGTCGTCGACGTATAGGCTCTCGTTGAGAAGTTTCACGGCCTTTTCATCGTAAGTGTCGTTGTATTTTCTGAGGTGATGTTTGATTGTGGCTGCTAGTAGATATGGGCTTGAGGTCACCCCGAAGGGTACCCTGGTCATTCGTAACGGCGTGAATTCGTTCTCTTTCACTTTGCCGCTTGCCTCTTCTTGAACCCATAAGAATCTGCAGGTGTCGCGTTCTTCCCTAGCCAATGATACTTGAAGGAACGCCTTCTCAATGTCGGCGACAATAGCAATGGGGTAGTTTCTGAAGCTCAATAGTAACAGGAGTAGGTCCGGGTTGAGACTTGGTCCACTGGACAGACAATTGTTTAGCGATGGCACTCCATTTTCGTGAGCGGAGCCGTCCAGAACTGCGCGCAACTTCGTTGTTTGACTTTCGGCTCGACTGACGCCTTGATGTGGCATGTAATACGTTCCTGGTTTGCTTGCCTTTTCGTCTTCAGGGACGACTTCCACGATGCCAAGTTTGAGTTGCTCGTCTATGATGTCCTTGTACGCTTGGTAGTACTCTGGGTTTTTATTGAATCTTTTGGCTAAACTTGCGATTCGTTTCGTGGCCATCGGTAAATTGTCAGGTAGGATGTCCTTCTCGGTATTCCATGGAAACTTGACTTGGTACCTCCCTTCTTCGGGATCGAATCTGATGTCTTGTTCGAATCTGTCTAAAACCTCGTTGCCTTCCGATGGTTTTTTGGGTTCTGTTTTGATTCCGATGGCTTCCAAATCCCAGAAATTTTGGACGATTTTCGTTAATTGGGAGTCTTGACATTTGTTTGTCATTACTGAGATTAAATTGTTTTTGATTTCTAACTTCTTCACGTTTGTCTTCGGGGAGCTCATAGGACCTTCGACTGTCCATCCAAAAATGGTTTCCAAGGCCACTAATTTGTTTTGTAGCCTCTCCACCTTTCCGCTGACCACTTCCCAATAATAATCACCTCCTATCAATAGGCTGATTTTTGAACTGCTGATGCTTTCTTTACTTGGGTCGTCTGCTAGGGTGATGCTCGTTTTCTTCACGAAATTCCTGATTTCTTGACAATCCTCAGTTTTCGCCCTGCAAATGAAAGGTACCGCAACGGCCTCTACTTGAATTTGTTTTCCGCAGTCTGAGACGTTTTGAACCGTTAATCGTACGATTTTCATCTTTTTCTCCTCCGCGATTTCATTTCCGAATTCTGAGATGAGGATGTTAGTTTCTCCGATGACCGGAAGTTGTAGGTTTTCGGCTACCTCACTCAGGATGAAAGTCCCTTGACTTCCATTATCTAGGACGAGTTTGAGAGTACCGGATCCGCAGTTCCTTGGGTAATCCGGGTTTTTTACGATGACTTGAGCGGTCTGTAGTAAGACGTTTCTTCGTTCAAAGTCAAAAATGGTGTTTGTACTGATGCCTTTCGGTTCCTCGGCTCTCAGTTTGTGGGATCGATTTTGCTCGCAAACCGCTTTGTTATGTTTTCTTCGGCAGATCGCGCAGTTTTGATGTTGCGAGTCGCAGTTCCGCGCCTCGTGGTGGGGTTTTAAGCAGACGTAACATCTTCTCTGATCTCGCAGAATTATCTTCTTCTCTTCGAGGGTGTAATTAGCGCAATTGAACGTCGCGTGGTCGGAGCTTTTGCAGAAAATGCAGAATAAACTTCGCTGATTAACGTTGGTTAGCAACGAGTTTGCCATGGGCGTGGAATTACGCGCGTGATCCGATCGGTGATTGGGGTAAGCATTTGATTTTCTCTCCGGCGCGCGTGATTGCGATTTTTCTTTGAAACGAGATTCCCCCAAAAGCGCGCAAGTTTCGCGGCCTTCCACTTCACTTTGCAAAAAGTCGGTGAACGCCTTTAAATTCCAGTCACCATCTTTAGAGTGTTTTCGACTATAGTCTAATCTTACGTCTTTTGGCAAGCATTCAATCAATCGAGGGCAAATAAAGGTACCACTTAAGGTGGCATCTACACCTAAACCCTTTAAGCATCTTACATTTAATTGGATCTTATCATATAAGTTTCGTAGGCCTGAAATATCGCTCGAATCCGACACTTGCTCTAAATTCATTAACCGCTTTCCATGAGTATGAATTACTAAATCCTTTCTATCAAATCTCTCTTTTAGAATTTTAACCGCCTCGTCATAATTCTCCTCGCTAGCTTTCATTCCTATTAACGCCTTTTTTGCATCACCTTCTAAAAATGAATATAAATAATTGAACATTTCTACCTTAGTGGTTTTCGGTTTGTCTTGAAATGTAGTTTGAAATGCGCTCCAAAACCCAGCCCATTCCGTGATGTCTCCGGAAAACTTCGGTAGATTTAGCGTCGGTAGTCTCGATGCTTCTTCGCGGATGACCGTAACGTTGCTGACTCCGCTCGCCCCGTTGTTTGATGGAATTGCCGATGCCTGGGCTCCGTTAGCTTTCTTCACCATCCTTTGCGCCTTTATTTTCAACAGCTCGAAGTTGATCTTGTCGTAGTAGCCTTCAATTTCGACGGCTTCTTTCTCCAGGGTCGTCGCGTCTGTAATTGTAGCTAGTACCGCTTTATCCAGATTGACCAGGATCGTCTCTTTTGATAATAGCAGCGTCAGTTGGTCTTCGATGTCTTCCACCGGTGTATTTGGATTACTGAATAATGTGGCCATTCCATTGGTTGCTTTGGTTACAGCTGTGCGCGCCGGAGTTCTTAATGACTTGTACTTTGCTACTTCCGCAGTCTCTGTTGTTTTGTCCTTATTTCCTCTCGAGTCTCCTTTTCCGTCCGCGCCGCTGGAGTTTTGCATGATTTGTTCGTTGGCCATTTTCGCTTATGACCGTCTCGATATTGATTCACTTTCACTATTGTTAAAAATAGCCCGTAATTGTTCACAATTAAATTGAAATCTAAAGTTCCGTATGCGTCCGTTTGTCCCGGGTTTCCGACACCATGAAGAATACTTAGGGACTTTTCTTTATTTCCGCGCCCTAAATATTAATTTAACTTGTAGGGAGAGCTATGCATAATTAAACCCCCCAAACCGACTGAAAAATTTGTTGGGTTTAGTTTCCTAAATTTTCTAGATTGTAGATAACTCCTAATTGAAATTTGAAATAACGATACGATGTTATAATAAAAATGGATTTATTGCGGGTTGAAAATAGTGACCCTTCTCGTCGGGCCACTGGAGAATTCTGCCCGAAAGAAGGCAAACAAAAAACGTGGAAAACTTCGCTTTCCACAATATAACACAATACACAGTAGAAACAGAATAAAAATGGGTTTTATTTTACGCTAGTTGAAGGTCAGAGGGACTAGGTCGTGCTGGAGCTGGTATATAGTGGGGAGCTAGGGGGAAGTACCTGTTAAGAGGGGATTAAGAAAGGGGCTTCAGAATTCGGCCCAAGAACGGTTTCTCTCTTGGATTTTAGGCTATTTTTGAAGAAAAAAGGGGTCAAACACATTCCTTATAAAGTTACAAATTACACAAATATAAAGAAAAGAAGTACAAAAATTACACTAATAAATGAAATATCAAAAATTATACACTGAACTTAAATTCAAATCTCCTTCAATTCACAATGATTTCACAAACTTGGGCTTCATAACGAACCAGGGCCGGCTCAAGAAATATTTTTCACCCGGGCAAGAGGGGTTTTTGGCGCCCCTCTTGTTTTGAGACTACATTAAACTACCCCCCCCCCCCCCGTAAAAAACATTACCATGTCCATGCTATAAATTTACCGTTTTCATAACAATAAATAATCCCTTTAATCACTTTATAAATACTTTGTGTAAACATATTTAATACCTTCTTTATGGTACATGGTCATTTTACATGGAGCTTGAAACACTAGGTAAGGTGGCCAGACTAGTATACCTAAAGTACATTAATTGTAATGTCCATACTGAATAGAATCACGGTTAATATGTGAAATAAAAGAATTAAGTTTACGAAGAACCCGTGAGTTAAAGATAAAAATAATGGATATTTTTATTTTTAACTCACGGGTTGTTCTTAGTAAACTTTATTCTTTTATTCATTACATTAATTGCTTTAACAACTTAATTTAAAAACTTTTTTGCGGGAGTTTTTAAGGCCTACACTTATGAACTTTTTTAAAGCTGTCGCTGGCTTTTCTGCTTCAACGGCTTCTCTCCATTTCCTTTTTTTATTAAAAGAACCAGAATGCTTCTTTTTCTCGGACATCTTAATTCAATTCAACGTGACTCTAATTAATATCTATCTAACTAAAACTATTTAACTGAAACTAATAAATGGCTTTCTGCGCGTGCGCGTAAAATAGAAGAAACTACTGCAACCACGGACACGCGACAGCTTAAATCGTACCAATAGACTGCTTTAGAACTGAAAATCGAAAACGATTTAAATGCATTTTAGAATAGGTTTTTCGTGTCGGTGTTTTTGTCATAACTTTGTATAGCATCCAGCTGAGCTGCTAGTGTATGTTTTATGTTCAGTCGTGATGTAAATACCAATAATTTTAATGTTTTTCTACGGTTAAATATAGTTCGCTGAACTATTCTCTAGGGTATATATGTTTAGTCGAACATCTAACCGTAGTTTCTCGGCCTTCCGGCTATGATGAAAATGTAGTACTTGTTACGCTGTGAATATGTTAATCGGTTCGTAGGAATAACCGCATCTTGTAAAAATTGCATTAAACCTAATTCAGCTGTATTTTGTAGAGGTTAAGCTAATATTCAGGTGGAAAATGCAACAATCTAAGCAGGACCAGGGATAAAAATAAGCGCCGGCTTAAATGGGAACATAGTACTTCTCAGGGATAAGAATATTTAAGTATTATCGAGAAGGTCAAACCGACCCTCAAATAAGCTATACTGAACCGAAAATTAGTAAATTCGTCGTAATCGTGTTTTATTTCCAATTCAAAAATTCCTTTTTATTGCTTGGGGACCAACTAATTTCACATTTCTGCCACCAGGTTTAGCAAAAACTAGGAATAATTGGCGCTAGTCACGTTAGAAAGCAGGCAACTTTTCGATTTATTATATACTCCCTTTTTACGATACGTTAGGTTAATAATAAGTTGGACCATAATTGGTTCGTTATGGCTAGGTCCTGTTCTCTAGGTCGCGTTGTAAACGGCCCAACGTGATGGCAAGAATGGGGTTGGGGTGGCGCAACGCGCCCCCAGCGCTCGAGCGTAGCAAGTGCGCGTATCCGTCAGCCGACAGCACATAGCGTATGATTCTTAAGATTATCTCACATTTCCAGCTATAGTTCCCGTTGAGCTTACGTTATGTTAGGTGGCCGCCACGAGCTTAGGCTAGGTAGGGTAAAATGACTGCCGCAGGCCTAAGCTAGGCAGATACCATTTATTCATATTAGTCGAACGACTGAGAAGCTACCATTCGCGGTTCGACTAGAAACATTTTCCAAAGAGAGTAATTCGACGAACGATATTTCACCAGAGGAAAACATGGAAATCATTTACAGCGTAGCAGGACCTTAATCGTACGCTAGCAGCCCAGGTGGATGCTAAACAAGGTTATTTATTTAAAAAAACCCACAAACAACCCTTCTTCAAGGAAAAATGGCTTAATACGCAATATTTACGTCATGAGAAGCCGCGCATATGGAAACCCGCGCTAGTGGGGAAAAACTGCCCTAATGCTAATCTGCGCAAACGGTGAACTGCGCAAATGAAAAACTGCGGAAATGGGAAAATTTGCGCAAATGGTAAACTGCGCTATTGAGGATCTGCGCAAATGGCCACTACGCAAATAGGACTACAGAAAAAAATTATAAACCAAAATTAAACGCTAGTGTAGATAGTTGAACGTAAAATCCAGTTAATAATGAAATAAGGATATTTTCATTAGTGTAGGGAGCTGTTGGCTCGCGTGGCATTAGGGCTTGCCACCACCATCCTACGCATTGTAACAAGGCCACCTGCTTAAATACATTAAAAGTTGCTAGATGATTTGGGCATAAGGTGGTGCCTAGCATATATGCTATAGCTGTTTATTATTTATTACTTAAGTTTACGAAAATCGTTCAATGTTGTTCAAGGTTTTAAATTTGATTTTCTTAAAGTGCCGTACAACTAAATCAAATATTTTCGAGGTGATATCAATGCCTAAAGCAGTAGATACTAGTACAAGTTGAACTTCAGCGTAAGACCAGATGGTGGAAGAAACAGCTAGAATTTGAATCTAAAACAGGAGACCGAGTGTCACCGTAATGTGATTTGGGGCCCAGATTACATCCCTTCGAGACCTAACACCAAATTTTATGTGATGAAGTTACTTCTAAGAATACGGCTTTGGAAGCATATACAGGGTCTTTTTTTTTGCTCGGAAAAGTGTTTTTTTCAAAAACTATTTATAGTACCGATTTCAAATTTGGAAGGTCAATTCTCTATACCGGGGGACATCAGTTTGAGAAATTTGAGCGTTTTCGGTAATGTTTTTCACCAATTTTGAAAAATTATTTTTCGACCACTAGGTGCGAGATAAAAAAATTCTATTATAAAGTTGTAGGCCGTCATCGAAAACCCTTAAAAATTGTTCACTCGACGAAAAACAATTTATTTATCAGTGAAAATTCGAGCTTGAAAAATTTACAAGTTGGTGAAGCCAAATTACGATTGTTTGAAACGATAATTGAAACCGAATTACCTAATCCAGTTGAAACTTTGGTTAAAAAAACGACCGGATTTAAAAAACACGAGGCTATAGGTCAATCCTAAACATGCATTGGGTATTTAAAGGAAAACTTTGGGAGATTATTATCAGTGTTTGATAATATTTCGAACAATGCCTCGTTATTCAGTAGCTGAGCGTACTATGGAGAAGCAGCGCAAAACCTTAGAAGAGTGACTGAAATCTTCGCAGAAAGACATCCAAATGGAGCACCATCTGTAAATACAGTAAGACGAGCAATTCACGATTTCAATCAATTTGGTAACTTGCAACCGGATTTAGACTTCGAGAACAATGTACTCGCGTACTTTGTGGCATATCCTCGTCACAGTTGCGCTAACGCCGCTGCTGATTTGGGTTGTTCTGCAAATCGTGTGTGGAAAATTCTTCGTAAGAATCGCTATCACCCATACAGAGCTACGCTCCACCAAGGACTAATTGACGGAGACCATCAAAGACGTTATGAATTTAGCAACTGGTTACTAAATGCTGTCCAAGAAGATAGACAATTTTTGCGCCATGTTTTGTTCTCCGACGAAGCGTCATTTTCTAGAGATGGGCCCTTTAATCATCAAAACAGCCATCTTTGGTCTGACATCAACCCACATTGGGGTTTTGAATATCTCACCAGGTTCAATTTGAACGGGTCAATGTTTGGGTTGGACTTGTTGGAAACCGTTTGATTGGTCCCTTTTTCCTGCCGACGAACCTCAACGGCCAAAGGTATTTACATTTTCTACAGAACGAACTGAGTGACGCAATCGACGACCTTCCATTGGCTGAAAGACGTTAGTTGTGGTTTCAGCAAGATGGCGCCCCTCCGCATTTTTCCCGGCATATAACTGAGCACCTCAACAACGAGTTTCCTGAAAGGTGGATAGGGAGAAATGGTCCAGTGCATTGGCCAGCAAGGTCACCTGACCTAACACCGCTGGATTATTTTCTCTGGGGATTCGTTAAAGCAAAGGTATACGCCACGCCCATTGAAACTAGGGAGGAACTCATTAGACGAATAATCAGTGCTTGCCGAGACGTCACACCAGAAATGGTAGAGAAAGCGTTTGAGAACTTAATTGTCCGCGCACAAACCTGTGTTGCAGCCAATGGTGATATTATTGAAAATGTTTTGTAAAAATTTATGTGAATAAAATATCTGCATTTAAAAACCAAACGTGTACATTTTTTCAAGTGTGAAAACTCTACTACGTTTGTATTAGACTTGTTCCCTTTTCAATTATCGTTTCAAACAATCGTAATTTGGCTTCACCAACTTGTAAATTTTTCAAGCTCGAATTTTCACTGATAAATAAGTTGTTTTTCGTCAAGTGAACAATTTTTAAGGGTTTTCGGTGACGGCCTACAACTTTATAATAGAAATTTTTTATCTCGCACCTAGTGGTCGAAAAATAATTTTTCAAAATTGGTGAAAAACATTACCGAAAACGCTCAAATTTCTCAAACTGATGTCCCCCGGTATAGAGAATTGACCTTCCAAATTTGAAATCGGTACTATAAATAGTTTTTGAAAAAAAACACTTTTCCGAGCAAAAAAAAAGACCCTGTATATATGGCCAGTTAATTTGCACTAATACCTATGGCACTTGGTAAACTACGTGGTGTTGCATAGTTTTTACAAAGTTGTGAAAGGGTGGAATAGAACTATCGTAAAAGTTTCTGGTTATATTTTTCATTTTGGTTTACTCTTGCAATGTCGGGTCTTAGTTGTAAGCTCCCGCAATAAAACGTGCTAGAAAAATCTAGCTTCGCCGTACAGCAGCGGTGAATAAAATGGAGACAATACCGCATTTGAAGCTTATAACTAGGGTTATTTTAGTTTAAGTTTAAGGTTCGCAGGCACTTCTGACTATAAAATTTAAAGAAATCATTGAATACTTCTGGAGTGATGAGCTCCTGATGGTATTGTTTGATCTGATTAAATGGTTAAGTAAATGTATATTTAACAAAGAACGAACTTTGTGTAAGATGTTAATAGAAATGACCAAATTAAGTTCTACCTCCACCAATCCAACGATGTACGTTTCATTCATTGAAAATAGAGTTTTCTGCGGCCTCATATTTCATTGGAAATTTCCATTAAGAAAGTCTGTTTTACGTTTTATGCTAGGCTCAAATCCTTTTGGAAATCATTTCCCAGATGCTGTTGTGGAACACTGCAACAGGCCCTCAAACAGAAAAGGAATCCTGAAGTATTCAATAATACTCCCCAAAA
This sequence comes from Leiobunum rupestre, assembly GCF_980474605.1. NCBI lineage: Eukaryota > Metazoa > Arthropoda > Arachnida > Opiliones > Sclerosomatidae > Leiobunum > Leiobunum rupestre. The sequence continues at coordinate 74,311,694 of NC_143384.1, read as the reverse complement.
TATGTTCCGATTTTGAACGTCTCTCAATGCGCTCTAGCTTGCACTAATGGATTACAGTCCATTCCTTATTTTTATAGTTTGCTAACTTAAAGCTTTTAAGTGGAAAATGGTGTATTACAAAAATCGATGCACCGAATAGAAATTTTTTCACTCTTTAAATTTGTTTTCTAATAGCTAATGTACGTGCTAACGTTCAGAACTGAAACCGTGTGTACTTTCATGGGTTCGTGAAATACTCACTTCTGATTTACGTTTGCTAAACTAACTTTTAAAGACTAAAACGCAGATTGAATTTACTTCTTTCATATTGAACTTAATGCATGCATCTGCTTTTTTTCATTGGTATTTAAGTGCTCTTAATAGTCGAAACGCCTTTACCAACAAATCCAACAAGAAAATTGCATTTCGCTACCGATCGAATTTGAATATGACTTTCACATTTTAAGAAAAGTTTGAACCACACCCGAAATAAAATCCCTAATTCGCTATATATGGTATATTTCGCCACAGACTATACTACCTTAGAAACTCAGTTAATGTACAGGGAGATTATATCCTTCTGATGTTAGTGTGTTCTAAGCCATGAGTAGATTGTAAGGCTTAGTCCCTGTTGTATTTTATTTTAGTTTGTTTATTTTGTGTGCATTTTAACCTTTATATGAATATAAGAAAAAGGATTGTTAAACATAACTTTAGTAAAAACCCCGTAATTTGTACAACATCTCCCTCTCCTCGTCAAGGTCCAGCAAAACAACGGTCTAAAGTGCGTGTTTTTAATTGGCTGCGAGAGAGAGAGGAAACAAGAAGAGCCCCGAAAAACGTACAGAGGTTTTTTAGAGTTGAAAGAGAACGCGTGTAGAGACAAAAATAAAGTATGTTTTTCACTTCAGCTGGATTTCATTTAATTCAAGAGCCCTATTATTTAAATATACATTAGAGTATGATAAGAGTAGAGTAGAGCCCTAGAGTTATAAATTAAAGAAATTACAGTCCTCCCACCCCCCATGAAATATTGTGAATTTATTTTTACAACCATTATGGAAAGATAAATTTGTCGTTTAAAACTTTTAACAACAAAGTCACAGTGAGAGTGAATTCAAATTCCACTTTCGATTTTTCGTCAAATTGAAGTAAAATATTTAAATATTTGTCCACTTTTATTATATCATATATTGTGGAGCGCCTCACTTCGTTTCGCTGCCTCGGCATGTGAGGCTCGCTTCGCTCGCAACGTACCTCCCAAACTCAAAAACTTTCCTACGCCCTGCAACCTAGAGCGTATTAGCTAAGAGCTTCGAGCTCCTATGTTTAGCAAAAGCAAAATGGACAGTTAAAGTATGACTCATTTCAAGAACATTTTTATGTACACCATGATAAGACAATTTTCAGCTTTGCACACCTCACGCTAACAGGGGCTCATTGGTTCGCTATTCTCCACCCCCTCTGCAAACTAGGGAGTAGTGCCCGCGGATCGTTTCCATTTTCTTGGTCCTACCCTGTTCGCTTTGTGATTCAAAAAACCACGCCATTCTTCTTGTTGTATTTCCCCCTATTTTAATTGTCATTTCAATTCTAATTATGCTTACGTAATGAAATGCAATGTCTTCTTTTAAATCTCTGTGAATGCTCTGTCCTCGTCATAAATCTAAACAGTTGAACAAGCATTATATCAGCCTTTATTTCCGAAATTTATTGGTCAGTGAGCTTAGGTGGCGCCACGTGCCCCACGACTTAGGTCTACCAGAGTTTTGGTGTGTAATTTTTCTGTTTATAAATAACATCTCGAAAAATCACTATAATTTTGGAGTATGCAAAATTGAGTAATATGAAAAATTATTAATATAAAGGTCACCAAGTTCCTTCTTTTCTTAAATCGGTTTCAAACGCATTATTCAAAGACAGGCTTAATTTTCAGGGGTTTTTGGGGTCCCTGTGGGAAATGTTTATGGTGATCGGCAAAAAAGGTAAAAAAATTCTTCAAATTTAAATAATTTCTCGAATAAACCTTTCATTTTCCAAAAAATACATATTGTCAAGTAATTTATTAAAATATTGAGTAATGGCATTTTAATCTTTTATTTTATGGAAAAGATAACTTTTAAAATTATATTTTATTTATTTTCATTTCTAGGCGAATTTCTGACATAAAAAATACTTAATATTAAACGAGTAAAATATCGTTCAATCTATGTAATTTTATTGGTGCTAGATAAGTTCCTACGCTGTTCACATCTTACCCATCAAATGCGTTCATATTCAATATTATCGTCTGCTAAACTGTGCCCTGCTCGGTTCTATATGAAATTTAGAAATTAGGATTAGCTTGTAAAAATGGTTTGTCTCTTATTTCGATAAAAGCAATATTAGATACCAGCAGACCACGGGCCAAAGGTTTCAAAGCTACCGAGTCAGTGACGTCAAGGAAAAGTTTCATATTATTGGTTGAATTTCAAATATTTGTATATCTTAATAATTTGTACTTCCCAGAGTTGCCAGATGTATGATACAGATCGTATTTGTACGATAATTGAACCTTTGGTACGAATACGATCCGAAGGTTGGATCGTGCGGCAAAAATACGATCTTACGATAAAATACGATCTAAAGTATGATCCGTGTAAAAACTGTTTTCTTTAGTGCTTAAACCTTTATATATCTCTAAATATTGTGGTGACCACTGATCTTTAGCAAAAGGTTATCACTCAGATTTCAGACTGTCACTTCCAAACAGGCTCTTGCGGTTTGGTGGGGGAGTGATAATTGTCGCCACGAATAGGAAATATTTCAAAATATTTCGTACATAAAGGTGAGCTAAAGTACATGACAGAAATGGTTTAACCTAGGAGCAACAAACACAACACCCCACACAAGGAGAACGCAACCCGTCAAAAGTCGTGGATTTTCTTGTGTACGTTTTTCATTGGCTAGACGCTTTAGCGCCTGCTGCCGTCGGAAGGGGAAAATTCGGAAATTGTCTTCCCCCCCCCGCCCGTAAAACGTTCAGCGTAAAGGCTCGTGACGCTCGTCCAATTAAATTCGTACACAACCCTTCGTTAGTGTGTTTAAAGGCTAGCTGCGTTCTCCTTGTGTTTGTTGCTTCTAGGTTTAACAAACTTTTGGGCTTAATTGACTTGTTTCCAGCCCTACGATCCTTCTTAATCAAAACTCTACACGAGTATACGATAATCTAGCACTTTGAATATGGCAACCCTTTTACTTCCCAAAATCAATCATCTACCCAAAAATGTTGCGTATTGGACGCAAAAAAATGTGCCAACGTTTGCTATTCACTTTGCTTAATTAACTGCCAATTAGTTGAACTAATTGACCTTTAAAGTTGTATAATATGGACGTCCCTTAAGATTCACGTGCAGCCATGCCATTTATTTTAAAGTTATTTATGCTTTAATTAATTTATTTATTACATATTATTAATGCATTTTCCCATTGGTCACATGAGCAAAATTGCTCGTGTGTGGGCGGGAACTATTGACATTTACCATTTAAATGAAGCTGTTGGTTCGCGTGGCATGAAGGGCTTGCCACCACTCTTCTCGCAATTTAACCCGGTCACATGTTTAAAGGCAAATAAAAGTCGCTAGATACCTTGGGTATTAGCCTAGCTGATTATTAAAAAAAGCTTTGTTTTCGAATATTACAGATTACTTTTCTCTACGTCTTTTTGATTAAATTCTACGATTTGTTTCTGCACAGGGAATTAAATTAAATGTAAAAGCAGCATAATATAATTCTTAGATAGAAGTATTCTTCGACGCGTATTTCTTGAAACGTGAATCTTCTCAGCCTCCAGCATAGTAATCAAAATATGTACTTTTGAAATACAAAACGGGTCAAAATAGTCTTCACCGCGCGGCCAACACTATTTTGGCCTGTTTCTCAAATCGTGCGAAAATAGAGTTTGGCTGGGTTACCACTATTTTTCCCTGTTTTTCGCAGCAATGAATTTGAAGGCTTATTTAGTCCTTATAGGGTGGAATCACTATTTTGGCCCCGGAAAACGACGAAAAATAAAAACAGGCAAAAATAGTGTTCACCGCGCGGCCGTGACTATTTGTCCCCGCTACTTTTTACCTCTCCGAGGGGACTTTGTACCCCCCCTTAAATACGCCCTTGTTGTGGAGCGTCATAATTTCAATAGACGTCATCGTCAGCCTGGGGAGTCAATTTCTACTTACATGGCACAACTTAAGCGCTTAGCTGAACACTGTAATTTCAGAGCAAACCTGGATGATGCGTTGAGAGAACGCTTGGTCAGTGGTATCCAAGATGAAACTATACAAGCCAGATTACTTACTGAGCCAGCTACTTTAACATTACAACAAGCCGTTTCAATTGCTTCGAGAATGGAGTCCACTACCGAGAACATGCACGAAATGAATTCAAAACTACCTAAATCGGACTCAAAACTACCTATTTCGGCAAATTCGACAACGGAGCAGAGTATCCATAAGATGGTCGATTCGAAGCGAGCAAGAAGGCGTCATAACCCAAGACCCACTCAAAGTCAGCCTCACGACACTGGAACAGATGCCAAATGCTATAGATGCGGTCATCCAAGTGACAAAGCCAATACGTGTACCCACAAAAGTACCGTATGTTCATACTGCAAGAAAGTTGGTCATTTGGTGAGGGTATGTCTGTCTGCTAGTTAAAACGGCCAACCGGCTGTTCCTCGAGATCGTCAAGGTCGTTATCGAAACAATCGACTGCATGATATACAAACAACAACGACCGATATGGATGGTACGACATCTCGGAAGCGAGAAATTCCTCGGGTAGAAGACGAGTACAGTGTTTTCACCGGAACCGTTCATGCAAGAGTTGAAGATACAGGGAGTACATCGAAAAATGGAAATAGATTCTGGAGCCGCATTTACTTTGGTGTCGTATGAAACATTCAAGGACTTGTTCCGGGACAGTATTTTGCCCAAGCTACATCCTTCCAGAATACTTCTTCGCACCTACAATGAAGATAAAGTTCCTGTTCTGGGGTATACTTACGTCAAAGTTTCCTGCAATCAAGTCGTCAAGGAATTACCCTTGCTGGTTGTCTCGCACAATGGTACAAGCCTTATCGGCAGAAATTGGATACGTGAGTTAAATATTACTCTTCAACATACTAACTCTGTCAACATTCTTAACTCTTCACAATGCACTTTCAAATTGCAAAATGTTTTGGAGCAACATGCAATCCTATTCTCTCCTGGTTTGGGACTAGTTAAGGACGTAGAAGTTCATTTACACAAGAAGCCCGATGTCCAACCACGGTTTTTCCAACCAGATTCTGTACCATTTCCCTACAGAGACAAAGTCAATCAAGAGCTTGACCGCTTACTCAACCTAGGAATCATAGAACCGGTGAAGGTTTCCGAATGGGCTGCGCCCATTGTTCATGTACTTAGGTGAATTCGAATATGTGGCAATTTCAAACTTACTGCAAATCCAGCAACGGCAACCGAGCAGTACCCATTGCCCAAGTTTGATCAGCTATTTTCGACTATTAACGGAGGCGAGAAGTTCACGGAGTTGGATCTTCGGGATGCGTATAACCAGTTAAAGCTGGACAGAAATTCTAAGGAACTGGTCGTCATCAACACGTCTAGAGGTCTGTTTCGTTATTCAAGATTACCTTTTGGTGTGTCATAAGCTTCGGCAGTGTTCCAGAGGCAGATTGAGGCAATTCTACGAGACATTTCATATATAGCAGTATTTCAAGATGATTTACTGTTGACCGGAAAAGACGATACGCAGCACTTGGAGACGTTGAGCCTTGTTCTTACCAGGATAGAAGAAGCCGGTATAAATCTTCGCAGAGACAAATGTCGATTCATATTGGATTCTGTCGGCTACTTAGGACATCGTCTCGATCGCTTTGGCTTACATCCGTCAGTGAAGAATGTTCAACCTATCGTTGAAGCTCCTACACCAACAAACCAACAAGAGCTTTTTTGTTTGATTACATATTTTTCAAAATTTAATCCTAATATGTCAACTCTCCTAGCACCATTATACTTGCTGACCCACACCGATAAGGAATGGAGCTGGAACGAAGCAACTGAAAAAGCTTTCATAAGGGCTAAGTCAATCTTGTCATCATCTTCGGTCCTTGTTCATTACGATTTACGCAAGCCCGTTACACTAGCGTGTGACGCATCACCTATTGGCCTCGGTGCAGTATTGTCGCACATTGAACAAGACGGAAGCGACAGAACAGTCAGCTTTGCTCCGAGAACTTTAACCAAGGCCGAAAGAAATAACAGCCAGATAGAAAGGGAATTTCCATTTCCGAGTAGTAGCCACACAGAGAGCAGACTTTCCAGAACCAGCGCAATGGACGTCGGAACCACCGGGAGACCATAAGGTGACGAGTAGTTTATCAACACCGACCATCGATCCGAACCAACTACAGAAAAGAGTATCTACAAGGACCAAACGAGCTCCCGATCGTTTAACGTATTAACATTGACGACAAATGGAAGTTCAGTATTCTTTCTTTGGGGAGGATATTGATACAATTTTTAATTATTTATAATTCGTGATGTTTTATTTTATTTTAATTCTGGGGGAAGTCATTCTATATTTACTCTAATAATATAGGCCTATTGTAATTCACATTTTTCTTGAATTTCGGCAAATTTCATTACCTAATGGTTTCTGTCGACAGTTAGTATTGTTACCTAACCTAACCTAACCCCTGAAGAGCATATCGTTGGCTTAATTTAATAAAGTCGTAACTCTAGCTTAATCAAAGGTAGAGTTGCGACTTTATTAAACCAAGCTAACGATATGTATGTCAAAAACCGCTGTTTTAAGAAACCGCTGTCTTGACCAAAATCGCTGTTTCAAAATCGCTCTTAACACAGAAACGCCGACTAAACAAAACGCTCTTTCGACAAACCACTGTAATGAGAACCATGAAAAAATACGCGAAAAAGTAGATTAGTCAATAATTAAAAAGGATAATATATCTAAATCCTAAACAAATTTGAAGAAATTAAAAAACTTACTAATAACTCGTACCGATAGGTCTCCGAGCGAATCTCGGATCAAATAGATCTTCGAGTAAGAAACTACATAAAAACTAAATAAAATAGCCAGAAATTCCAACGGTAGACCGGTTTCGTTCTATTTGGAACTCATCAGTACCGTGCGGGAAATCTGGCTGGCTCAGTTGGTTAGAGCGTCGTGCTAATAACGAGAAGGTCGTAGGTTCGATCCCCCCATGGGCCAGATAGTAACAGGAAATCTTTCCAAAAAAAATATTTTTTAGATTTCGTGAACTCATTATAAAAATTAGGGTGTAATCGGCCCATTAGCTCAGTTGGTTAGAGCACCGTGCTAATAACGCAAAGGTCGTGGGTTCGATACCCCCATGGGCCAGATAGTAACAGGAAATCTTTCCAAAAAAAATATTTTTTAGATTTCGTGAACTCATTATAAAAATTAAGGTGTCATCGGCCCATTAGCTCAGATGGTTAGAGCGTCGTGCTAATAACGCGTAGGTCGTGGGTTCGATCACCCCATGGGCCAAATAGTAACAGGAAATCTTACAAAAAAAATATTTTTTTGATTTCGTGAACTCATTATAAAAATTAGGGTGTCATCGGCCCATTAGCTCAGTTGGTTAGAGCGTCGTGCTAATAACGCGAAGGTCGTGGGTTCGATCCCCCCATGGGCCAGATAGTAACAGGAAATCTTTCCAAAAAAAATATTTTTTAGATTTCGTGAACTCATTATAAAAATTAGGGTGTCATCGGCCCATTAGCTCAGTTGGTTAGAGCGTCGTGCTAATAACGCGAAGGTCGTGGGTTCGATCCCCCATGGGCCAGATAGTAACAGGAAAGCTTTCCAAAAAAATATTTTTTAGATTTCGTGAACTAATTATAAAAATTAGGGTGTCAGCGGCCCATTAGCTCAGTTGGTTAGAGCGTCGTGCTAATAACGCGAAGGTCGTGGGTTTGATCCCCCCCATGGGCCAGATAGTAACAGGAAATCTTTATAAAAAATTATTTTTTAGATTTCGTGAACTCATTATAAAAATTAGGGTGTCATCGGCCCATTAGCTCAGTTGTTTAGAGCACCGTGCTAATAACGCGAAGGTCGTGGGTTCGATCACCCCATGGGCCATATAGTAAGAGGAAATCTTTCAAAAAAATATATTTTTTTGATTTCGTGAACTCATTATAAAAATTAGGTTGTCATCGGCCCATTAGCTCAGTTGGTTAGAGCGTCGTGCTAATAACGCGAAGGTCGTGGGTTCGATCCCCCCATGGGCAGATAGTAACAGGAAATCTTTCCAAAAAAAATATTTTTTAGATTTCGTGAACTCATTATAAAAATTAGGGTGCCATCGGCCCATTAGCTCAGTTCGTTAGAGCGTCGTGCTAATTTCGCGAAGGTCGTGGGTTCGATCCCCCCGTAGGCCAGATAATAACAGGAAATCTTTCCAAAAAAATATTTTTTAGATTTCGTGAACTCAATATAAAAATTAGGGTGTCATCGGTCCATTAGCTCAGTTGGTTAGAGCGTCGTGCTAATAACGCGAAGGTCATGGGTTAGATCCCCCCATGGGCCAGATAGTAAAAGGAAATCTTTCCAAAAAAAATATTTTTTAGATTTCGTGAACTCATTATAAAAATTAGGGTATCATCGGCCCATTAGCTCAGTTCGTTAGAGCGTCGTGCTAATTTCGCGAAGGTCGTGGGTTCGATCCCCCCGTGGGCCAGATAATAACAGGAAATCTTTCCAAAAAAATATTTTTTAGATTTCGTGAACTCATTATAAAAATTAGGGTGTCATCGGCCCATTAGCTCAGTTGGTTAGAGCGTCGTGCTAATAACGCGAAGGTCGTGGGTTCGATCCCCCATGGGCCAGATAGTAACAGGAAAGCTTTCCAAAAAAATATTTTTTAGATTTCGTGAACTAATTATAAAAATTAGGGTGTCAGCGGCCCATTAGCTCAGTTGGTTAGAGCGTCGTGCTAATAACGCGAAGGTCGTGGGTTTGATCCCCCCCATGGGCCAGATAGTAACAGGAAATCTTTATAAAAAATTATTTTTTAGATTTCGTGAACTCATTATAAAAATTAGGGTGTCATCGGCCCATTAGCTCAGTTGTTTAGAGCACCGTGCTAATAACGCGAAGGTCGTGGGTTCGATCACCCCATGGGCCATATAGTAAGAGGAAATCTTTCAAAAAAATATATTTTTTTGATTTCGTGAACTCATTATAAAAATTAGGTTGTCATCGGCCCATTAGCTCAGTTGGTTAGAGCGTCGTGCTAATAACGCGAAGGTCGTGGGTTCGATCCCCCCATGGGCAGATAGTAACAGGAAATCTTTCCAAAAAAAATATTTTTTAGATTTCGTGAACTCATTATAAAAATTAGGGTATCATCGGCCCATTAGCTCAGTTCGTTAGAGCGTCGTGCTAATTTCGCGAAGGTCGTGGGTTCGATCCCCCCGTGGGCCAGATAATAACAGGAAATCTTTCCAAAAAATATTTTTTAGATTTCGTGAACTCATTATAAAAATTAGGGTGTCATCAGCCCATTAGCTCAGTTGGTTAGAGCGTCGTGCTAATAACGCGAAGGTCGTGGGTTCGATCCCCCCATGGGCCAGATAGTAACAGGAAATCTTTCCAAAAAAATATTTTTTAGATTTCGTGAACTCATTATAAAAATTAGGGTGTCATCGGCCCATTAGCTCAGTTCGTTAGAGCGTCGTGCTAATTTCGCGAAGGTCGTGGGTTCGATCCCCCCATGGGCCAGATAGTAACTGGAAATCTTTCCAAAAAAATATTTTTTAGATTTCGTGAACTCATTATAAAAATTAGGGTGTCATCGGCCCATTAGCTCAGTTGGTTAGAGCGTCGTGCTAATAACGCGAAGGTCGTGGGTTCGATCCCCCCATGGGCCAGATAGTAACAGGAAATCTTTCCAAAAAAAATATTTTTTAGATTTCGTGAACTCATTATAAAAATTAGGGTGTCATCGGCCCATTAGCTCAGTTGGTTAGAGCACCGTGCTAATAACGCAAAGGTCGTGGGTTCGATCCCCCCATGGGCCAGATAGTAACAGGAAATCTTTCCAAAAAAAATATTTTTTAGATTTCGTGAACTCATTATAAAAATTAAGGTGTCATCGGCCCATTAGCTCAGTTGGTTAGAGCGTCGTGCTAATAACGCGAAGGTCGTGGGTTCGATCCCCCATGGGCCAGATAGTAACAGGAAATCTTTCCAAAAAAAATATTTTTTAGATTTCGTGAACTCATTATAAAAATTAGGGTGTCATCGGCCCATTAGCTCAGTTGGTTAGAGCACCGTGCTAATAACGCAAAGGTCGTGGGTTCGATCCCCCCATGGGCCAGATAGTAACAGGAAATCTTTCCAAAAAAAATATTTTTTAGATTTCGTGAACTCATTATAAAAATTAGGATGTCATCGGCCCATTAGCTCAGTTGGTTAGAGCGTCGTGCTAATAACGCGAAGGTCGTGGGTTCGATCCCCCCATGGGCCAGATAGTAACAGGAAATCTTTCCAAAATAATATTTTTTAGATTTCGTGAACTCACTATAAAAATTAGGGTGTCATCGGCCCACTAGCTCAGTTGGTTAGAGCGTCGTGCTAATAACACGAAGGTCGTGGTTTCGATCCCCCATGGGCCAGATAGTAACAGGAAAGCTTTCCAAAAAAAAATATTTTTTAGATTTCGTGAACTCATTATAAAAATTAGGGTGTCATCGTCCCATTAGCTCAGTTGGTTAGAGCGTCGTGCTAATAACGCGAAGGTCGTGGGTTTGATCCCCCCATGGGCCAGATAGTAACAGGAAATCTTTCCAAAAAAAATATTTTTTAGACTTCGTGAACTCATTATAAAAATTAGGGTGTCATCGGCCCATTAGCTCAGTTGGTTAGAGCGTCGTGCTAATAACGCGAAGGTCGTGGGTTCGATCACCCCATGGGCCAAATAGTAACAGGAAATCTTACAAAAAAAATATTTTTTAGACTTCGTGAACTCATTATAAAAATTATGGTGCCATCGGCCCATTAGCTCAGTTCGTTAGAGCGTCGTGCTAATTTCGCGAAGGTCGTGGGTTCGATCCCCCCGTAGGCCAGATAATAACCGGAAATCTTTCCAAAAAAATATTTTTTAGATTTCGTGAACTCATTATAAAAATTAGGGTGTCATCGGTCCATTAGCTCAGTTGGTTAGAGCGTCGTGCTAATAACGCGAAGGTCGTGGGTTAGATCCCCCCATGGGCCAGATAGTAAAAGGAAATCTTTCCAAAAAAAATATTTTTTAGATTTCGTGAACTCATTATAAAAATTAGGGTATCATCGGCCCTTTAGCTCAGTTCGTTAGAGCGTCGTGCTAATTTCGCGAAGGTCGTGGGTTCGATCCCCCCGTAGGCCAGATAATAACAGGAAATCTTTCCAAAAAAATATTTTTTAGATTTCGTGAACTCATTATAAAAATTAGGGTGTCATCGGCCCATTAGCTCAGTTGGTTAGAGCGTCGTGCTAATAACGCGAAGGTCGTGGGTTCGATCCCCCCATGGGCCAGATAGTAACAGGAAATCTTTCCAAAAAAATATTTTTTAGATTTCGTGAACTCATTATAAAAATTAGGGTGTCATCGGCCCATTAGCTCAGTTCGTTAGAGCGCCGTGCTAATTTCGCGAAGGTCGTGGGTTCGATCCCCCCATGGGCCAGATAGTAACTGGAAATCTTTCCAAAAAAATATTTTTTAGGTTTCGTGAACTCATTATAAAAATTAGGGTGTCATCGGCCCATTAGCTCAGTTGGTTAGAGCGTCGTGCTAATAACGCGAAGGTCGGGGTTCGATCCCCCCATGGGCCAGATAGTAACAGGAAATCTTTCCAAAAAAAATATTTTTTAGATTTCGTGAACTCATTATAAAAATTAGGGTGTCATCGGCCCATTAGCTCAGTTGGTTAGAGCACCGTGCTAATAACGCAAAGGTCGTGGGTTCGATCCCCCTATGGGCCAGATAGTAACAGGAAATCTTTCCAAAAAAAATATTTTTTAGATTTCGTGAACTCATTATAAAAATTAAGGTGTCATCGGCCCATTAGCTCAGTTGGTTAGAGCGTCGTGCTAATAACGCGAAGGTCGTGGGTTCGATCCCCCCATGGGCCAGATAGTAACAGGAAATCTTTCCAAAAAAAATATTTTTTAGATTTGGTGAACTCATTATAAAAATTAGGGTGTCATCGGCCCATTAGCTCAGTTGGTTAGAGCACCGTGCTAATAACGCAAAGGTCGTGGGTTCGATCCCCCCATGGGCCAGATAGTAACAGGAAATCTTTCCAAAAAAAATATTTTTTAGATTTCGTGAACTCATTATAAAAATTAAGGTGTCATCGGCCCATTAGCTCAGTTGGTTAGAGCGTCGTGCTAATAACGCGAAGGTCGTGGGTTCGATCACCCCATGGGCCAAATAGTAACAGGAGATCTTAGAGAAAAAAAAATATTTTTTTGATTTCGTGAACTCATTATAAAAATTAGGATGTCATCGGCCCATTAGCTCAGTTGGTTAGAGCGTCGTGCTAATAACGCGAAGGTCGTGGGTTCGATCCCCCCATGGGCCAGATAGTAACAGGAAATCTTTCCAAAATAATAATTTTTAGATTTCGTGAACTCACTATAAAAATTAGGGTGTCATCGGCCCACTAGTTCAGTTGGTTAGAGCGTCGTGCTAATAACACGAAGGTCGTGGTTTCGATCCCCCATGGGCCAGATAGTAACAGGAAAGCTTTCCAAAAAAAAATATTTTTTAGATTTCGTGAACTCATTATAAAAATTAGGGTGTCATCGTCCCATTAGCTCAGTTGGTTAGAGCGTCGTGCTAATAACGCGAAGGTCGTGGGTTTGATCCCCCCATGGGCCAGATAGTAACAGGAAATCTTTCCAAAAAAAATATTTTTTAGACTTCGTGAACTCATTATAAAAATTAGGGTGTCATCGGCCCATTAGCTCAGTTGGTTAGAGCGTCGTGCTAATAACGCGAAGGTCGTGGGTTCGATCACCCCATGGGCCAAATAGTAACAGGAAATCTTACAAAAAAAATATTTTTTAGACTTCGTGAACTCATTATAAAAATTAGGGTGCCATCGGCGCATTAGCTCAGTTCGTTAGAGCGTCGTGCTAATTTCGCGAAGGTCGTGGGTTCGATCCCCCCGTAGGCCAGATAATAACAGGAAATCTTTCCAAAAAAATATTTTTTAGATTTCGTGAACTCATTATAAAAATTAGGGTGTCATCGGTCCATTAGCTCAGTTGGTTAGAGCGTCGTGCTAATAACGCGAAGGTCGTGGGTTAGATCCCCCCATGGGCCAGATAGTAAAAGGAAATCTTTCCAAAAAAAATATTTTTTAGATTTCGTGAACTCATTATAAAAATTAGGGTATCATCAGCCCATTAGCTCAGTTCGTTAGAGCGTCGTGCTAATTTCGCGAAGGTCGTGGGTTCGATCCCCCCATGGGCCAGATAGTAACTGGAAATCTTTCCAAAAAAATATTTTTTAGGTTTCGTGAACTCATTATAAAAATTAGGGTGTCATCGGCCCATTAGCTCAGTTGGTTAGAGCGTCGTGCTAATAACGCGAAGGTCGTGGGTTCGATCCCCCCATGGGCCAGATAGTAACAGGAAATCTTTCCAAAAAAAATATTTTTTAGATTTCGTGAACTCATTATAAAAATTAGGGTGTCATCGGCCCATTAGCTCAGTTGGTTAGAGCACCGTGCTAATAACGCAAAGGTCGTGGGTTCGATCCCCCTATGGGCCAGATAGTAACAGGAAATCTTTCCAAAAAAAATATTTTTTAGATTTCGTGAACTCATTATAAAAATTAAGGTGTCATCGGCCCATTAGCTCAGTTGGTTAGAGCGTCGTGCTAATAACGCGAAGGTCGTGGGTTCGATCCCCCCATGGGCCAGATAGTAACAGGAAATCTTTCCAAAAAAAATATTTTTTAGATTTCGTGAACTCATTATAAAAATTAGGGTGTCATCGGCCCATTAGCTCAGTTGGTTAGAGCGTCGTGCTAATAACGCGAAGGTCGTGGGTTCGATCACCCCATGGGCCAAATAGTAACAGGAGATCTTAGAGAAAAAAAAAATATTTTTTTGATTTCGTGAACTCATTATAAAAATTAGGATGTCATCGGCCCATTAGCTCAGTTGGTTAGAGCGTCGTGCTAATAACGCGAAGGTCGTGGGTTCGATCCCCCCATGGGCCAGATAGTAACAGGAAATCTTTCCAAAATAATAATTTTTAGATTTCGTGAACTCACTATAAAAATTAGGGTGTCATCGGCCCACTAGCTCAGTTGGTTAGAGCGTCGTGCTAATAACACGAAGGTCGTGGTTTCGATCCCCCATGGGCCAGATAGTAACAGGAAAGCTTTCCAAAAAAAAATATTTTTTAGATTTCGTGAACTCATTATAAAAATTAGGGTGTCATCGTCCCATTAGCTCAGTTGGTTAGAGCGTCGTGCTAATAACGCGAAGGTCGTGGGTTTGATCCCCCCATGGGCCAGATAGTAACAGGAAATCTTTCCAAAAAAAATATTTTTTAGACTTCGTGAACTCATTATAAAAATTAAGGTGTCATCGGCCCATTAGCTCAGTTGGTTAGAGCGTCGTGCTAATAACGCGAAGGTCGTGGGTTCGATCACCCCATGGGCCAAATAGTTACAGGAAATCTTACAAAAAAAATATTTTTTAGACTTCGTGAACTCATTATAAAAATTAGGGTGCCATCGGCGCATTAGCTCAGTTCGTTAGAGCGTCGTGCTAATTTCGCGAAGGTCGTGGGTTCGATCCCCCCGTAGGCCAGATAATAACAGGAAATCTTTCCAAAAAAATATTTTTTAGATTTCGTGAACTCATTATAAAAATTAGGGTGTCATCGGTCCATTAGCTCAGTTGGTTAGAGCGTCGTGCTAATAACGCGAAGGTCGTGGGTTAGATCCCCCCATGGGCCAGATAGTAAAAGGAAATCTTTCCAAAAAAAATATTTTTTAGATTTCGTGAACTCATTATAAAAATTAGGGTATCATCAGCCCATTAGCTCAGTTCGTTAGAGCGTCGTGCTAATTTCGCGAAGGTCGTGGGTTCGATCCCCCCGTAGGCCAGATAATAACAGGAAATCTTTCCAAAAAAATATTTTTTAGATTTCGTTAACTCATTATAAAAATTAGGGTGTCATCGGTCCATTAGCTCAGTTGGTTAGAGCGTCGTGCTAATAACGCGAAGGTCATGGGTTAGATCCCCCCATGGGCCAGATAGTAAAAGGAAATCTTTCCAAAAAAAATATTTTTTAGATTTCGTGAACTCATTATAAAAATTAGGGTATCATCGGCCCATTAGCTCAGTTCGTTAGAGCGTCGTGCTAATTTCGCGAAGGTCGTGGGTTCGATCCCCCCGTGGGCCAGATAATAGCAGGAAATCTTTCCAAAAAAATATTTTTTAGATTTCGTGAACTCATTATAAAAATTAGGGTGTCATCGGCCCATTAGCTCAGTTCGTTAGAGCGCCGTGCTAATTTCGCGAAGGTCGTGGGTTCGATCCCCCCATGGGCCAGATAGTAACTGGAAATCTTTCCAAAAAAATATTTTTTAGATTTCGTGAACTCATTATAAAAATTAGGGTGTCATCGGCCCATTAGCTCAGTTGATTAGAGCACCGTGCTAATAACGCAAAGGTCGTGGGTTCGATCCTCCCATGGGCCAGATAGTAACAGGAAATCTTTCCAAAAAAAATATTTTTTAGATTTCGTGAACTCATTATAAAAATTAAGGTGTCATCGGCCCATTAGCTCAGTTGGTTAGAGCGTCGTGCTAATAACGCGAAGGTCGTGGGTTCGATCCCCCCATGGGCCAGATAGTAACAGGAAATCTTTCCAAAAAAAATATTTTTTAGATTTCGTGAACTCATTATAAAAATTAGGGTGTCATCGGCCCATTAGCTCAGTTGGTTAGAGCACCGTGCTAATAACGCAAAGGTCGTGGGTTCGATCCCCCCATGGGCCAGATAGTAACAGGAAATCTTTCCAAAAAAAATATTTTTTAGATTTCGTGAACTCATTATAAAAATTAAGGTGTCATCGGCCCATTAGCTCAGTTGGTTAGAGCGTCGTGCTAATAACGCGAAGGTCGTGGGTTCGATCACCCCATGGGCCAAATAGTAACAGGAGATCTTAGAGAAAAAAAAATATTTTTTTGATTTCGTGAACTCATTATAAAAATTAGGATGTCATCGGCCCATTAGCTCAGTTGGTTAGAGCGTCGTGCTAATAACGCGAAGGTCGTGGGTTCGATCCCCCCATGGGCCAGATAGTAACAGGAAATCTTTCCAAAATAATAATTTTTAGATTTCGTGAACTCACTATAAAAATTAGGGTGTCATCGGCCCACTAGCTCAGTTGGTTAGAGCGTCGTGCTAATAACACGAAGGTCGTGGTTTCGATCCCCCATGGGCCAGATAGTAACAGGAAAGCTTTCCAAAAAAAAATATTTTTTAGATTTCGTGAACTCATTATAAAAATTAGGGTGTCATCGTCCCATTAGCTCAGTTGGTTAGAGCGTCGTGCTAATAACGCGAAGGTCGTGGGTTTGATCCCCCCATGGGCCAGATAGTAACAGGAAATCTTTCCAAAAAAAATATTTTTTAGACTTCGTGAACTCATTATAAAAATTAGGGTGTCATCGGCCCATTAGCTCAGTTGGTTAGAGCGTCGTGCTAATAACGCGAAGGTCGTGGGTTCGATCACCCCATGGGCCAAATAGTAACAGGAAATCTTACAAAAAAAATATTTTTTAGACTTCGTGAACTCATTATAAAAATTAGGGTGCCATCGGCCCATTAGCTCAGTTCGTTAGAGCGTCGTGCTAATTTCGCGAAGGTCGTGGGTTCGATCCCCCCGTAGGCCAGATAATAACAGGAAATCTTTCCAAAAAAATATTTTTTAGATTTCGTGAACTCATTATAAAAATTAGGGTGTCATCGGTCCATTAGCTCAGTTGGTTAGAGCGTCGTGCTAATAACGCGAAGGTCGTGGGTTAGATCCCCCCATGGGCCAGATAGTAAAAGGAAATCTTTCCAAAAAAAATATTTTTTAGATTTCGTGAACTCATTATAAAAATTAGGGTATCATCGGCCCATTAGCTCAGTTCGTTAGAGCGTCGTGCTAATTTCGCGAAGGTCGTGGGTTCGATCCCCCCGTAGGCCAGATAATAACAGGAAATCTTTCCAAAAAAATATTTTTTAGATTTCGTTAACTCATTATAAAAATTAGGGTGTCATCGGTCCATTAGCTCAGTTGGTTAGAGCGTCGTGCTAATAACGCGAAGGTCATGGGTTAGATCCCCCCATGGGCCAGATAGTAAAAGGAAATCTTTCCAAAAAAAATATTTTTTAGATTTCGTGAACTCATTATAAAAATTAGGGTATCATCGGCCCATTAGCTCAGTTCGTTAGAGCGTCGTGCTAATTTCGCGAAGGTCGTGGGTTCGATCCCCCCGTGGGCCAGATAATAACAGGAAATCTTTCCAAAAAAATATTTTTTAGATTTCGTGAACTCATTATAAAAATTAGGGTGTCATCGGCCCATTAGCTCAGTTCGTTAGAGCGCCGTGCTAATTTCGCGAAGGTCGTGGGTTCGATCCCCCCATGGGCCAGATAGTAACTGGAAATCTTTCCAAAAAAATATTTTTTAGATTTCGTGAACTCATTATAAAAATTAGGGTGTCATCGGCCCATTAGCTCAGTTGGTTAGAGCGTCGTGCTAATAACGCGAAGGTCGTGGGTTCGATCCCCCCATGGGCCAGATAGTAACAGGAAATCTTTCCAAAAAAAATATTTTTTAGATTTCGTGAACTCATTATAAAAATTAGGGTGTCATCGGCCCATTAGCTCAGTTGGTTAGAGCACCGTGCTAATAACGCAAAGGTCGTGGGTTCGATCCCCCCATGGGCCAGATAGTAACAGGAAATCTTTCCAAAAAAAATATTTTTTAGATTTCGTGAACTCATTATAAAAATTAAGGTGTCATCGGCCCATTAGCTCAGTTGGTTAGAGCGTCGTGCTAATAACGCGAAGGTCGTGGGTTCGATCCCCCCATGGGCCAGATAGTAACAGGAAATCTTTCCAAAAAAAATATTTTTTAGATTTCGTGAACTCATTATAAAAATTAGGGTGTCATCGGCCTATTAGCTCAGTTGGTTAGAGCACCGTGCTAATAACGCAAAGGTCGTGGGTTCGATCCCCCCATGGGCCAGATAGTAACAGGAAATCTTTCCAAAAAAAATATTTTTTAGATTTCGTGAACTCATTATAAAAATTAAGGTGTCATCGGCCCATTAGCTCAGTTGGTTAGAGCGTCGTGCTAATAACGCGAAGGTCGTGGGTTCGATCACCCCATGGGCCAAATAGTGACAGGAGATCTTAGAGAAAAAAAAATATTTTTTTGATTTCGTGAACTCATTATAAAAATTAGGATGTCATCGGCCCATTAGCTCAGTTGGTTAGAGGGTCGTGCTAATAACGCGAAGGTCGTGGGTTCGATCCCCCCATGGGCCAGATAGTAACAGGAAATCTTTCCAAAATAATAATTTTTAGATTTCGTGAACTCACTATAAAAATTAGGGTGTCATCGGCCCACTAGCTCAGTTGGTTAGAGCGTCGTGCTAATAACACGAAGGTCGTGCTAATAACACGAAGGTCGTGGTTTCGATCCCCCATGGGCCAGATAGTAACAGGAAAGCTTTCCAAAAAAAAATATTTTTTAGATTTCGTGAACTCATTATTAAAATTAGGGTGTCATCGGCCCATTAGCTCAGTTGGTTAGAGCGTCGTGCTAATAAAGCGAAGGTCGTGGGTTCGATCCCCCCATGGGCCAGATAGTAACAGGAAATCTTTCCAAAAAAAATATTTTTTAGATTTCGTGAACTCATTATAAAAATTAGGGTGTCATCGGCCCATTAGCTCAGTTGGTTAGAGCACCGTGCTAATAACGCAAAGGTCGTGGGTTCGATCCCCCCATGGGCCAGATAGTAACAGGAAATCTTTCCAAAAAAAATATTTTTTAGATTTCGTGAACTCATTATAAAAATTAAGGTGTCATCGGCCCATTAGCTCAGTTGGTTAGAGCGTCGTGCTAATAACGCGAAGGTCGTGGGTTCGATCCCCCATGGGCCAGATAGTAACAGGAAATCTTTCCAAAAAAAATATTT
Source organism: Leiobunum rupestre (assembly GCF_980474605.1). NCBI lineage: Eukaryota > Metazoa > Arthropoda > Arachnida > Opiliones > Sclerosomatidae > Leiobunum > Leiobunum rupestre. The sequence continues at coordinate 74,292,418 of NC_143384.1, read as the reverse complement.
TTTAGATTTCGTGAACTCATTATAAAAATTAGGGTGTCATCGGCCCATTAGCTCAGTTGGTTAGAGCACCGTGCTAATAACGCAAAGGTCGTGGGTTCGATCCCCCCATGGGCCAGATAGTAACAGGAAATCTTTCCAAAAAAAATATTTTTTAGATTTCGTGAACTCATTATAAAAATTAAGGTGTCATCGGCCCATTAGCTCAGTTGGTTAGAGCATCGTGCTAATAACGCGAAGGTCGTGGGTTCGATCACCCCATGGGCCAAATAGTAACAGGAGATCTTAGAGAAAAAAAAATATTTTTTTGATTTCGTGAACTCATTATAAAAATTAGGATGTCATCGGCCCATTAGCTCAGTTGGTTAGAGCGTCGTGCTAATAACGCGAAGGTCGTGGGTTCGATCCCCCCATGGGCCAGATAGTAACAGGAAATCTTTCCAAAATAATATTTTTTAGATTTCGTGAACTCACTATAAAAATTAGGGTGTCATCGGCCCACTAGCTCAGTTGGTTAGAGCGTCGTGCTAATAACACGAAGGTCGTGGTTTCGATCCCCCATGGGCCAGATAGTAACAGGAAAGCTTTCCAAAAAAAAATATTTTTTAGATTTCGTGAACTCATTATAAAAATTAGGGTGTCATCGTCCCATTAGCTCAGTTGGTTAGAGCGTCGTGCTAATAACGCGAAGGTCGTGGGTTTGATCCCCCCATGGGCCAGATAGTAACAGGAAATCTTTCCAAAAAAAATATTTTTTAGACTTCGTGAACTCATTATAAAAATTAGGGTGTCATCGGCCCATTAGCTCAGTTGGTTAGAGCGTCGTGCTAATAACGCGAAGGTCGTGGGTTCGATCACCCCATGGGCCAAATAGTAACAGGAAATCTTACAAAAAAAATATTTTTTAGACTTCGTGAACTCATTATAAAAATTATGGTGCCATCGGCCCATTAGCTCAGTTCGTTAGAGCGTCGTGCTAATTTCGCGAAGGTCGTGGGTTCGATCCCCCCGTAGGCCAGATAATAACCGGAAATCATTCCAAAAAAATATTTTTTAGATTTCGTGAACTCATTATAAAAATTAGGGTGTCATCGGTCCATTAGCTCAGTTGGTTAGAGCGTCGTGCTAATAACGCGAAGGTCGTGGGTTAGATCCCCCCATGGGCCAGATAGTAAAAGGAAATCTTTCCAAAAAAAATATTTTTTAGATTTCGTGAACTCATTATAGAAATTAGGGTATCATCGGCCCATTAGCTCAGTTCGTTAGAGCGTCGTGCTAATTTCGCGAAGGTCGTGGGTTCGATCCCCCCGTAGGCCAGATAATAACAGGAAATCTTTCCAAAAAATATTTTTTAGATTTCGTGAACTCATTATAAAAATTAGGGTGTCATCGGCCCATTAGCTCAGTTGGTTAGAGCGTCGTGCTAATAACGCGAAGGTCGTGGGTTCGATCCCCCCATGGGCCAGATAGTAACAGGAAATCTTTCCAAAAAAAATATTTTTTAGATTTCGTGAACTCATTATAAAAATTAAGGTGTCATCGGCCCATTAGCTCAGTTGGTTAGAGCGTCGTGCTAATTTCGCGAAGGTCGTGGGTTCGATCCCCCCATGGGCCAGATAGTAACTGGAAATCTTTCCAAAAAAATATTTTTTAGATTTCGTGAACTCATTATAAAAATTAGGGTGTCATCGGCCCATTAGCTCAGTTGGTTAGAGCGTCGTGCTAATAACGCGAAGGTCGTGGGTTCGATCCCCCCATGGGCCAGATAGTAACAGGAAATCTTTCCAAAAAAAATATTTTTTAGATTTCGTGAACTCATTATAAAAATTAGGGTGTCATCGGCCCATTAGCTCAGTTGGTTAGAGCACCGTGCTAATAACGCAAAGGTCGTGGGTTCGATCCCCCCATGGGCCAGATAGTAACAGGAAATCTTTCCAAAAAAAATATTTTTTAGATTTCGTGAACTCATTACAAAAATTAAGGTGTCATCGGCCCATTAGCTCAGTTGGTTAGAGCGTCGTGCTAATAACGCGAAGGTCGTGGGTTCGATCCCCCCATGGGCCAGATAGTAACAGGAAATCTTTCCAAAAAAAATATTTTTTAGATTTCGTGAACTCATTATAAAAATTAGGGTGTCATCGGCCCATTAGCTCAGTTGGTTAGAGCACCGTGCTAATAACGCAAAGGTCGTGGGTTCGATCCCCCCATGGGCCAGATAGTAACAGGAAATCTTTCCAAAAAAAATATTTTTTAGATTTCGTGAACTCATTATAAAAATTAAGGTGTCATCGGCCCATTAGCTCAGTTGGTTAGAGCGTCGTGCTAATAACGCGAAGGTCGTGGGTTCGATCACCCCATGGGCCAAATAGTAACAGGAGATCTTAGAGAAAAAAAAATATTTTTTTGATTTCGTGAACTCATTATAAAAATTAGGATGTCATCGGCCCATTAGCTCAGTTGGTTAGAGCGTCGTGCTAATAACGCGAAGGTCGTGTGTTCGATCCCCCCATGGGCCAGATAGTAACAGGAAATCTTTCCAAAATAATAATTTTTAGATTTCGTGAACTCACTATAAAAATTAGGGTGTCATCGGCCCACTAGCTCAGTTGGTTAGAGCGTCGTGCTAATAACACGAAGGTCGTGGTTTCGATCCCCCATGGGCCAGATAGTAACAGGAAAGCTTTCCAAAAAAAAATATTTTTTAGATTTCGTGAACTCATTATAAAAATTAGGGTGTCATCGTCCCATTAGCTCAGTTGGTTAGAGCGTCGTGCTAATAACGCGAAGGTCGTGGGTTTGATCCCCCCATGGGCAAGATAGTAACAGGAAATCTTTCCAAAAAAAATATTTTTTAGACTTCGTGAACTCATTATAAAAATTAGGGTGTCATCGGCCCATTAGCTCAGTTGGTTAGAGCGTCGTGCTAATAACGCGAAGGTCGTGGGTTCGATCACCCCATGGGCCAAATAGTAACAGGAAATCTTACAAAAAAAATATTTTTTAGACTTCGTGAACTCATTATAAAAATTAGGGTGCCATCGGCCCATTAGCTCAGTTCGTTAGAGCGTCGTGCTAATTTCGCGAAGGTCGTGGGTTCGATCCCCCCGTAGGCCAGATAATAACAGGAAATCTTTCCAAAAAAATATTTTTTAGATTTCGTGAACTCATTATAAAAATTAGGGTGTCATCGGCCCATTAGCTCAGTTGGTTAGAGCGTCGTGCTAATAACGCGAAGGTCGTGGGTTTGATCCCCCCATGGGCCAGATAGTAACAGGAAATCTTTCCAAAAAAAATATTTTTTAGACTTCGTGAACTCATTATAAAAATTAGGGTGTCATCGGCCCATTAGCTCAGTTGGTTAGAGCACCGTGCTAATAACGCAAAGGTCGTGGGTTCGATCCCCCCATGGGCCAGATAGTAACAGGAAATCTTTCCAAAAAAAATATTTTTTAGATTTCGTGAACTCATTATAAAAATTAAGGTGTCATCGGCCCATTAGCTCAGTTGGTTAGAGCGTCGTGCTAATAACGCGAAGGTCGTGGGTTCGATCACCCCATGGGCCAAATAGTAACAGGAGATCTTAGAGAAAAAAAAATATTTTTTTGATTTCGTGAACTCATTATAAAAATTAGGATGTCATCGGCCCATTAGCTCAGTTGGTTAGAGCGTCGTGCTAATAACGCGAAGGTCGTGTGTTCGATCCCCCCATGGGCCAGATAGTAACAGGAAATCTTTCCAAAATAATAATTTTTAGATTTCGTGAACTCACTATAAAAATTAGGGTGTCATCGGCCCACTAGCTCAGTTGGTTAGAGCGTCGTGCTAATAACACGAAGGTCGTGGTTTCGATCCCCCATGGGCCAGATAGTAACAGGAAAGCTTTCCAAAAAAAAATATTTTTTAGATTTCGTGAACTCATTATAAAAATTAGGGTGTCATCGTCCCATTAGCTCAGTTGGTTAGAGCGTCGTGCTAATAACGCGAAGGTCGTGGGTTTGATCCCCCCATGGGCAAGATAGTAACAGGAAATCTTTCCAAAAAAAATATTTTTTAGACTTCGTGAACTCATTATAAAAATTAGGGTGTCATCGGCCCATTAGCTCAGTTGGTTAGAGCGTCGTGCTAATAACGCGAAGGTCGTGGGTTCGATCACCCCATGGGCCAAATAGTAACAGGAAATCTTACAAAAAAAATATTTTTTAGACTTCGTGAACTCATTATAAAAATTAGGGTGCCATCGGCCCATTAGCTCAGTTCGTTAGAGCGTCGTGCTAATTTCGCGAAGGTCGTGGGTTCGATCCCCCCGTAGGCCAGATAATAACAGGAAATCTTTCCAAAAAAATATTTTTTAGATTTCGTGAACTCATTATAAAAATTAGGGTGTCATCGGCCCATTAGCTCAGTTGGTTAGAGCGTCGTGCTAATAACGCGAAGGTCGTGGGTTTGATCCCCCCATGGGCCAGATAGTAACAGGAAATCTTTCCAAAAAAAATATTTTTTAGACTTCGTGAACTCATTATAAAAATTAGGGTGCCATCGGCCCATTAGCTCAGTTCGTTAGAGCGTCGTGCTAATTTCGCGAAGGTCGTGGGTTCGATCCCCCCGTAGGCCAGATAATAACAGGAAATCTTTCCAAAAAAATATTTTTTAGATTTCGTGAACTCATTATAAAAATTAGGGTGACATCGGTCCATTAGCTCAGTTGGTTAGAGCGTCGTGCTAATAACGCGAAGGTCGTGGGTTAGATCCCCCCATGGGCCAGATAGTAAAAGGAAATCTTTCCAAAAAAAATATTTTTTAGATTTCGTGAACTCATTATAAAAATTAGGGTATCATCGGCCCATTAGCTCAGTTCGTTAGAGCGTCGTGCTAATTTCGCGAAGGTCGTGGGTTCGATCCCCCCGTAGGCCAGATAATAACAGGAAATCTTTCCAAAAAAATATTTTTTAGATTTCGTGAACTCATTATAAAAATTAGGGTGTCATCGGCCCATTAGCTCAGTTGGTTAGAGCGTCGTGCTAATAACGCGAAGGTCGTGGGTTCGATCCCCCCATGGGCCAGATAGTAAAAGGAAATCTTTCCAAAAAAAATATTTTTTAGATTTCGTGAACTCATTATAAAAATTAGGGTATCATCGGCCCATTAGCTCAGTTCGTTAGAGCGTCGTGCTAATTTCGCGAAGGTCGTGGGTTCGATCCCCCCGTAGGCCAGATAATAACAGGAAATCTTTCCAAAAAAATATTTTTTAGATTTCGTGAACTCATTATAAAAATTAGGGTGTCATCGGCCCATTAGCTCAGTTGGTTAGAGCGTCGTGCTAATAACGCGAAGGTCGTGGGTTCGATCCCCCCATGGGCCAGATAGTAACAGGAAATCTTTCCAAAAAAATATTTTTTAGATTTCGTGAACTCATTATAAAAATTAGGGTGTCATCGGCCCATTAGCTCAGTTCGTTAGAGCGTCGTGCTAATTTCGCGAAGGTCGTGGGTTCGATCCCCCCATGGGCCAGATAGTAACTGGAAATCTTTCCAAAAAAATATTTTTTAGATTTCGTGAACTCATTATAAAAATTAGGGTGTCATCGGCCCATTAGCTCAGTTGGTTAGAGCGTCGTGCTAATAACGCGAAGGTCGTGGGTTCGATCCCCCCATGGGCCAGATAGTAACAGGAAATCTTTCCAAAAAAAATATTTTTTAGATTTCGTGAACTCATTATAAAAATTAGGGTGTCATCGGCCCATTAGCTCAGTTGGTTAGAGCACCGTGCTAATAACGCAAAGGTCGTGGGTTCGATCCCCCCATGGGCCAGATAGTAACAGGAAATCTTTCCAAAAAAAATATTTTTTAGATTTCGTGAACTCATTATAAAAATTAAGGTGTCGTCGGCCCATTAGCTCAGTTGGTTAGAGCGTCGTGCTAATAACGCGAAGGTCGTGGGTTCGATCCCCCCATGGGCCAGATAGTAACAGGAAATCTTTCCAAAATAATATTTTTTAGATTTCGTGAACTCACTATAAAAATTAGGGTGTCATCGGCCCACTAGCTCAGTTGGTTAGAGCGTCGTGCTAATAACACGAAGGTCGTGGTTTCGATCCCCCATGGGCCAGATAGTAACAGGAAAGCTTTCCAAAAAAAAATATTTTTTAGATTTCGTGAACTCATTATAAAAATTAGGGTGTTATCGTCCCATTAGCTCAGTTGGTTAGAGCGTCGTGCTAATAACGCGAAGGTCGTGGGTTTGATCCCCCCATGGGCCAGGTAGTAACAGGAAATCTTTCCAAAATAATATTTTTTAGATTTCGTGAACTCACTATAAAAATTAGGGTGTCATCGGCCCATTAGCTCAGTTGGTTAGAGCACCGTGCTAATAACGCAAAGGTCGTGGGTTCGATCCCCCCATGGGCCAGATAGTAACAGGAAATCTTTCCAAAAAAAATATTTTTTAGATTTCGTGAACTCATTATAAAAATTAAGGTGTCATCGGCCCATTAGCTCAGTTGGTTAGAGCGTCGTGCTAATAACGCGAAGGTCGTGGGTTCGATCACCACATGGGCCAAATAGTAACAGGAGATCTTAGAAAAAAAAATATTTTTTTGATTTCGTGAACTCATTATAAAAATTAGGATGTCATCGGCCCATTAGCTCAGTTGGTTAGAGCGTCGTTCTAATAACGCGAAGGTCGTGGGTTCGATCTCCCCATGGGCCAGATAGTAACAGGAAATCTTTCCAAAATAATATTTTTTAGATTTCGTGAACTCATTATAAAAATTAGGGTGTCATCGGGCCACTAGCTCAGTTGGTTAGAGCGTCGTGCTAATAACACGAAGGTCGTGGGTTCGATCCCCCATGGGCAAGATAGTAACAGGAAAGCTTTCCAAAAAAAAATATTTTTTAGATTTCGTGAACTCATTATAAAAATTAGGGTGTCATCGTCCCATTAGCTCAGTTGGTTAGAGCGTCGTGCTAATAACGCGAAGGTCGTGGGTTTGATCCCCCCATGGGCCAGATAGTAACAGGAAATCTTTCCAAAAAAAATATTTTTTAGACTTCGTGAACTCATTATAAAAATTAGGGTGTCATCGGCCCATTAGCTCAGTTCGTTAGAGCGTCGTGCTAATTTCGCCAAGGTCGTGAGTTCGATCCCCCCATGGGCCAGATAGTAACAGGAAATCTTTAAAAAAAAATATTATTTAGATATCGTGAACTCATTATAAAAATTAGGGTGTCATCGGCCCATTAGCTCAGTTCGTTAGAGCATCGTGCTAATTTCGCCAAGGTCGTGAGTTCGATCCCCCCATGGGCCAGATAGTAACAGGAAATCTTTCCAAAAAAAATATTTTTTAGATTTCGTGAACTCATTATAAAAATTAGGGTGTCATCGGCCCATTAGCTCAGTTCGTTAGAGCGTCGTGCTAATTTCGCGAAGGTCGTGGGTTCGATCACCCCATGGGCCAAATAGTAACAGGAAATCTTACAAAAAAAATATTTTTTTGATTTCGTGAACTCATTATAAAAATTAGGGTGTCATCGGCCCATTAGCTCAGTTGGTTAGAGCGTCGTGCTAATAACGCGAAGGTCGTGGGTTTGATCCCCCCATGGGCCAGATATTAACAGGAAATCTTTCCAAAAAAAATATTTTTTAGACTTCGTGAACTCATTATAAAAATTAGGGTGTCATCGGCCCATTAGCTCAGTTGGTTAGAGCGTCGTGCTAATAACGCGAAGGTCGTGGGTTCGATCACCCCATGGGCCAAATAGTAACAGGAAATCTTACAAAAAAAATATTTTTTTGATTTCGTGAACTCATTATAAAAATTAAGGTGTCATCGGCCCATTAGCTCAGTTGGTTAGAGCGTCGTGCTAATAACGCGAAGGTCGTGGGTTCGATCCCCCCATGGGCCAGATAGTAACAGGAAATCTTTCAAAAAAATATATTTTTTTGATTTCGTGAACTCATTATAAAAATTAGGGTGTCATCGGCCCATTAGCTCAGTTCGTTAGAGCGTCGTGCTAATTTCGCCAAGGTCGTGGGTTCGATCACCCCATGGGCCAAATAGTAACAGGAAATCTTACAAAAAAAAATATTTTTTTGATTTCGTGAACTCATTATAAAAATTAGGGTGTCATCGGCCCATTAGCTCAGTTGGTTAGAGCGTCGTGCTAATAACGCGAAGGTCGTGGGTTTGATCCCCCCATGGGCCAGATAGTAACAGGAAATCTTTCCAAAAAAAATATTTTTTAGACTTCGTGAACTCATTATAAAAATTAGGGTGTCATCGGCCCATTAGCTCAGTTGGTTAGAGCGTCGTGCTAATAACGCGAAGGTCGTGGGTTCGATCACCCCATGGGCCAAATAGTAACAGGAAATCTTACAAAAAAAATATTTTTTAGATTTCGTGAACTCATTATAAAAATTAGGGTGTCATCGGCCCATTAGCTCAGTTGGTTAAAGCGTCGTGCTAATAACGCGAAGGTCGTGGGTTTGATCCCCCCATGGGCCAGATAGTAACAGGAAATCTTTCAAAAAAAACTAATTTTTAGATTTCGTGAACTCATTATAAAAATTAAGGTGTCATCGGCCCATTAGCTCAGTTGGTTAGAGCGTCGTGCTAATAACACGAAGGTCGTGGGTTCGATCCCCCATGGGCAAGATAGTAACAGGAAAGCTTTCCAAAAAAAAATATTTTTTAGATTTCGTGAACTCATTATAAAAATTAGGGTGTCATCGTCCCATTAGCTCAGTTGGTTAGAGCGTCGTGCTAATAACGCGAAGGTCGTGGGTTCGATCACCCCATGGGCCAAATAGTAACAGGAAATCTTTCCAAAAAAATATTTTTTAGATTTCGTGAACTCATTATAAAAATTAGGGTGTCATCGGCCCATTAGTTCAGTTCGTTAAAGCGTCGTGCTAATTTCGCCAAGGTCGTGAGTTCGATCCCCCCATGGGCCAGATAGTAACAGGAAATCTTTAAAAAAAAATATTTTTTAGATTTCGTGAACTCATTATAAAAATTAGGGTGTCATCGGCCCATTAGCTCAGTTCGTTAAAGCGTCGTGCTAATAACGCGAAGGTCGTGGGTTCGATCCCCCATGGGCCAGATAGTAACAGGAAATCTTTAAAAAAAACTAATTTTTAGATTTCGTGAACTCATTATAAAAATTAAGGTGGCATCGGCCCATTAGCTCAGTTGGTTAGAGCCTCGTGCTAATAACGCGAAGGTCGTGGGTTTGATCCCCCCATGGGCCAGATAGTAACAGGAAATCTTTCAAAAAAAACTATTTTTTAGATTTCGTGAACTCATTATAAAAATTAAGGTGTCATCGGCCCATTAGCTCAGTTGGTTAGAGCGTCGTGCTAATAACGCGAAGGTCGTGGGTTCGATCACCCCATGGGCCAAATAGTATCAGGAAGTCTTTCAAAAAAATATATTTTTTTGATTTCGTGAACTCATTATAAAAATTAGGGTGTCATCGGCCCATTAGCTCAGTTGGTTAGAGCGTCGTGCTAATAACGCGAAGGTCGTGGGTTCGATCACCCCATGGGCCAAATAGTAACAGGAAATCTTTCCAAAAAAATATTTTTTAGATTTCGTGAACTAATTATAAAAATTAGGGTGTCATCGGCCCATTAGCTCAGTTGGTTAGAGCGTCGTGCTAATAACGCGAAGGTCGTGGGTTCGATCCCCCATGGGCCAGATAGTAACAGAAAAGCTTCCCAAAAAAAATATTTTTTAGATTTCGTGAACTCATTATAAAAATTAGGGTGTCATCGGCCCATTAGCTCAGTTGGTTAAAGCGTCGTGCTAATAACGCGAAGGTCGTGGGTTTGATCCCCCCATGGGCCAGATAGTAACAGGAAATCTTTCAAAAAAAACTAATTTTTAGATTTCGTGAACTCATTATAAAAATTAAGGTGTCATCGGCCCATTAGCTCAGTTGGTTAGAGCGTCGTGCTAATAACGCGAAGGTCGTGGGTTCGATCACCCCATGGGCCAAATAGTAACAGGAAATCTTTTAAAAAAATATATTTATTTGATTTCGTGAACTCATTATAAAAATTAGAGTGTCATCGGCCCATTAGCTCAGTTGGTTAGAGCGTCGTGCTAATAACGCGAAGTTCGTGGGTTCGATCCCCCCATGGGCAGATAGTAACAGGAAATCTTTCCAAAAAAATATTTTTTAGATTTCGTGAACTCATTATAAAAATTAGGGCGTCATCGGCCCATTAGCTCAATTCGTTAGAGCGTCGTGCTAATTTCGCCAAGGTCGTGGGTTCGATCCCCCCGTAGGCCAGATAATAACAGGAAATCTTTCCAAAAAAATACTTTTTAGATTTCGTGAACTCATTATAAAAATTAGGGTGTCATCGGCCCATTAGCTCAGTTGGTTAGAGCGTCGTGCTAATAACGCGAAGGTCGTGGGTTCGATCACCCCATGGGCCAAATAGTAACAGGAAATCTTTCCAAAAAAATATTTTTTAGATTTCGTGAACTCATTCTAAAAATTAGGGTGTCATCGGCCCATTAGCTCAGTTGGTTAGAGCGTCGTGCTAATAACGCGAAGGTCGTGGGTTCGATCACCCCATGGGCCAAATAGTAACAGGAAGTCTTTCAAAAAAATATATTTTTTTGATTTCGTGAACTCATTATAAAAATTAGGGTGTCATCGGCCCATTAGCTCAGTTGGTTAGAGCGTCGTGCTAATAACGCGAAGGTCGTGGGTTCGATCCCCCATGGGCCAGATAGTAACAGGAAAGCTTTCCAAAAAAAAATATTTTTTAGATTTCGTGAACTCATTATAAAAATTAGGGTGTCATCGGCCCATTAGCTCAGTTGGTTAAAGCGTCGTGCTAATAACGCGAAGGTCGTGGGTTTGATCCCCCCATGGGCCAGATAGTAACAGGAAATCTTTCAAAAAAAACTAATTTTTAGATTTCGTGAACTCATTATAAAAATTAAGGTGGCATCGGCCCATTAGCTCAGTTGGTTAGAGCGTCGTGCTAATAACGCGAAGGTCGTGGGTTCGATCACCCCATGGGCCAAATAGTAACAGGAAATCTTTTAAAGAAATATATTTATTTGATTTCGTGAACTCATTATTAAAATTAGAGTGTCATCGGCCCATTAGCTCAGTTGGTTAGAGCGTCGTGCTAATAACGCGAAGGTCATGGGTTCGATCCCCCCATGGGCAGATAGTAACAGGAAATCTTTCCAAAAAAATATTTTTTAGATTTCGTGAACTCATTATAAAAATTAGGGCGTCATCGGCCCATTAGCTCAGTTCGTTAGAGCGTCATGCTAATTTCGCCAAGGTCGTGGGTTCGATCCCCCCATGGGCCAGATAGTAACAGGAAATCTTTCCAAAAAAAATATTTTTTAGATTTCGTGAACTCATTATAAAAATTAGGGTGTCATCGGCCCATTAGCTCAGTTCGTTAGAGCGTCGTGCTAACTTCGCGAAGGTCGTGGGTTCGACCCCCCGTAGGCCAGATAATAACAGGAAATCTTTCCAAAAAAATATTTTTTAGATTTCGTGAACTCATTATAAAAATTAGGGTGTCATCGGCCTATTAGCTCAGTTGGTTAGAGCGTCGTGCTAATAACGCGAAGGTCGTGGGTTCGATCCCCCCATGGGCCAGATAGTAACAGGAGATCTTTCCAAAAAAATATTTTTTAGATTTCGTGAACTCATTATAAAAATTAGGGTGTCATCGGCCCATTAGCTCAGTTCGTTAGAGCGTCGTGCTAATTTCGCAAAGGTCGTGGGTTCGATCCCCCCATGGGCCAGATAGTAACGGGAAATCTTTCCAAAAAAATATTTTTTAGATTTCGTGAACTCATTATAAAAATTAGGGTATCATCGGCCCATTAGCTCAGTTGGTTAAAGCGTCGTGCTAATAACGCGAAGGTCGTGGGTTTGATCCCCCCATGGGCCAGATAGTAACAGGAAATCTTTCAAAAAAAACTAATTTTTAGATTTCGTGAACTCATTATAAAAATTAAGGTGTCATCGGCCCATTAGCTCAGTTGGTTAGAGCGTCGTGCTAATAACGCGAAGGTCGTGGGTTCGATCACCCCATGGGCCAAATAGTAACAGGAAATGTTTTAAAAAAATATATTTATTTGATTTCGTGAACTCATTATAAAAATTAGAGTGTCATCGGCCCATTAGCTCAGTTGGTTAGAGCGTCGTGCTAATAACGCGAAGGTCGTGGGTTCGATCCCCCCATGGGCAGATAGTAACAGGAAATCTTTCCAAAAAAATATTTTTTAGATTTCGTGAACTCATTATAAAAATTAGTGCGTCATCGGCCCATTAGCTCAGTTCGTTAGAGCGTCGTGCTAATTTCGCCAAGGTCGTGGGTTCGATCCCCCCGTAGGCCAGATAATAACAGGAAATCTTTCCAAAAAAAATATTTTTTAGATTTCGTGAACTCATTATAAAAATTAGGGTGTCATCGGCCCATTAGCTCAGTTGGTTAGAGCGTCGTGCAAATAACGCGAAGGTCGTGGGTTCGATCACCCCATGGGCCAAATAGTAACAGGAAATCTTTCCAAAAAAATATTTTTTAGATTTCGTGAACTAATTATAAAAATTAGGGTGTCATCGGCCCATTAGCTCAGTTGGTTAGAGCGTCGTGCTAATAACGCGAAGGTCGTGGGTTCGATCCCCCATGGGCCAGATAGTAACAGGAAAGCTTTCCAAAAAAATTTTTTTTAGATTTCGTGAACTCATTATAAAAATTAGGGTGTCATCGGCCCATTAGCTCAGTTGGTTAAAGCGTCGTGCTAATAACGTGAAGGTCGTGGGTTTGATCCCCCCATGGGCCAGATAGTAACAGGAAATCTTTCAAAAAAAACTAATTTTTAGATTTCGTGAACTCATTATAAAAATTAAGGTGGCATCGGCCCATTAGCTCAGTTCGTTAGAGCGTCGTGCTAACTTCGCGAAGGTCGTGGGTTCGATCCCCCCGTAGGCCAGATAATAACAGGAAATCTTTCCAAAAAAATATTTTTTAGATTTCGTGAACTCATTATAAAAATTAGGGTGTCATCGGCCCATTAGATCAGTTGGTTAGAGCGTCGTGCTAACTTCGCCAAGGTCGTGGGTTCGATCCCCCCATGGGCCAGATAGTAACAGGAAATCTTTCCAAAAAAAATATTTTTTAGATTTCGTGAACTCATTATAAAAATTAGGGTGTCATCGGCCCATTAGCTCAGTTCGTTAGAGCGTCGTGCTAACTTCGCCAAGGTCGTGGGTTCGATCACCCCATGGGCCAAATAGTAACAGGAAATCTTTTAAAAAAATATATTTATTTGATTTCGTGAACTCATTATAAAAATTAGAGTGTCATCGGCCCATTAGCTCAGTTGGTTAGAGCGTCGTGCTAACTTCGCCAAGGTCGTGGGTTCGATCCCCCCATGGGCCAGATAGTAACAGGAAATCTTTCCAAAAAAAATATTTTTTAGATTTCGTGAACTCATTATAAAAATTAGGGTGTCATCGGCCCATTAGCTCAGTTCGTTAGAGCGTCGTGCTAACTTCGCCAAGGTCGTGGGTTCGATCCCCCCATGGGCCAGATAGTAACAGGAAATCTTTCCAAAAAAAATATTTTTTAGATTTCGTGAACTCATTATAAAAATTAGGGTGTCATCGGCCCATTAGCTCAGTTCGTTAGAGCGTCGTGCTAACTTCGCGAAGGTCGTGGGTTCGATCCCCCCGTAGGCCAGATAATAACAGGAAATCTTTCCAAAAAAATATTTTTTAGATTTCGTGAACTCATTATAAAAATTAGGGTGTCATCGGCCCATTAGATCAGTTGGTTAGAGCGTCGTGCTAATAACGCGAAGGTCGTGGGTTCGATCACCCCATGGGCCAAATAGTAACAGGAAGTCTATCAAAAAAATATATTTTTTTGATTTCGTGAACTCATTATAAAAATTAGGGTGTCATCGGCCCATTAGCTCAGTTGGTTAGAGCGTCGTGCTAATAACGCGAAGGTCATGGGTTCGATCCCCCATGGGCCAGATAGTAACAGGAAAGCTTTCCAAAAAAAATTTTTTTAGATTTCGTGAACTCATTATAAAAATTAGGGTGTCATCGGCCCATTAGCTCAGTTGGTTAAAGCGTCGTGCTAATAACGTGAAGGTCGTGGGTTTGATCCCCCCATGGGCCAGATAGTAACAGGAAATCTTTCAAAAAAAACTAATTTTTAGATTTCGTGAACTCATTATAAAAATTAAGGTGGCATCGGCCCATTAGCTCAGTTGGTTAGAGCGTCGTGCTAATAACGCGAAGGTCATGGGTTCGATCCCCCCATGGGCAGATAGTAACAGGAAATCTTTCCAAAAAAATATTTTTTAGATTTCGTGAACTCATTATAAAAATTAGGGCGTCATCGGCCCATTAGCTCAGTTCGTTAGAGCGTCGTGCTAATTTCGCCAAGGTCGTGGGTTCGATCCCCCCATGGGCCAGATAGTAACAGGAAATCTTTCAAAAAAAAATATTTTTTAGATTTCGTGAACTCATTATAAAAATTAGGGTGTCATCGGCCCATTAGCTCAGTTCGTTAGAGCGTCGTGCTAACTTCGCGAAGGTCGTGGGTTCGATCCCCCCGTAGGCCAGATAATAACAGGAAATCTTTCCAAAAAAATATTTTTTAGATTTCGTGAGCTCATTATAAAAATTAGGGTGTCATCGGCCCATTAGCTCAGTTGGTTAGAGCGTCGTGCTAATAACGCGAAGGTCGTGGGTTCGATCCCCCATGGGCCAGATAGTAACAGGAAATCTTTCAAAAAAAATATTTTTTAGATTTCGTGAAATCATTATAAAAATTATGGTATCATCGGCCCATTAGCTCAGTTGGTTAGAGCGTCGTGCTAATAACGCGAAGGTTGTAAGTTCGATCCCCCCATGGGCCAGATAGTAGCAGGAAATCTTTCCAAAAAAAATATTTTTTAGATTTCGTGAACTCATTATAAAAATTAGGGTGTCATCGGCCCAGTAGCTCAGTTGGTTAGAGCGTCGTGCTAATAATGCGAAGGTCGTGGGTTCGATCCCCCCATGGGCCAGATAAAAACAGGAAATCTTTCCAAAAAAAAATTTTTTTAGATTTCGTGAACTCATTATAAAAATTAAGGTGTCATCGGCCCATTAGCTCAGTTGGTTAGAGCTTCGTGCTAATAACGCGAAGGTTGTGGGTTCGATCACCCCATGGGCCAGATAGTAACAGAAAATCTTTCCAAAAAAAATATTGTTTAGATTTCGTGAACTCATTATAAAAATTAGGGTGTCATCGGCCCATTAGCTCAAATGGCTAGAGCGTCGTGCTAATAACGCGAAGGTCGTGGGTTCGATCCCCCCATGGGCCAGACAGTAACAGGAAATCTTTCAAAAAAAATATTTTTTAGATTTCGTGAAATCATTATAAAAATTAGGGTGTCATCGGCCCAGTAGCTCAGTTGGTTAGAGCGTCGTGCTAATAACGCGAAGGTCGTGGGTGCGATCCCCCCATGGGCCAGATAAAAACAGGAAATCTTTCCAAAAAAAAATTTTTTAGATTTCGTGAACTCATTATAAAAATTAAGGTGTCATCGGCCCATTAGCTCAGTTGGTTAGAGCTTCGTGCTAATAACGCGAAGGTTGTGGGTTCGATCCCCCCATGGGCCAGATAGTAACAGAAAATCTTTCCAAAAAAAATATTGTTTAGATTTCGTGAACTCATTATAAAAATTAGGGTGTCATCAGCCCATTAGCTCAAATGGCTAGAGCGTCGTGCTAATAACGCGAAGGTCGTGGGTTCGATCCCCCCATGGGCCAGATAGTAACAGGAAATCTTTCCAAAAAAAATATTTTTTAGATTTCGTGAACTCATTATAAAAATTAGGGTGTCATCGGCCCATTAGCTCAGTTGGTTAGAGCGTCGTGCTAATAACGCGAAGGTCGTGGGTTCGATCCCCCCATGGGCCAGATAGTAACAGGAAATCTTTCAAAAAAAATATTTTTTAGATTTCGTGAAATCATTATAAAAATTATGGTATCATCGGCCCATTAGCTCAGTTGGTTAGAGCGTCGTGCTAATAACGCGAAGGTTGTAGGTTCGATCCCCCCATGGGCCAGATAGTAGCAGGAAATCTTTCCAAAAAAAATATTTTTTAGATTTCGTGAACTCATTATAAAAATTAGGGTGTCATCGGCCCAGTAGCTCAGTTGGTTAGAGCGTCGTGCTAATAACGCGAAGGTCGTGGGTTTGATCCCCCCATGGGCCAGATAGTAACAGGAAATCTTTCAAAAAAAACTAATTTTTAGATTTCGTGAACTCATTATAAAAATTAGGGCGTCATCGGCCCATTAGCCCAGTTCGTTAGAGCGTCGTGCTAATTTCGCCAAGGTCGTGGGTTCGATCCCCCCATGGGCCAAATAGTAACAGGAAATCTTTCCAAAAAAAATATTTTTTAGATTTCGTGAACTCATTATAAAAATTAGGGTGTCATCGGCCCATTAGCTCAGTTCGTTAGAGCGTCGTGCTAACTTCGCGAAGGTCGTGGGTTGGATCCCCCCGTAGGCCAGATAATAACAGGAAATCTTTCCAAAAAAATATTTTTTAGATTTCGTGAACTCATTATAAAAATTAGGGTGTCATCGGCCCATTAGATCAGTTGGTTAGAGCGTCGTGCTAATAACGCGAAGGTCGTGGGTTCGATCACCCCATGGGCCAAATAGTAACAGGAAGTCTATCAAAAAAATATATTTTTTTGATTTCGTGAACTCATTATAAAAATTAGGGTGTCATCGGCCCATTAGCTCAGTTGGTTAGAGCGTCGTGCTAATAACGCGAAGGTCGTGGGTTCGATCCCCCATGGGCCAGATAGTAACAGAAAATCTTTCCAAAAAAAATATTGTTTAGATTTCGTGAACTCATTATAAAAATTAGGGTGTCATCGGCCCATTAGCTCAAATGGCTAGAGCGTCGTGCTAATAACGCGAAGGTCGTGGGTTCGATCCCCCCATGGGCCAGACAGTAACAGGAAATCTTTCAAAAAAAATATTTTTTAGATTTCGTGAAATCATTATAAAAATTAGGGTGTCATCGGCCCAGTAGCTCAGTTGGTTAGAGCGTCGTGCTAATAACGCGAAGGTCGTGGGTGCGATCCCCCCATGGGCCAGATAAAAACAGGAAATCTTTCCAAAAAAAAATTTTTTAGATTTCGTGAACTCATTATAAAAATTAAGGTGTCATCGGCCCATTAGCTCAGTTGGTTAGAGCTTCGTGCTAATAACGCGAAGGTTGTGGGTTCGATCCCCCCATGGGCCAGATAGTAACAGAAAATCTTTCCAAAAAAAATATTGTTTAGATTTCGTGAACTCATTATAAAAATTAGGGTGTCATCAGCCCATTAGCTCAAATGGCTAGAGCGTCGTGCTAATAACGCGAAGGTCGTGGGTTCGATCCCCCCATGGGCCAGATAGTAACAGGAAATCTTTCCAAAAAAAATATTTTTTAGATTTCGTGAACTCATTATAAAAATTAGGGTGTCATCGGCCCATTAGCTCAGTTGGTTAGAGCGTCGTGCTAATAACGCGAAGGTCGTGGGTTCGATCCCCCCATGGGCCAGATAGTAACAGGAAATCTTTCAAAAAAAATATTTTTTAGATTTCGTGAAATCATTATAAAAATTATGGTATCATCGGCCCATTAGCTCAGTTGGTTAGAGCGTCGTGCTAATAACGCGAAGGTTGTAGGTTCGATCCCCCCATGGGCCAGATAGTAGCAGGAAATCTTTCCAAAAAAAATATTTTTTAGATTTCGTGAACTCATTATAAAAATTAGGGTGTCATCGGCCCAGTAGCTCAGTTGGTTAGAGCGTCGTGCTAATAACGCGAAGGTCGTGGGTTTGATCCCCCCATGGGCCAGATAGTAACAGGAAATCTTTCAAAAAAAACTAATTTTTAGATTTCGTGAACTCATTATAAAAATTAGGGTGTCATCGGCCCATTAGCCCAGTTCGTTAGAGCGTCGTGCTAATTTCGCCAAGGTCGTGGGTTCGATCCCCCCATGGGCCAAATAGTAACAGGAAATCTTTCCAAAAAAAATATTTTTTAGATTTCGTGAACTCATTATAAAAATTAGGGTGTCATCGGCCCATTAGCTCAGTTCGTTAGAGCGTCGTGCTAACTTCGCGAAGGTCGTGGGTTGGATCCCCCCGTAGGCCAGATAATAACAGGAAATCTTTCCAAAAAAATATTTTTTAGATTTCGTGAACTCATTATAAAAATTAGGGTGTCATCGGCCCATTAGATCAGTTGGTTAGAGCGTCGTGCTAATAACGCGAAGGTCGTGGGTTCGATCACCCCATGGGCCAAATAGTAACAGGAAGTCTATCAAAAAAATATATTTTTTTGATTTCGTGAACTCATTATAAAAATTAGGGTGTCATCGGCCCATTAGCTCAGTTGGTTAGAGCGTCGTGCTAATAACGCGAAGGTCGTGGGTTCGATCCCCCATGGGCCAGATAGTAAAAGGAAAGCTTTCCAAAAAAAAATTTTTTAGATTTCGTGAACTCATTATAAAAATTAGGGTGTCATCGGCCCATTAGCTCAGTTGGTTAAAGCGTCGTGCTAATAACGTGAAGGTCGTGGGTTTGATCCCCCCATGGGCCAGATAGTAACAGGAAATCTTTCAAAAAAAACTAATTTTTAGATTTCGTGAACTCATTATAAAAATTAAGGTGGCATCGGCCCATTAGCTCAGTTGGTTAGAGCGTCGTGCTAATAACGCGAAGGTCGTGGGTTCGATCACCCCATGGGCCAAATAGTAACAGGAAATCTTTTAAAAAAATATATTTATTTGATTTCGTGAACTCATTATAAAAATTAGAGTGTCATCGGCCCATTAGCTCAGTTGGTTAGAGCGTCGTGCTAATAACGCGAAGGTCGTGGGTTCGATCACCCCATGGGCCAAATAGTAACAGGAAATCTTTTAAAAAAATATATTTATTTGATTTCGTGAACTCATTATAAAAATTAGAGTGTCATCGGCCCATTAGCTCAGTTCGTTAGAGCGTCGTGCTAATTTCGCCAAGGTCGTGGGTTCGAGCCCCCATGGGCCAGATAGTAACAGGAAATCTTTCAAAAAAAAATATTTTTTAGATTTCGTGAACTCATTATAAAAATTAGAGTGTCATCGGCCCATTAGCTCAGTTCGTTAGAGCGTCGTGCTAATTTCGCCAAGGTCGTGGGTTCGAGCCCCCATGGGCCAGATAGTAACAGGAAATCTTTCAAAAAAAAATATTTTTTAGATTTCGTGAACTCATTATAAAAATTAGGGTGTCATCGGCCCATTAGCTCAGTTCGTTAGAGCGTCGTGCTAACTTCGCGAAGGTCGCTGGTTCGATCCCCCCGTAGGCCAGATAATAACAGGAAATCTTTCCAAAAAAATATTTTTTAGATTTCGTGAGCTCATTATAAAAATTAGGGTGTCATCGGCCCATTAGCTCAGTTGGTTAGAGCGTCGTGCTAATAACGCGAAGGTCGTGGGTTCGATCCCCCCATGGGCCAGATAGTAACAGGAAATCTTTCCAAAAAAAATATTTTTTAGATTTCGTGAACTCATTATAAAAATTAGGATGTCATCGGCCCAGTAGCTCAGTTGGTTAGAGCGTCGTGCTAATAACGCGAAGGTCGTGGGTTCGATCCCCCATGGGCCAGATAAAAACAGGAAATCTTTCCAAAAAAAATATTTTTTAGATTTCGTGAACTCATTATAAAAATTAAGGTGTCATCGGCCCATTAGCTCAGTTGGTTAGAGCTTCGTGCTAATAACGCGAAGGTTGTGGGTTCGATCCCCCCATGGGCCAGATAGTAACAGAAAATCTTTCCAAAAAAAATATTGTTTAGATTTCGTGAACTCATTATAAAAATTAGGGTGTCATCGGCCCATTAGCTCAAATGGCTAGAGCGTCGTGCTAATAACGCGAAGGTCGTGGGTTCGATCCCCCCATGGGCCAGATAGTAACAGGAAATCTTTCAAAAAAAAATATTTTTTAGATTTCGTGAACTCATTATAAAAATTAGGGTGTCATCGGCCCATTAGCTCAGTTAGTTAGAGCGTCGTGCTAATAACGCGTAGGTCGTGGGTTCGATCTCCACATAGGCCAGATAGTAACAGGAAATCTTTACAAAAAAAATATTTTTTAGATTTCGTGAACTCATTATAAAAATTAGGGTGTAATCGGCCCATTAGCTCAGTTGGTTAGAGCGTCGTGCTAATAACGCGAAGGTCGTGGGTTCGATCCCCCCATGGGCCAGATAGTAACAGGAAATCTTTCAAAAAAAATATTTTTTAGATTTCGTGAAATCATTATAAAAATTATGGTATCATCGGCCCATTAGCTCAGTTGGTTAGAGCGTCGTGCTAATAACGCGAAGGTCGTGGGTTCGATCCCCCCATGGGCCAGATAGTAACAGGAAATCTTTCCAAAAAAATATTTTTTAGATTTCGTGAACTCATTATAAAAATTAGGGTGTCATCGGCCCATTAGCTCAGTTAGTTAGAGCGTCGTGCTAATAATGCGTAGGTCGTGGGTTCGATCCCCACATAGGCCAGATAGTAACAGGAAATCTTTACAAAAAAAATATTTTTTAGATTTCGTGAACTCATTATAAAAATTAGGGTGTCATCGTCCCATTAGCTCAAATGGTTAGAGCGTCGTGCTAAAAACGCGAAGGTCGTGGGTTCGATCCCCCCATGGGCCAGATAGTAACAGGAAATCTTTCCAAAAAAAATATTTTTTAGATTTCGTGAACTCATTATAAAAATTAGGGTGTCATCGGCCCATTAGCTCAGTTGGTTAGAGCGTCGTGCTAATAACGCGAAGGTCGTGGGTTCGATCCCCCCATGGGCCAGATAGTAACAGGAAATATTTCCAAAAAAAATATTTTTTAGATTTCGTGAACTCATTATAAAAATTAGGGTGTCATCGGCCCATTAGCTCAGTTGGTTAGAGCGTCGTGCTAATAACGCGAAGGTCGTGGGTTCGATCCCCCCATGGGCCAGATAGTAACAGGAAATCTTTCAAAAAAAATATTTTTTAGATTTCGTGAAATCATTATAAAAATTATGGTATCATCGGCCCATTAGCTCAGTTGGTTAGAGCGTCGTGCTAATAACGCGAAGGTTGTAGGTTCGATCCCCCCATGGGCCAGATAGTAGCAGGAAATCTTTCCAAAAAAAATATTTTTTAGATTTCGTGAACTCATTATAAAAATTAGGGTGTCATCGGCCAAGTAGCTCAGTTGGTTAGAGCGTCGTGCTAATAACGCGAAGGTCGTGGGTTCGATCCCCCCATGGGCCAGATAGTAACAGGAAATCTTTCCAAAAAAATATTTTTTAGATTTCGTGAACTCATTATAAAAATTAGGGTGTCATCGGCCCATTAGCTCAGTTGGTTAGAGCGTCGTGCTAATAACGCGAAGGTCGTGGGTTCGATCCCCCCCATGGGCCAGATAGTAACAGGAAATCTTTCCAAAAAAATATTTTTTAGATTTCGTGAACTCATTATAAAAATTAGGGTGTCATCGGCCCATTAGCTCAAATGGCTAGAGCGTCGTGCTAATAACGCGAAGGTCGTGGGTTCGATCCCCCCATGGGCCAGATAGTAACAGGAAATCTTTCCAAAAAAAATATTTTTTAGATTTCGTGAACTCATTATAAAAATTAGGGTGTCATCGGCCCATTAGCTCAGTTAGTTAGAGCGTCTTGCTAATAACGCGAAGGTCGTGGGTTCGATCCCCCCATGGGCCAGATAGTAACAGGAAATCTTTCCAAAAAAAAATATTTTTTAGATTTCGTGAACTCATTATAAAAATTAGGGTGTTATCGGCCCATTAGCTCAGTTGGTTAGAGCGTCGTGCTAATAACGCGAAGGTCGTGGGGTCGAACCCCCCATGGGCCAGATAGTAACAGGAAATCTTTCCAAAAAAATATTTTTTAGATTTCGTGAACTCATTATAAAAATTAGGGTGTCATCGGCCCATTAGCTCAGTTAGTTAGAGCGTCGTGCTAATAACGCGTAGGTCGTGGGTTCGATCCCCACATAGGCCAGATAGTAACAGGAAATCTTTACAAAAAAAATATTTTTTAGATTTCGTGAACTCATTATAAAAATTAGGGTGTCATCGGCCCATTAGCTCAAATGGTTAGAGCGTCGTGCTAAAAACGCGAAGGTCGTGGGTTCGATCCCCCCATGGGCCAGATAGTAACAGGAAATCTTTCCAAAAAAAATATTTTTTAGATTTCGTGAACTCATTATAAAAATTAGGGTGTCATCGGCCCATTAGCTCATTTGGTTAGAGCGTCGTGCTAATAACGCGTAGGTCGTGGGTTCGATCCCCACATAGGCCAGATAGTAACAGGAAATCTTTACAAAAAAAATATTTTTTAGATTTCGTGAACTCATTATAAAAATTAGGGTGTCATCGGCCCATTAGCTCAAATGGTTAGAGCGTCGTGCTAAAAACGCGAAGGTCGTGGGTTCGATCC
Source organism: Leiobunum rupestre (assembly GCF_980474605.1). Lineage (NCBI taxonomy): Eukaryota > Metazoa > Arthropoda > Arachnida > Opiliones > Sclerosomatidae > Leiobunum > Leiobunum rupestre. Next base: position 74,269,882 of record NC_143384.1, on the reverse strand, counting down.
CCCCATGGGCCAGATAGTAACAGGAAATCTTTCCAAAAAAAATATTTTTTAGATTTCGTGAACTCATTATAAAAATTAGGGTGTCATCGGCCCATTAGCTCAGTTGGTTAGAGCGTCGTGCTAATAACGCGAAGGTCGTGGGTTCGATCCCCCCATGGGCCAGATAGTAACAGGAAATCTTTCCAAAAAAAATATTTTTTAGATTTCGTGAACTCATTATAAAAATTAGGGTGTCATCGGCCCAGTAGCTCAGTTGGTTAGAGCGTCGTGCTAATAACGCGAAGGTCGTGGGTTCGATCCCCCAATGGGCCAGATAAAAACAGGAAATCTTTCAAAAAAAAAATATTTTTTAGATTTCGTGAACTCATTATAAAAATTAAGGTGTCATCGGCCCATTAGCTCAGTTGGTTAGAGCTTCGTGCTAATAACGCGAAGGTTGTGGGTTCGATCCCCCCATGGGCCAGATAGTAACAGAAAATCTTTCCAAAAAAAATATTGTTTAGATTTCGTGAACTCATTATAAAAATTAGGGTGTCATCGGCCCATTAGCTCAAATGGCTAGAGCGTCGTGCTAATAACGCGAAGGTCGTGGGTTCGATCCCCCCATGGGCCAGATAGTAACAGGAAATCTTTCCAAAAAAAATATTTTTTAGATTTCGTGAACTCATTATAAAAATTAGGGTGTCATCGGCCCATTAGATCAGTTAGTTAGAGCGTCGTGCTAATAACGCGAAGGTCGTGGGTTCGATCCCCCCATGGGCCAGATAGTAACAGGAAATCTTTCCAAAAAAAAATTTTTTTTAGATTTCGTGAACTCATTATAAAAATTAGGGTGTTATCGGCCCATTAGCTCAGTTGGTTAGAGCGTCGTGCTAATAACGCGAAGGTCGTGGGGTCGAACCCCCCATGGGCCAGATAGTAACAGGAAATCTTTCCAAAAAAATATTTTTTAGATTTCGTGAACTCATTATAAAAATTAGGGTGTCATCGGCCTATTAGCTCAGTTAGTTAGAGCGTCGTGCTAATAACGCGTAGGTCGTGGGTTCGATCCCCACATAGGCCAGATAGTAACAGGAAATCTTTACAAAAAAAATATTTTTTAGATTTCGTGAACTCATTATAAAAATTAGGGTGTCATCGGCCCATTAGCTCAAATGGTTAGAGCGTCGTGCTAAAAACGCGAAGGTCGTGGGTTTGATCCCCCCATGGGCCAGATAGTAACAGGAAATCTTTCCAAAAAAAATATTTTTTAGATTTCGTGAACTCATTATAAAAATTAGGGTGTCATCGGCCCATTAGCTCAGTTGGTTAGAGCGTCGTGCTAATAACGCGTAGGTCGTGGGTTCGATCCCCACATAGGCCAGATAGTAACAGGAAATCTTTACAAAAAAAATATTTTTTAGATTTCGTGAACTCATTATAAAAATTAGGGTGTCATCGGCCCATTAGCTCAAATGGTTAGAGCGTCGTGCTAAAAACGCGAAGGTCGTGGGTTAGATCCCCCCATGGGCCAGACAGTAACCGGAAATCTTTCCAAAAAAAATATTTTTTAGATTTCGTGAACTCATTATAAAAATTAGGGTGTCATCGGCCCATTAGCTCAGTTGGTTAGAGCGTCGTGCTAATAACGCGAAGGTCGTGGGTTCGATCCCCCCATGGGCCAGATAGTAACAGGAAATCTTTCCAAAAAAAATATTTTTTAGATTTCGCGAACTCATTATAAAAATTAGGGTGTCATCGGCCCAGTAGCTCAGTTGGTTAGAGCGTCGTGCTAATAACGCGAAGGTCGTGGGTTCGATCCCCCCATGGGCCAGATAAAAACAGGAAATCTTTCCAAAAAAAAATATTTTTAAGATTTCGTGAACTCATTATAAAAATTAAGGTGTCATCGGCCCATTTGCTCAGTTGGTTAGAGCTTCGTGCTAATAACGCGAAGGTTGTGGGTTCGATCCCCCCATGGGCCAGATAGTAACAGAAAATCTTTCCAAAAAAAATATTGTTTAGATTTCGTAAACTCATTATAAAAATTAGGGTGTCATCGGCCCATTAGCTCAAATGGCTAGAGCGTCGTGCTAATAACGCGAAGGTCGTGGGTTCGATCCCCCTATGGGCCAGATAGTAACAGGAAATCTTTCCAAAAAAAATATTTTTTAGATTTCGTGAACTCATTATAAAAATTAGGGTGTCATCGGCCCATTAGCTCAGTTAATTAGAGCGTCGTGCTAATAACGCGAAGGTCGTGGGTTCGATCCCCCCATGGGCCAGATAGTAACAGGAAATCTTTCCAAAAAAAAATATTTTTTAGATTTCGTGAACTCATTATAAAAATTAGGGTGTTATCGGCCCATTAGCTCAGTTGGTTAGAGCGTCGTGCTAATAACGCGAAGGTCGTGGGGTCGAACCCCCCATGGGCCAGATAGTAACAGGAAATCTTTCCAAAAAAATATTTTTTAGATTTCGTGATTTCATTATAAAAATTAGGGTGTCATCGGCCCATTAGCTCAGTTAGTTAGAGCGTCGTGCTAATAACGCGTAGGTCGTGGGTTCGATCCCCACATAGGCCAGATAGTAACAGGAAATCTTTACAAAAAAAATATTTTTTAGATTTCGTCAACTCATTATAAAAATTAGGGTGTCATCGGCCCATTAGCTCAAATGGTTAGAGCGTCGTGCTAAAAACGCGAAGGTCGTGGGTTCGATCCCCCCATGGGCCAGATAGTAACAGGAAATCTTTCCAAAAAAAATATTTTTTAGATTTCGTGAACTCATTATAAAAATTAGGGTGTCATCGGCCCATTAGCTCAGTTGGTTAGAGCGTCGTGCTAATAACGCGAAGGTCATGGGTTCGATCCCCCCATGGGCCAGATAGTAACAGGAAATCTTTCAAAAAAAATATTTTTTAGATTTCGTGAAATCATTATAAAAATTATGGTATCATCGGCTTATTAGCTCAGTTGGTTAGAGCGTCGTGCTAATAACGCGAAGGTTGTAGGTTCGATCCCCCCATGGGCCAGATAGTAGCAGGAAATCTTTCCAAAAAAAATATTTTTTAGATTTCGTGAACTCATTATAAAAATTAGGGTGTCATCGGCCCAGTAGCTCAGTTGGTTAGAGCGTCGTGCTAATAACGCGAAGGTCGTGGGTTCGATCCCCCCATGGGCCAGGTAAAAACAGGAAATCTTTCCAAAAAAAAATATTTTTTAGATTTCGTGAACTCATTATAAAAATTAAGGTGTCATCGGCCCATTAGCTCAGTTGGTTAGAGCGTCGTGCTAAAAACGCGAAGGTCGTGGGTTCGATCCCCCCATGGGCCAGATAGTAACAGGAAATCTTTCCAAAAAAAATATTTTTTAGATTTCGTGAACTCATTATAAAAATTAGGGTGTCATCGGCCCATTAGCTCAGTTGGTTAGAGCGTCGTGCTAATAACGCGAAAGTCGTGGGTTCGATCCCCCCATGGGCCAGATAGTAACAGGAAATCTTTCATAAAAATATTTTTTAGATTTCGTGAACTCATTATAAAAATTAGGGTGCCATCGGCCCATTAGCTCAGTTGGTTAGAGCGTCGTGCTAATAACGCGAAGGTCGTGGTTTCGATCCCCCATGGGCCAGATAGTAACAGGAAATCTTTCCAAAAAAAATATTTTTTAGATTTCGTGAACTCATTATAAAAATTAGGGTGTCATCGGCCCATTAGCTCAGTTGGTTAGAGCGTCGTGCTAATAACGCGAAGGTCGTGGGTTCGATCCCCCCATGGGCCAGATAGTAACAGGAAATCTTTCAAAAAAAATATTTTTTAGATTTCGTGAACTCATTATAAAAATTATGGTGTCATCGGCCCATTAGCTCAGTTGGTTAGAGCGTCGTGCTAATAACGCGAAGGTTGTAGGTTCGATCCCCCCATGGGCCAGATAGTAACAGGAAATCTTTCCAAAAAAAATATTTTTTAGATTTCGTGAACTCATTATAAAAATTAGGGTTTCATCGGCCCAGTAGCTCAGTTGGTTAGAGCGTCGTGCTTATAACGCGAAGGTCGTGGGTTCGATCCCCCCATGGGCCTGATAGTAACAGGAAATCTTTCCAAAAAAAAATATTTTTTAGATTTCGTGAACTCATTATAAAAATTAAGGTGTCATCGGCCCATTAGCTCAGTTGGTTAGAGCTTCGTGCTAATAACGCGAAGGTCGTGGGTTCGATCCCCCCATGGGCCAGATAGTAACAGGAAATCTTTCCAAAAAAAATATTTTTTAGATTTCGTGAACTCATTATAAAAATTAGGGTGTCATCGGCCCAGTAGCTCAGTTGGTTAGAGCGTCGTGCTAATAACGCGAAGGTCGTGGGTTCGATCCCCCCATGGGCCAGATAAAAACAGGATATCTTTCCAAAAAAAAATATTTTTTAGATTTCGTGAACTCATTATAAAAACTAAGGTGTCATCGGCCCATTAGCTCAGTTGGTTAGAGCTTCGTGCTAATAACGCCAAGGTCGTGGGTTCGATCCCCCCATGGGCCAGATAGTAACAGGAAATCTTTCCAAAAAAATATTTTTTAGATTTCGTGATTTCATTATAAAAATTAGGGTGTCATCGGCCCATTAGCTCAGTTAGTTAGAGCGTCGTGCTAATAACGCGTAGGTCGTGGGTTCGATCCCCACATAGGCCAGATAGTAACAGGAAATCTTTACAAAAAAAATATTTTTTAGATTTCGTCAACTCATTATAAAAATTAGGGTGTCATCGGCCCATTAGCTCAAATGGTTAGAGCGTCGTGCTAAAAACGCGAAGGTCGTGGGTTCGATCCCCCCATGGGCCAGATAGTAACAGGAAATCTTTCCAAAAAAAATATTTTTTAGATTTCGTGAACTCATTATAAAAATTAGGGTGTCATCGGCCCATTAGCTCAGTTGGTTAGAGCGTCGTGCTAATAACGCGAAGGTCATGGGTTCGATCCCCCCATGGGCCAGATAGTAACAGGAAATCTTTCAAAAAAAATATTTTTTAGATTTCGTGAAATCATTATAAAAATTATGGTATCATCGGCTTATTAGCTCAGTTGGTTAGAGCGTCGTGCTAATAACGCGAAGGTTGTAGGTTCGATCCCCCCATGGGCCAGATAGTAGCAGGAAATCTTTCCAAAAAAAATATTTTTTAGATTTCGTGAACTCATTATAAAAATTAGGGTGTCATCGGCCCAGTAGCTCAGTTGGTTAGAGCGTCGTGCTAATAACGCGAAGGTCGTGGGTTCGATCCCCCCATGGGCCAGGTAAAAACAGGAAATCTTTCCAAAAAAAATATTTTTTAGATTTCGTGAACTCATTATAAAAATTAAGGTGTCATCGGCCCATTAGCTCAGTTGGTTAGAGCGTCGTGCTAAAAACGCGAAGGTCGTGGGTTCGATCCCCCCATGGGCCAGATAGTAACAGGAAATCTTTCCAAAAAAAATATTTTTTAGATTTCGTGAACTCATTATAAAAATTAGGGTGTCATCGGCCCATTAGCTCAGTTGGTTAGAGCGTCGTGCTAATAACGCGAAAGTCGTGGGTTCGATCCCCCCATGGGCCAGATAGTAACAGGAAATCTTTCATAAAAATATTTTTTAGATTTCGTGAACTCATTATAAAAATTAGGGTGCCATCGGCCCATTAGCTCAGTTGGTTAGAGCGTCGTGCTAATAACGCGAAGGTCGTGGTTTCGATCCCCCATGGGCCAGATAGTAACAGGAAATCTTTCCAAAAAAAATATTTTTTAGATTTCGTGAACTCATTATAAAAATTAGGGTGTCATCGGCCCATTAGCTCAGTTGGTTAGAGCGTCGTGCTAATAACGCGAAGGTCGTGGGTTCGATCCCCCCATGGGCCAGATAGTAACAGGAAATCTTTCAAAAAAAATATTTTTTAGATTTCGTGAACTCATTATAAAAATTATGGTGTCATCGGCCCATTAGCTCAGTTGGTTAGAGCGTCGTGCTAATAACGCGAAGGTTGTAGGTTCGATCCCCCCATGGGCCAGATAGTAACAGGAAATCTTTCCAAAAAAAATATTTTTTAGATTTCGTGAACTCATTATAAAAATTAGGGTTTCATCGGCCCAGTAGCTCAGTTGGTTAGAGCGTCGTGCTTATAACGCGAAGGTCGTGGGTTCGATCCCCCCATGGGCCTGATAGTAACAGGAAATCTTTCCAAAAAAAAATATTTTTTAGATTTCGTGAACTCATTATAAAAATTAAGGTGTCATCGGCCCATTAGCTCAGTTGGTTAGAGCTTCGTGCTAATAACGCGAAGGTCGTGGGTTCGATCCCCCCATGGGCCAGATAGTAACAGGAAATCTTTCCAAAAAAAATATTTTTTAGATTTCGTGAACTCATTATAAAAATTAGGGTGTCATCGGCCCAGTAGCTCAGTTGGTTAGAGCGTCGTGCTAATAACGCGAAGGTCGTGGGTTCGATCCCCCCATGGGCCAGATAAAAACAGGATATCTTTCCAAAAAAAAATATTTTTTAGATTTCGTGAACTCATTATAAAAACTAAGGTGTCATCGGCCCATTAGCTCAGTTGGTTAGAGCTTCGTGCTAATAACGCCAAGGTCGTGGGTTCGATCCCCCCATGGGCCAGATAGTAACAGGAAATCTTTCCAAAAAAAATATTTTTTAGATTTCGTGAACTCATTATAAAAATTAGGGTGTCATCGGCCCATTAGCTCAGTTAGTTAGAGAGTCGTGCTAATAACGCGAAGGTCGTGGGTTCGATCCCCCCATGGGCCAGATAGTAACAGGAAATCTTTCCAAAAAAAAATATTTTTTAGATTTCGTGAACTCATTATAAAAACTAGGGTGTTATCGGCCCATTAGCTCAGTTGGTTAAAGCGTCGTGCTAATAACGCGAAGGTCGTGGGGTCGAACCCCCCATGGGCCAGATAGTAACAGGAAATCTTTCCAAAAAAATATTTTTTAGATTTCGTGAACTCATTATAAAAATTAGGGTGTCATCGGCCCATTAGCTCAAATGGTTAGAGCGTCGTTCTAAAAACGCGAAGGTCGTTGGTTCGATCCCCCTATGGGCCAGATAGTAACAGGAAATCTTTCCAAAAAAAATATTTTTTAGATTTCGTGAACTCATTATAAAAATTAGGGTGTCATCGGCCCATTAGCTCAGTTGGTTAGAGCGTCGTGCTAATAACGCGAAGGTCGTGGGTTCGATCCCCCCATGGGCCAGATAGTAACAGGAAATCTTTCAAAAAAAATATTTTTTAGATTTCGTGAACTCATTATAAAAATTATGGTATCATCGGCCCATTAGCTCAGTTGGTTAGAGCGTCGTGCTAATAACGCGAAGGTTGTAGGTTCGATCCCCCCATGGGCCAGATAGTAACAGGAAATCTTTCCAAAAAAAATATTTTTTAGATTTCGTGAACTCATTATAAAAATTAGGGTTTCATCGGCCCAGTAGCTCAGTTGGTTAGAGCGTCGTGCTTATAACGCGAAGGTCGTGGGTTCGATCCCCCCATGGGCCTGATAGTAACAGGAAATCTTTCCAAAAAAAAATATTTTTTAGATTTCGTGAACTCATTATAAAAATTAAGGTGTCATCGGCCCATTAGCTCAGTTGGTTAGAGCTTCGTGCTAATAACGCGAAGGTCGTGGGTTCGATCCCCCCATGGGCCAGATAGTAACAGGAAATCTTTCCAAAAAAAATATTTTTTAGATTTCGTGAACTCATTATAAAAATTAGGGTGTCATCGGCCCAGTAGCTCAGTTGGTTAGAGCGTCGTGCTAATAACGCGAAGGTCGTGGGTTCGATCCCCCCATGGGCCAGATAAAAACAGGATATCTTTCCAAAAAAAAATATTTTTTAGATTTCGTGAACTCATTATAAAAACTAAGGTGTCATCGGCCCATTAGCTCAGTTGGTTAGAGCTTCGTGCTAATAACGCCAAGGTCGTGGGTTCGATCCCCCCATGGGCCAGATAGTAACAGGAAATCTTTCCAAAAAAAATATTTTTTAGATTTCGTGAACTCATTATAAAAATTAGGGTGTCATCGGCCCATTAGCTCAGTTAGTTAGAGAGTCGTGCTAATAACGCGAAGGTCGTGGGTTCGATCCCCCCATGGGCCAGATAGTAACAGGAAATCTTTCCAAAAAAAAATATTTTTTAGATTTCGTGAACTCATTATAAAAACTAGGGTGTTATCGGCCCATTAGCTCAGTTGGTTAAAGCGTCGTGCTAATAACGCGAAGGTCGTGGGGTCGAACCCCCCATGGGCCAGATAGTAACAGGAAATCTTTCCAAAAAAATATTTTTTAGATTTCGTGAACTCATTATAAAAATTAGGGTGTCATCGGCCCATTAGCTCAAATGGTTAGAGCGTCGTTCTAAAAACGCGAAGGTCGTTGGTTCGATCCCCCTATGGGCCAGATAGTAACAGGAAATCTTTCCAAAAAAAATATTTTTTAGATTTCGTGAACTCATTATAAAAATTAGGGTGTCATCGGCCCATTAGCTCAGTTGGTTAGAGCGTCGTGCTAATAACGCGAAGGTCGTGGGTTCGATCCCCCCATGGGCCAGATAGTAACAGGAAATCTTTCAAAAAAAATATTTTTTAGATTTCGTGAACTCATTATAAAAATTATGGTATCATCGGCCCATTAGCTCAGTTGGTTAGAGCGTCGTGCTAATAACGCGAAGGTTGTAGGTTCGATCCCCCCATGGGCCAGATAGTAGCAGGAAATCTTTCCAAAAAAAATATTTTTTAGATTTCGTGAACTCATTATAAAAATTAGGGTGTCATCGGCCCAGTAGCTCAGTTGGTTAGAGCGTCGTGCTAATAACGCGAAGGTCGTGGGTTCGATCCCCCCATGGGCCAGATAAAAACAGGAAATCTTTCCAAAAAAAAATATTTTTTAGATTTCGTGAACTCATTATAAAAATTAAGGTGTCATCGGCCCATTAGCTCAGTTGGTTAGAGCGTCGTGCTAAAACGCGAAGGTCGTGCGTTCGATCCCCCCATGGGCCAGATAGTAACAGGAAATCTTTCCAAAAAAAATATTTTTTAGATTTCGTGAACTCATTATAAAAATTAGGGTGTCATCGGCCCATTAGCTCAGTTGGTTAGAGCGTCGTGCTAATAACGCGAAGGTCGTGGGTTCGATCCCCCCATGGGCCAGATAGTAACAGGAAATCTTTCATAAAAATATTTTTTAGATTTCGTGAACTCATTATAAAAATTAGGGTGCCATCGGCCCATTAGCTCAGTTGGTTAGAGCGTCGTGCTAATAACGCGAAGGTCGTGGTTTCGATCCCCCATGGGCCAGATAGTAACAGGAAATCTTTCCAAAAAAAATATTTTTTAGATTTCGTGAACTCATTATAAAAATTAGGGTGTCATCGGCCCATTAGCTCAAATGGTTAGAGCGTAGTGCTAAAAACGCGAAGGTCGTGGGTTCGATCCCCCCATGGGCCAGATAGTAACAGGAAATCTTTCCAAAAAAAATATTTTTTAGATTTCGTGAACTCATTATAAAAATTAGGGTGTCATCGGCCCATTAGCTCAGTTGGTTAGAGCGTCGTGCTAATAACGCGAAGGTCGTGGGTTCGATCCCCCCATGGGCCAGATAGTAACAGGAAATCTTTCAAAAAAAATATTTTTTAGATTTCGTGAACTCATTATAAAAATTATGGTATCATCGGCCCATTAGCTCAGTTGGTTAGAGCGTCGTGCTAATAACGCGAAGGTTGTAGGTTCGATCCCCCCATGGGCCAGATAGTAACAGGAAATCTTTCCAAAAAAAATATTTTTTAGATTTCGTGAACTCATTATAAAAATTAGGGTTTCATCGGCCCAGTAGCTCAGTTAATTAGAGCGTCGTGCTAATAACGCGAAGGTCGTGGGTTCGATCCCCCCATGGGCCAGATAGTAACAGGAAATCTTTCCAAAAAAAAATATTTTTTAGATTTCGTGAACTCATTATAAAAATTAGGGTGTTATCGGCCCATTAGCTCAGTTGGTTAGAGCGTCGTGCTAATAACGCGAAGGTCGTGGGGTCGAACCCCCCATGGGCCAGATAGTAACAGGAAATCTTTCCAAAAAAATATTTTTTAGATTTCGTGATTTCATTATAAAAATTAGGGTGTCATCGGCCCATTAGCTCAGTTAGTTAGAGCGTCGTGCTAATAACCAAAGGTCGTGGGTTCGATCCCCACATAGGCCAGATAGTAACAGGAAATCTTTACAAAAAAAATATTTTTTAGATTTCGTCAACTCATTATAAAAATTAGGGTGTCATCGGCCCATTAGCTCAAATGGTTAGAGCGTCGTGCTAAAAACGCGAAGGTCGTGGGTTCGATCCCCCCATGGGCCAGATAGTAACAGGAAATCTTTCCAAAAAAAATATTTTTTAGATTTCGTGAACTCATTATAAAAATTAGGGTGTCATCGGCCCATTAGCTCAGTTGGTTAGAGCGTCGTGCTAATAACGCGAAGGTCATGGGTTCGATCCCCCCATGGGCCAGATAGTAACAGGAAATCTTTCAAAAAAAATATTTTTTAGATTTCGTGAAATCATTATAAAAATTATGGTATCATCGGCTTATTAGCTCAGTTGGTTAGAGCGTCGTGCTAATAACGCGAAGGTTGTAGGTTCGATCCCCCCATGGGCCAGATAGTAGCAGGAAATCTTTCCAAAAAAAATATTTTTTAGATTTCGTGAACTCATTATAAAAATTAGGGTGTCATCGGCCCAGTAGCTCAGTTGGTTAGAGCGTCGTGCTAATAACGCGAAGGTCGTGGGTTCGATCCCCCCATGGGCCAGATAAAAACAGGAAATCTTTCCAAAAAAAAATATTTTTTAGATTTCGTGAACTCATTATAAAAATTAAGGTGTCATCGGCCCATTAGCTCAGTTGGTTAGAGCGTCGTGCTAAAAACGCGAAGGTCGTGGGTTCGATCCCCCCATGGGCCAGATAGTAACAGGAAATCTTTCCAAAAAAAATATTTTTTAGATTTCGTGAACTCATTATAAAAATTAGGGTGTCATCGGCCCATTAGCTCAGTTGGTTAGAGCGTCGTGCTAATAACGCGAAAGTCGTGGGTTCGATCCCCCCATGGGCCAGATAGTAACAGGAAATCTTTCATAAAAATATTTTTTAGATTTCGTGAACTCATTATAAAAATTAGGGTGCCATCGGCCCATTAGCTCAGTTGGTTAGAGCGTCGTGCTAATAACGCGAAGGTCGTGGTTTCGATCCCCCATGGGCCAGATAGTAACAGGAAATCTTTCCAAAAAAAATATTTTTTAGATTTCGTGAACTCATTATAAAAATTAGGGTGTCATCGGCCCATTAGCTCAGTTGGTTAGAGCGTCGTGCTAATAACGCGAAGGTCGTGGGTTCGATCCCCCCATGGGCCAGATAGTAACAGGAAATCTTTCAAAAAAAATATTTTTTAGATTTCGTGAACTCATTATAAAAATTATGGTGTCATCGGCCCATTAGCTCAGTTGGTTAGAGCGTCGTGCTAATAACGCGAAGGTTGTAGGTTCGATCCCCCCATGGGCCAGATAGTAACAGGAAATCTTTCCAAAAAAAATATTTTTTAGATTTCGTGAACTCATTATAAAAATTAGGGTTTCATCGGCCCAGTAGCTCAGTTGGTTAGAGCGTCGTGCTTATAACGCGAAGGTCGTGGGTTCGATCCCCCCATGGGCCTGATAGTAACAGGAAATCTTTCCAAAAAAAAATATTTTTTAGATTTCGTGAACTCATTATAAAAATTAAGGTGTCATCGGCCCATTAGCTCAGTTGGTTAGAGCTTCGTGCTAGTAACGCGAAGGTCGTGGGTTCGATCCCCCCATGGGCCAGATAGTAACAGGAAATCTTTCCAAAAAAAATATTTTTTAGATTTCGTGAACTCATTATAAAAATTAGGGTGTCATCGGCCCAGTAGCTCAGTTGGTTAGAGCGTCGTGCTAATAACGCGAAGGTCGTGGGTTCGATCCCCCCATGGGCCAGATAAAAACAGGATATCTTTCAAAAAAAAAATATTTTTTAGATTTCGTGAACTCATTATAAAAACTAAGGTGTCATCGGCCCATTAGCCCAGTTGGTTAGAGCTTCGTGCTAATAACGCCAAGGTCGTGGGTTCGATCCCCCCATGGGCCAGATAGTAACAGGAAATCTTTCCAAAAAAAATATTTTTTAGATTTCGTGAACTCATTATAAAAATTAGGGTGTCATCGGCCCATTAGCTCAGTTAGTTAGAGAGTCGTGCTAATAACGCGAAGGTCGTGGGTTCGATCCCCCCATGGGCCAGATAGTAACAGGAAATCTTTCCAAAAAAAAATATTTTTTAGATTTCGTGAACTCATTATAAAAACTAGGGTGTTATCGGCCCATTAGCTCAGTTGGTTAAAGCGTCGTGCTAATAACGCGAAGGTCGTGGGGTCGAACCCCCCATGGGCCAGATAGTAACAGGAAATCTTTCCAAAAAAATATTTTTTAGATTTCGTGAACTCATTATAAAAATTAGGGTGTCATCGGCCCATTAGCTCAAATGGTTAGAGCGTCGTTCTAAAAACGCGAAGGTCGTTGGTTCGATCCCCCTATGGGCCAGATAGTAACAGGAAATCTTTCCAAAAAAAATATTTTTTAGATTTCGTGAACTCATTATAAAAATTAGGGTGTCATCGGCCCATTAGCTCAGTTGGTTAGAGCGTCGTGCTAATAACGCGAAGGTCGTGGGTTCGATCCCCCCATGGGCCAGATAGTAACAGGAAATCTTTCAAAAAAAATATTTTTTAGATTTCGTGAACTCATTATAAAAATTATGGTATCATCGGCCCATTAGCTCAGTTGGTTAGAGCGTCGTGCTAATAACGCGAAGGTTGTAGGTTCGATCCCCCCATGGGCCAGATAGTAGCAGGAAATCTTTCCAAAAAAAATATTTTTTAGATTTCGTGAACTCATTATAAAAATTAGGGTGTCATCGGCCCAGTAGCTCAGTTGGTTAGAGCGTCGTGCTAATAACGCGAAGGTCGTGGGTTCGATCCCCCCATGGGCCAGATAAAAACAGGAAATCTTTCCAAAAAAAAATATTTTTTAGATTTCGTGAACTCATTATAAAAATTAAGGTGTCATCGGCCCATTAGCTCAGTTGGTTAGAGCGTCGTGCTAAAACGCGAAGGTCGTGCGTTCGATCCCCCCATGGGCCAGATAGTAACAGGAAATCTTTCCAAAAAAAATATTTTTTAGATTTCGTGAACTCATTATAAAAATTAGGGTGTCATCGGCCCATTAGCTCAGTTGGTTAGAGCGTCGTGCTAATAACGCGAAGGTCGTGGGTTCGATCCCCCCATGGGCCAGATAGTAACAGGAAATCTTTCATAAAAATATTTTTTAGATTTCGTGAACTCATTATAAAAATTAGGGTGCCATCGGCCCATTAGCTCAGTTGGTTAGAGCGTCGTGCTAATAACGCGAAGGTCGTGGTTTCGATCCCCCATGGGCCAGATAGTAACAGGAAATCTTTCCAAAAAAAATATTTTTTAGATTTCGTGAACTCATTATAAAAATTAGGGTGTCATCGGCCCATTAGCTCAAATGGTTAGAGCGTAGTGCTAAAAACGCGAAGGTCGTGGGTTCGATCCCCCCATGGGCCAGATAGTAACAGGAAATCTTTCCAAAAAAAATATTTTTTAGATTTCGTGAACTCATTATAAAAATTAGGGTGTCATCGGCCCATTAGCTCAGTTGGTTAGAGCGTCGTGCTAATAACGCGAAGGTCGTGGGTTCGATCCCCCCATGGGCCAGATAGTAACAGGAAATCTTTCAAAAAAAATATTTTTTAGATTTCGTGAACTCATTATAAAAATTATGGAATCATCGGCCCATTAGCTCAGTTGGTTAGAGCGTCGTGCTAATAACGCGAAGGTTGTAGGTTCGATCCCCCCATGGGCCAGATAGTAACAGGAAATCTTTCCAAAAAAAATATTTTTTAGATTTCGTGAACTCATTATAAAAATTAGGGTTTCATCGGCCCAGTAGCTCAGTTGGTTAGAGCGTCGTGCTTATAACGCGAAGGTCGTGGGTTCGATCCCCCCATGGGCCTGATAGTAACAGGAAATCTTTCCAAAAAAAAATATTTTTTAGATTTCGTGAACTCATTATAAAAATTAAGGTGTCATCGACCCATTAGCTCAGTTGGTTAGAGCTTCGTGCTAATAACGCGAAGGTCGTGGGTTCGATCCCCCCATGGGCCAGATAGTAACAGGAAATCTTTCCAAAAAAAATATTTTTTAGATTTCGTGAACTCATTATAAAAATTAGGGTGTCATCGGCCCAGTAGCTCAGTTGGTTAGAGCGTCGTGCTAATAACGCGAAGGTCGTGGGTTCGATCCCCCCATGGGCCAGATAAAAACAGGATATCTTTCCAAAAAAAAATATTTTTTAGATTTCGTGAACTCATTATAAAAACTAAGGTGTCATCGGCCCATTAGCTCAGTTGGTTAGAGCTTCGTGCTAATAACGCCAAGGTCGTGGGTTCGATCCCCCCATGGGCCAGATAGTAACAGGAAATCTTTCCAAAAAAAATATTTTTTAGATTTCGTGAACTCATTATAAAAATTAGGGTGTCATCGGCCCATTAGCTCAGTTAGTTAGAGCGTCGTGCTAATAACGCGAAGGTCGTGGGTTCGATCCCCCCATGGGCCAGATAGTAACAGGAAATCTTTCCAAAAAAAAATATTTTTTAGATTTCGTGAACTCATTATAAAAACTAGGGTGTTATCGGCCCATTAGCTCAGTTGGTTAAAGCGTCGTGCTAATAACGCGAAGGTCGTGGGGTCGAACCCCCCATGGGCCAGATAGTAACAGGAAATCTTTCCAAAAAAATATTTTTTAGATTTCGTGAACTCATTATAAAAATTAGGGTGTCATCGGCCCATTAGCTCAAATGGTTAGAGCGTCGTTCTAAAAACGCGAAGGTCGTTGGTTCGATCCCCCTATGGGCCAGATAGTAACAGGAAATCTTTCCAAAAAAAATATTTTTTAGATTTCGTGAACTCATTATAAAAATTAGGGTGTCATCGGCCCATTAACTCAGTTGGTTAGAGCGTCGTGCTAATAACGCGAAGGTCGTGGGTTCGATCCCCCCATGGGCCAGATAGTAACAGGAAATCTTTCAAAAAAAATATTTTTTAGATTTCGTGAACTCATTATAAAAATTATGGTATCATCGGCCCATTAGCTCAGTTGGTTAGAGCGTCGTGCTAATAACGCGAAGGTTGTAGGTTCGATCCCCCCATGGGCCAGATAGTAACAGGAAATCTTTCCAAAAAAAATATTTTTTAGATTTCGTGAACTCATTATAAAAATTAGGGTGTCATCGGCCCATTAGCTCAGTTGGTTAGAGCGTCGTGCTAATAACGCGAAGGTCGTGGGTTCGATCCCCCATGGGCCAGATAGTAACAGGAAAGCTTTCTAAAAAAATATTTTTTAGATTTCGTGAACTCATTATAAAAATTAGGGTGTCATCGGCCCCTTAGCTCAGTTGGTTAAAGCGTCGTGCTAATAACGCGAAGGTCGTGGGTTTGATCCCCCCATGGGCCAGATAGTAACAGGAAATCTTTCAAAAAAAACTAATTTTTAGATTTCGTCAACTCATTATAAAAATTCTGGTGTTATCGGCCCATTAGCTCAGTTGGTTAGAGCGTCGTGCTAATAACGCGAAGGTCGTGGGTTCGATCCCCCCATGGGCCAGATAGTAACAGGAAATCTTTCCAAAAAAAATATTTTTTAGATTTCGTGAACTCATTATAAAAATTAGGGTGTCATCGGCCCATTAGCTCAGTTGGTTAGAGCGTCGTGCTAATGACACGAAGGTCGTGGGTTCGATCCCCCCATGGGCCAGATAGTAACAGGAAATCTTTCCAAAAAAAATATTTTTTAGATTTCGTGAACTCATTATAAAAATTAGGTTGTCATCGGCCCAATAGCTCAGTTGGTTAGAGCGTCGTGCTAATAACGCGAAGGTCGTGGGTTCGATCCCCCCATGGGCCAGATAGTAACAGGAAATCTTTCCAAAAAAATATAATTTAGATATCGTGAAATCATTATAAAAATTAGGGTGTCATCGGCCTTTAGCTCAGTTGGTTAGAGCGTCGTGCTAATAACGCGAAGGTCGTGGGTTCGATCCCCCCATGGGCCAGATAGTAACAGGAAATCTTTCCAAAAAAAATATTTTTTAGATTTCGTGAACTCATTATAAAAATTAGGGTTTCATCGGCCCAGTAGCTCAGTTGGTTAGAGCGTCGTGCTAATAACGCGAAGGTCGTGGGTTCGATCCCCCCATGGGCCTGATAGTAACAGGAAATCTTTCCAAAAAAAAATATTTTTTAGATTTCGTGAACTCATTATAAAAACTAGGGTGTTATCGGCCCATTAGCTCAGTTGGTTAAAGCGTCGTGCTAATAACGCGAAGGTCGTGGGGTCGAACCCCCCATGGGCCAGATAGTAACAGGAAATCTTTCCAAAAAAATATTTTTTAGATTTCGTGAACTCATTATAAAAATTAGGGTGTCATCGGCCCATTAGCTCAAATGGTTAGAGCGTCGTTCTAAAAACGCGAAGGTCGTTGGTTCGATCCCCCTATGGGCCAGATAGTAACAGGAAATCTTTCCAAAAAAAATATTTTTTAGATTTCGTGAACTCATTATAAAAATTAGGGTGTCATCGGCCCATTAGCTCAGTTGGTTAGAGCGTCGTGCTAATAACGCGAAGGTCGTGGGTTCGATCCCCCCATGGGCCAGATAGTAACAGGAAATCTTTCAAAAAAAATATTTTTTAGATTTCGTGAACTCATTATAAAAATTATGGTATCATCGGCCCATTAGCTCAGTTGGTTAGAGCGTCGTGCTAATAACGCGAAGGTTGTAGGTTCGATCCCCCCATGGGCCAGATAGTAACAGGAAATCTTTCCAAAAAAAATATTTTTTAGATTTCGTGAACTCATTATAAAAATTAGGGTGTCATCGGCCCATTAGCTCAGTTGGTTAGAGCGTCGTGCTAATAACGCGAAGGTCGTGGGTTCGATCCCCCATGGGCCAGATAGTAACAGGAAAGCTTTCTAAAAAAATATTTTTTAGATTTCGTGAACTCATTATAAAAATTAGGGTGTCATCGGCCCCTTAGCTCAGTTGGTTAAAGCGTCGTGCTAATAACGCGAAGGTCGTGGGTTTGATCCCCCCATGGGCCAGATAGTAACAGGAAATCTTTCAAAAAAAACTAATTTTTAGATTTCGTCAACTCATTATAAAAATTCTGGTGTTATCGGCCCATTAGCTCAGTTGGTTAGAGCGTCGTGCTAATAACGCGAAGGTCGTGGGTTCGATCCCCCCATGGGCCAGATAGTAACAGGAAATCTTTCCAAAAAAAATATTTTTTAGATTTCGTGAACTCATTATAAAAATTAGGGTGTCATCGGCCCATTAGCTCAGTTGGTTAGAGCGTCGTGCTAATGACACGAAGGTCGTGGGTTCGATCCCCCCATGGGCCAGATAGTAACAGGAAATCTTTCCAAAAAAAATATTTTTTAGATTTCGTGAACTCATTATAAAAATTAGGTTGTCATCGGCCCAATAGCTCAGTTGGTTAGAGCGTCGTGCTAATAACGCGAAGGTCGTGGGTTCGATCCCCCCATGGGCCAGATAGTAACAGGAAATCTTTCCAAAAAAATATAATTTAGATATCGTGAAATCATTATAAAAATTAGGGTGTCATCGGCCTTTAGCTCAGTTGGTTAGAGCGTCGTGCTAATAACGCGAAGGTCGTGGGTTCGATCCCCCCATGGGCCAGATAGTAACAGGAAATCTTTCCAAAAAAAATATTTTTTAGATTTCGTGAACTCATTATAAAAATTAGGGTTTCATCGGCCCAGTAGCTCAGTTGGTTAGAGCGTCGTGCTAATAACGCGAAGGTCGTGGGTTCGATCCCCCCATGGGCCTGATAGTAACAGGAAATCTTTCCAAAAAAAAATATTTTTTAGATTTCGTGAACTCATTATAAAAATTAAGGTGTCATCGGCCCATTAGCTCAGTTGGTTAGAGCTTCGTGCTAATAACGCGAAGGTCGTGGGTTCGATCCCCCCATGGGCCAGATAGTAACAGGAAATCTTTCAAAAAAAAATATTTTTTAGATTTCGTGAACTCATTATAAAAATTAGGGTGTCATCGGCCCAGTAGCTCAGTTGGTTAGAGCGTCGTGCTAATAACGCGAAGGTCGTGGGTTCGATCCCCCCATGGGCCAGATAAAAACAGGATATTTTTCCAAAAAAAAATATTTTTTAGATTTCGTGAACTCATTATAAAAATTAAGGTGTCATCGGCCCATTAGCTCAGTTGGTTAGAGCGTCGTGCTAATAACGCGAAGGTCGTGGGTTCGATCCCCCCATGGGCCAGATAGTAACAGGAAATCTTTCATAAAAATATTTTTTAGATTTCGTGAACTCATTATAAAAATTAGGGTGCCATCGGCCCATTAGCTCAGTTGGTTAGAGCGTCGTGCTAATAACGCGAAGGTCGTGGGTTCGATCCCCCCATGGGCCGGATAGTAACAGGAAATCTTTCCAAAAAAAATATTTTTTAGATTACGTGAACTCATTATAAAAATTAGGGCGTCATCGGCCCATTAGCTCAGTTGGTTAGAGCGTCGTGCTAATAACGCTAAGGTCGTGGTTTCGATCCCCCATGGGCCAGATAGTAACAGGAAATCTTTCCAAAAAAAATATTTTTTAGATTTCGTGAACTCATTATAAAAATTAGGGTGTCATCGGCCCATTAGCTCAAATGGTTAGAGCGTAGTGCTAAAAACGCGAAGGTCGTGGGTTCGATCCCCCCATGGGCCAGATAGTAACAGGAAATCTTTCCAAAAAAAATATTTTTTAGATTTCGTGAACTCATTATAAAAATTAGGGTGTCATCGGCCCATTAGCTCAGTTGGTTAGAGCGTCGTGCTAATAACGCGAAGGTCGTGGGTTCGATCCCCCCATGGGCCAGATAGTAACAGGAAATCTTTCAAAAAAAATATTTTTTAGATTTCGTGAACTCATTATAAAAATTATGGTATCATCGGCCCATTAGCTCAGTTGGTTAGAGCGTCGTGCTAATAACGCTAAGGTTGTAGGTTCGATCCCCCCATGGGCCAGATAGTAACAGGAAATCTTTCCAAAAAAAATATTTTTTAGATTTCGTGAACTCATTATAAAAATTAGGGTTTCATCGGCCCAGTAGCTCAGTTGGTTAGAGCGTCGTGCTTATAACGCGAAGGTCGTGGGTTCGATCCCCCCATGGGCCTGATAGTAACAGGAAATCTTTCCAAAAAAAAATATTTTTTAGATTTCGTGAACTCATTATAAAAATTAAGGTGTCATCGGCCCATTAGCTCAGTTGGTTAGAGCTTCGTGCTAATAACGCGAAGGTCGTGGGTTCGATCCCCCCATGGGCCAGATAGTAACAGGAAATCTTTCCAAAAAAAATATTTTTTAGATTTCGTGAACTCATTATAAAAATTAGGGTGTCATCGGCCCAGTAGCTCAGTTGGTTAGAGCGTCGTGCTAATAACGCGAAGGTCGTGGGTTCGATCCCCCCATGGGCCAGATAAAAACAGGATATCTTTCCAAAAAAAAATATTTTTTAGATTTCGTGAACTCATTATAAAAACTAAGGTGTCATCGGCCCATTAGCTCAGTTGGTTAGAGCTTCGTGCTAATAACGCCAAGGTCGTGGGTTCGATCCCCCCATGGGCCAGATAGTAACAGGAAATCTTTCCAAAAAAAATATTTTTTAGATTTCGTGAACTCATTATAAAAATTAGGGTGTCATCGGCCCATTAGCTCAGTTAATTAGAGCGTCGTGCTAATAACGCGAAGGTCGTGGGTTCGATCCCCCCATGGGCCAGATAGTAACAGGAAATCTTTCCAAAAAAATATATTTTTTAGATTTCGTGAACTCATTATAAAAACTAGGGTGTTATCGGCCCATTAGCTCAGTTGGTTAAAGCGTCGTGCTAATAACGCGAAGGTCGTGGGGTCGAACCCCCCATGGGCCAGATAGTAACAGGAAATCTTTCCAAAAAAATATTTTTTAGATTTCGTGAACTCATTATAAAAATTAGGGTGTCATCGGCCCATTAGCTCAAATGGTTAGAGCGTCGTTCTAAAAACGCGAAGGTCGTTGGTTCGATCCCCCTATGGGCCAGATAGTAACAGGAAATCTTTCCAAAAAAAATATTTTTTAGATTTCGTGAACTCATTATAAAAATTAGGGTGTCATCGGCCCATTAGCTCAGTTGGTTAGAGCGTCGTGCTAATAACGCGAAGGTCGTGGGTTCGATCCCCCCATGGGCCAGATAGTAACAGAAAATCTTTCAAAAAAAATATTTTTTAGATTTCGTGAACTCATTATAAAAATTATGGTATCATCGGCCCATTAGCTCAGTTGGTTAGAGCGTCGTGCTAATAACGCGAAGGTTGTAGGTTCGATCCCCCCATGGGCCAGATAGTAACAGGAAATCTTTCCAAAAAAAATATTTTTTAGATTTCGTGAACTCATTATAAAAATTAGGGTGTCATCGGCCCATTAGCTCAGTTGGTTAGAGCGTCGTGCAAATAACGCGAAGGTCGTGGGTTCGATCCCCCATGGGCCAGATAGTAACAGGAAAGCTTTCTAAAAAAATATTTTTTAGATTTCGTGAACTCATTATAAAAATTAGGGTGTCATCGGCCCCTTAGCTCAGTTGGTTAAAGCGTCGTGCTAATAACGCGAAGGTCGTGGGTTTGATCCCCCCATGGGCCAGATAGTAACAGGAAATCTTTCAAAAAAAACTAATTTTTAGATTTCGTGAACTCATTATAAAAATTCTGGTGTTATCGGCCCATTAGCTCAGTTGGTTAGAGCGTCGTGCTAATAACGCGAAGGTCGTGGGTTCGATCCCCCCATGGGCCAGATAGTAACAGGAAATCTTTCCAAAAAAAATATTTTTTAGATTTCGTGAACTCATTATAAAAATTAGGGTGTCATCGGCCCATTAGCTCAGTTGGTTAGAGCGTCGTGCTAATGACACGAAGGTCGTGGGTTCGATCCCCCCATGGGCCAGATAGTAACAGGAAATCTTTCCAAAAAAAATATTTTTTAGATTTCGTGAACTCATTATAAAAATTAGGTTGTCATCGGCCCAATAGCTCAGTTGGTTAGAGCGTCGTGCTAATAACGCGAAGGTCGTGGGTTCGATCCCCCCATGGGCCAGATAGTAACAGGAAATCTTTCCAAAAAAATATAATTTAGATATCGTGAACTCATTATAAAAATTAGGGTGTCATCGGCCTTTAGCTCAGTTGGTTAGAGCGTCGTGCTAATAACGCGAAGGTCGTGGGTTCGATCCCCCCATGGGCCAGATAGTAACAGGAAATCTTTCCAAAAAAAATATTTTTTAGATTTCGTGAACTCATTATAAAAATTAGGGTTTCATCGGCCCAGTAGCTCAGTTGGTTAGAGCGTCGTGCTAATAACGCGAAGGTCGTGGGTTCGATCCCCCCATGGGCCTGATAGTAACAGGAAATCTTTCCAAAAAAAAATATTTTTTAGATTTCGTGAACTCATTATAAAAATTAAGGTGTCATCGGCCCATTAGCTCAGTTGGTTAGAGCTTCGTGCTAATAACGCGAAGGTCGTGGGTTCGATCCCCCCATGGGCCAGATAGTAACAGGAAATCTTTCAAAAAAAAATATTTTTTAGATTTCGTGAACTCATTATAAAAATTAGGGTGTCATCGGCCCAGTAGCTCAGTTGGTTAGAGCGTCGTGCTAATAACGCGAAGGTCGTGGGTTCGATCCCCCCATGGGCCAGATAAAAACAGGATATCTTTCCAAAAAAAAATATTTTTTAGATTTCGTGAACTCATTATAAAAATTAAGGTGTCATCGGCCCATTAGCTCAGTTGGTTAGAGCTTCGTGCTAATAACGCCAAGGTCGTGGGTTCGATCCCCCCATGGGCCAGATAGTAACAGGAAATCTTTCCAAAAAAAATATTCTTTAGATTTCGTGAACTCATTATAAAAATTAGGGTGTCATCGGCCCATTAGCTCAGTTAGTTAGAGCGTCGTGCTAATAACGCGAAGGTCGTGGGTTCGATCCCCCCATGGGCCAGATAGTAAAGGGAAATCTTTACAAAAAAAATATTTTTTAGATTTCGTGAACTCATTATAAAAATTAGGGTGTCATCGGCCCATTAGCTCAGTTGGTTAGTGCGACGTGCTAATTTCGCGAAGGTCGTGGGTTCGATCCCCCCATGGGCCAGATAGTAACAGGAAATCTTTCCAAAAAAAATATTTTTTAGATTTCGTGAACTCATTATAAAAATTAAGGTGTCATCGGCCCATTAGCTCAGTTGGTTAGAGCCTCGTGCTAATAACGCGAAGGTCATGGGTTCGATCACCCCATGGGCCAAATAGTAACAGGAAATCTTTCCAAAAAAAATATTTTTTTGATTTCGTGAACTCATTATAAAAATTAGGGTGTCATCGGCCCATTAGCTCAGTTGGTTAGAGCGTCGTGCTAATAACGCGAAGTTCGTGGGTTCGATCCCCCCATGTTCCAGATAGTAACAGGAAATCTTTCCAAAAAAATATTTTTTAGATTTCGTGAACTCATTATAAAAATTTAGGGTGCCATGGCCCATTAGCTCAGTTGGTTAGAGCGTCGTGCTAATAACGCGAAGGTCGTGGGTTCGATCCCCCCATGGGCCAGATAAAAACAGGATATCTTTCCAAAAAAAAATATTTTTTAGATTTCGTGAACTCATTATAAAAATTAAGGTGTCATCGGCCCATTAGCTCAGTTGGTTAGAGCTTCGTGCTAATAACGCCAAGGTCGTGGGTTCGATCCCCCCATGGGCCAGATAGTAACAGGAAATCTTTCCAAAAAAAAATATTTTTTAAATTTCGTGAACTCATTATAAAAATTTAGGGTGCCATGGCCCATTAGCTCAGTTGGTTAGAGCGTCGTGCTAATAACGCGAAGGTCGTGGGTTCGATCCCCCCATGGGCCAGATAAAAACAGGATATCTTTCCAAAAAAAAATATTTTTTAGATTTCGTGAACTCATTATAAAAATTAAGGTGTCATCGGCCCATTAGCTCAGTTGGTTAGAGCTTCGTGCTAATAACGCCAAGGTCGTGGGTTCGATCCCCCCATGGGCCAGATAGTAACAGGAAATCTTTCCAAAAAAATATTTTTTAGATTTCGTGAACTCATTATAAAAATTAGGGTGGCATCGGCCCATTAGCTCAGATGGTTAGAGCGTCGTGCTAATAACGCGAAGGTCGTGGGTTTGATCCCCCCATGGGCCAGATAGTAACAGGAAATCTTTCCAAAAAAAAATATTTTTTAGATTTCGTGAACTCATTATAAAAATTAGGGTGGCATCGGCCCATTAGCTCAGATGGTTAGAGCGTCGTGCTAATAACGCGAAGGTCGTGGGTTCGATCCCCCCATGGGCCAGATAGTAACAGGAAATCTTTCCAAAAGAAATATTTTTTAGATTTCGTGAACTCATTATAAAAATTAGGGTGTGATCGGCAGATTAACTCAGTTGGTTAGAACGTCGTGCTAATAACGCGAAGGTCGTGGGTTCGATCCCCCCATGGGCCAGATAGTTACAGGAAATCTTTCCAAAAAAATATTTTTTAGATTTCGTGAACTCATTATAAAAACTAGGGTGTTATCGGCCCATTAGCTCAGTTAGTTAGAGCGTCGTGCTAATAACGCGAAGGTCGTGGGTTCGATCCCCCCATGGGCCAGATAGTAACAGGAAATCTTTCCAAAAAAAAATATTTTTTAGATTTCGTGAACTCATTATAAAAATTAGGGTGTCATCGGCCCATAAGCTCAGTTGGTTAGAGCGTCGTGCTAATAACGCGAACGTCGTGGGTTCGATCCCCCCATGGGCCAGATAGTAATAGGAAATCTCTCAAAAAAAATATTTTTTATATTTCGTGAACTCATTATAAAAATTAGGGTGTCATCGGCCCATTAGCTCAGTTGGTTAGAGCGTCGTGCTAATAACGCGAAGGTCGTGGGTTCGATCCCCCCATGGGCCAGATAGTAACAGGAAATATTTCCAAAACAAATATTTTTTAGATTTCGTGAACTCATTATAAAAATTAAGGTGTCATCGGCCCATTAGCTCAGTTGGTTAGAGCGTAGTGCTAATAACGCGAAGGTCGTGGGTTCGATCACCCCATGGGCCAAATAGTAACAGGAAATCTTTCCATAAAAAATATTTTTTTGATTTCGTGAACTCATTATAAAAATTAGGGTAACATCGGCCCATTAGCTCAGTTGGTTAGAGCGTCGTGCTAATAACGCGAAGTTCGTGGGTTCGATCCCCCCATGTTCCAGATAGTAACAGGAAATCTTTCCAAAAAAATATTTTTTAGATTTCGTGAACTCATTATAAAAATTAGGGTGCCATGGCCCATTAGCTCAGATGGTTAGAGCGTCGTGCTAATAACGCGAAGGTCGTGGGTTCGATCACCCCATGGGCCAAATAGTAACAGGAAATCTTTCCAAAAAAAATATTTTTTTGATTTCGTGAACTCATTATAAAAATTAGGGTGTCATCGGCCCACTAGCTCAGTTGGTTAGAGCGTCGTGCTAATAACGCGAAGTTCGTGGGTTCGATCCCCCCATGTTCCAGATAGTAACAGGAAATCTTTCCAAAAAAATATTTTTTAGATTTCGTGAACTCATTATAAAAATTTAGGGTGCCATGGCCCATTAGCTCAGTTGGTTAGAGCGTCGTGCTAATAACGCGAAGGTCGTGGGTTCGATCCCCCCATGGGCCAGATAGTTACAGGAAATCTTTCCAAAAAAATATTTTTTAGATTTCGTGAACTCATTATAAAAACTAGGGTGTTATCGGCCCATTAGCTCAGTTGGTTAGAGCGTCGTGCTAATAACGCGAAGGTCGTGGGTTCGATCCCCCCATGGGCCAGATAGTAACAGGAAATCTTTCCAAAAAAAAATATTTTTTAGATTTAGTGAACTCATTATAAAAATTAGGGTGTCATCGGCCCATAAGCTCAGTTGGTTAGAGCGTCGTGCTAATAACGCGAACGTCGTGGGTTCGATCCCCCCATGGGCCAGATAGTAATAGGAAATCTCTCAAAAAAAATATTTTTTATATTTCGTGAACTCATTATAAAAATTAGGGTGTCATCGGCCCATTAGCTCAGTTGGTTAGAGCGTCGTGCTTATAACGCGAAGGTCGTGGGTTCGATCCCCCCATGGGCCAGATAGTAACGGGAAATCTTTACAAAAAAAATATTTTTTAGATTTCGTGAACTCATTATAAAAATTAGGATAACATCGGCCCATTAGCTCAGTTGGTTAGAGCGTCGTGCTAATAACGCGAAGTTCGTGGGTTCGATCCCCCCATGTTCCAGATAGTAACAGGAAATCTTTCCAAAAAAATATTTTTTAGATTTCGTGAACTCATTATAAAAATTAGGGTGCCATGGCCCATTAGCTCAGATGGTTAGAGCGTCGTGCTAATAACGCGAAGGTCGTGGGTTCGATCACCCCACGGGCCAAATAGTAACAGGAAATCTTTCCAAAAAAAATATTTTTTTGATTTCGTGAACTCATTATAAAAATTAGGGTGTCATCGGCCCATTAGCTCAGTTGGTTAGAGCGTCGTGCTAATAACGCGAAGTTCGTGGGTTCGATCCCCCCATGTTCCAGATAGTAACAGGAAATCTTTCCAAAAAAATATTTTTTAGATTTCGTGAACTCATTATAAAAATTTAGGGTGCCATGGCCCATTAGCTCAGTTGGTTAGAGCGTCGTGCTAATAACGCGAAGGTCGTGGGTTCGATCCCCCCATGGGCCAGATAGTAACAGGAAATCTTTCAAAAAAAAAATATTTTTTAGATTTCGTGAACTCATTATAAAAATTAGGGTGGCATCGGCCCATTAGCTCAGATGGTTAGAGCGTCGTGCTAATAACGCGAAGGTCGTGGGTTCGATCCCCCCATGGGCCAGATAGTAACAGGAAATCTTTCCAAAAGAAATATTTTTTAGATTTCGTGAACTCATTATAAAAATTAGGGTGTGATCGGCAGATTAACTCAGTTGGTTAGAACGTCGTGCTAATTTCGCGAAGGTCGTGGGTTCGATCCCCCCATGGGCCAGATAGTTACAGGAAATCTTTCCAAAAAAATATTTTTTAGATTTCGTGAACTCATTATAAAAACTAGGGTGTTATCGGCCCATTAGCTCAGTTGGTTAGAGCGTCGTGCTAATAACGCGAAGGTCGTGGGTTCGATCCCCCCATGGGCCAGATAGTAACAGGAAATCTTTCCAAAAAAAAATATTTTTTAGATTTAGTGAACTCATTATAAAAATTAGGGTGTCATCGGCCCATAAGCTCAGTTGGTTAGAGCGTCGTGCTAATAACGCGAACGTCGTGGGTTCGATCCCCCCATGGGCCAGATAGTAATAGGAAATCTCTCAAAAAAAATATTTTTTATATTTCGTGAACTCATTATAAAAATTAAGGTGTCGTCGACCCATTAGCTCAGTTGGTTAGAGCGTAGTGCTAATAACGCGAAGGTCGTGGTTTCGATCACCCCATGGGCCAAATAGTAACAGGAAATCTTTCCAAAAAAAATATTTTTTTGATTTCGTGAACTCATTATAAAAATTAGGGTGTCATCGGCCCATTAGCTCAGTTGGTTAGAGCGTCGTGCTAATAACGCGAAGTTCGTGGGTTCGATCCCCCCATGTTCCAGATAGTAACAGGAAATCTTTCCAAAAAAATATTTTTTAGATTTCGTGAACTCATTATAAAAATTAGGGTGCCCTGGCCCATTAGCTCAGATGGTTAGAGCGTCGTGCTTATAACGCGAAGGTCGTGGGTTCGATCCCCCCATGGGCCAGATAGTAACAGGAAATCTTTCCAAAAAAAATATTTTTTAGATTTCGTGAACTCATTATAAAAATTAGGGTGTCATCGGCCCATTAGCTCAGTTGGTTAGAGCGTCGTGCTAATAACGCGAAGGTCGTGGGTTCGATCCCCCCATGGGCCAGATAGTAACAGGAAATATTTCCAAAACAAATATTTTTTAGATTTCGTGAACTCATTATAAAAATTAAGGTGTCATCGACCCATTAGCTCAGTTGGTTAGAGCGTAGTGCTAATAACGCGAAGGTCGTGGGTTCGATCACCCCATGGGCCAAATAGTAACAGGGAATCTTTCCAAAAAAAATATTTTTTTGATTTCGTGAACTCATTATTAAAATTAGGGTGTCATCGGCCCATTAGCTCAGTTGGTTAGAGCGTCGTGCTAATAACGCGAAGTTCGTGGGTTCGATCCCCCCATGTTCCAGATAGTAACAGGAAATCTTTCCAAAAAAATATTTTTTAGATTTCGTGAACTCATTATAAAAATTAGGGTGCCCTGGCCCATTAGCTCAGATGGTTAGAGCGTCGTGCTTATAACGCGAAGGTCGTGGGTTCGATCCCCCCATGGGCCAGATAGTAACAGGAAATCTTTCCAAAAGAAATATTTTTTAGATTTCGTGAACTCATTATAAAAATTAGGGTGTGATCGGCACATTAACTCAGTTGGTTAGAGCGTCGTGCTAATTTCGCGAAGGTCGTGGGTTCGATCCCCCCATGGGCCAGATAGTTACAGGAAATCCTTCCAAAAATTTTTTTTTAGATTTCGTGAACTCATTATAAAAATTAGGGTGTTATCGGCCCATTAGCTCAGTTGGTTAGAGCGTCGTGCTAATAACGCGAAGGTCGTGGGGTCGATCCCCCCATGGGGCAGGTAGTAACAGGAAATCTTTCCAAAAAAATATTTTTTAGATTTCGTGAACTCATTATAAAACTTAGGGTGTCATCGGCCCATTAGCTCAGTTAGTTAGAGCGTCGTGCTTATGACGCGTAGGTCGTGGGTTTGATCCCCCCATAGGCCAGATAGTAACAGGAAATCTTTCCAAAAAAATATTTTTTAGATTTCGTGAACTCATTATAAAAATTAGGGTGTCGTCGGCCCATTAGCTCAGTTGGTTAGAGTGTCGTGCTAATAACGCGAAGGTCGTGGGTTCGATCCCCCCATGGGCCAGATAGTAACGGGAAATCTTTACAAAAAAAATATTTTTTAGATTTCGTGAACTCATTATAAAAATTAGGGTGTCATCGGCACATAAGCTCAGTTGGTTAGAGCGACGTGCTAATAACGCGAAGGTCGTTGGTTCGATCCCCCCCATGGGCCAGATAGTAACAGGAAATCTTACCCAAAAAAATATTTTTTAGATTTCGTGAACTCATTATAAAAATTAGGGTGTCATCGGCACATTAGCTCAGTTGGTTAGTGCGACGTGCTAATAACGCGAAGGTCGTGGGTTCGATCCCCCCCCATAGCCCAGATAGTAACAGGAAGTCTTTCCAAAAAAAATATTTTTTAGATTTCGTGAACTCGTTATAACAATTAGGGTGTCATCGGCCCATTAGCTCAGTTCGTTAGAGCGTCGTGCTAATTTCGCGAAGGTCGTGGGTTCGATCCCCCCATGGGCCAGATAGTAACAGGAAATCTTTCCAAAAAAAATATTTTTTAGATTTCGTGAACTCATTATAAAAATTAGGGTGTCGTCGGCCCATTAGCTCAGTTGGTTAGAGCGTCGTGCTAATTTCGCGAAGGTCGTGGGTTCGATCCCCCCATGGGCCAGATAGTAACAGGAAATCTTTCCAAAAAAAATATTTTTTAGATTTCGTGATCTCATTATAAAAATTAGGGTGTCGTCGGCCCATTAGCTCAGTTGGTTAGAGTGTCGTGCTAATAACGCGAAGGTCGTGGGTTCGAACCCCCCATGGGCCAGATAGTAACGGGAAATCTTTACAAAAAAAATATTTTTTAGCTTTCGTGAACTCATTATAAAAATTAGGGTGTCATCGGCCCATTAGCTCAGTTGGTTAGTGCGACGTGCTAATAACGCGAAGGTCGTGGGTTCGATCCCCCCATAGGCCAGATAGTAACAGGAATTCTTTCCAAAAAAATATTTTTTAGATTTCGTGAACTCATTATAACAATTAGGGTGTCATCGGCCCATTAGCTCAGTTCGTTAGAGCGTCGTGCTAATTTCGCGAAGGTCGTGGGTTCGATCCCCCCATGGGCCAGATAGTAACAGGAAATTTTTCCAAAAAAAATATTTTTTAGATTTCGTGAACTCATTATAAAAATTAGGGTGTCGTCGGCCCATTAGCTCAGTTGGTTAGAGCGTCGTGCTAATTTCGCGAAGGTCGTGGTTTCGATCCCCCCATGGGCCAGATAGTAACAGGAAATCTTTCCAAAAAAAATATTTTTTAGATTTCGTGAACTCATTATAAAAATTAGGGTGTCGTCGGCCCATTAGCTCAGTTGGTTAGAGCGTCGTGCTAATAACGCGAAGGTCGTGGGTTCGATCCCCCCATGGGCCAGATAGTAACAGGAAATCTTTCCAAAAAAAAATATTTTTTAGATTTCGTGAACTCATTATAAACATTAGGGTGTCGTCGGCCCATTAGCTCAGTTGGTTAGAGCGTCGTGCTAATAACGCGAAGTTCGTGGGTTCGATCCCCCCATGTTCCAGATAGTAACAGGAAATCTTTCCGAAAAAATATTTTTTAGATTTCGTGAACTCATTATAAAAATTTAGGGTGCCATGGCCCATTAGCTCAGTTGGTTAGAGCGTCGTGCCAATAACGCGAAGGTCGTGGGTTCGATCACCCCATGGGCCAGATAGTAACAGGAAATCTTTCCAAAAAAAAATATTTTTTAGATTTCGTGAACTCATTATAAAAATTAGGGTGTCATCGGCCCATTAGCTCAGTTGGTTAGTGCGACGTGCTAATAACGCGAAGGTCGTGGGGTCGATCCCCCCATGGGGCAGATAGTAACAGGAAATCTTTCCAAAAAAATATTTTTTAGATTTCGTGAACTCATTATAAAAATTAGGGTGTGATCGGCACATTAACTCAGTTGGTTAGAGCGTCGTGCTAATTTCGCGAGGGTCGTGGGTTCGATCCCCCCATGGGCCAGATAGTTACAGGAAATCTTTCCAAAAAATTTTTTTTAGATTTCGTGAACTCATTATAAAAATTAGGGTGTTATCGGCCCATTAGCTCAGTTGGTTAGAGCGTCGTGCTAATAACGCGAAGGTCGTGGGGTCGATCCCCCCATGGGGCAGATAGTAACAGGAAATCTTTCCAAAAAAATATTTTTTAGATTTCGTGAACTCATTATAAAAATTAGGGTGTCGTCGGCCCATTAGCTCAGTTGGTTAGAGTGTCGTGGTAATAACGCGAAGGTCGTGGGTTCGATCCCCCCATGGGCCAGATAGTAACGGGAAATCTTTACAAAAAAAATATTTTTTAGATTTCGTGAACTCATTATAAAAATTAGGGTGTCGTCGGCCCATTAGCTCAGTTGGTTAGAGTGTCGTGCTAATAACGCGAAGGTCGTGGGTTCGATCCCCCCATGGGCCAGATAGTAACGGGAAATCTTTACAAAAAAAATATTTTTTAGATTTCGTGAACTCATTATAACAATTAGGGTGTCATCGGCCCATTAGCTCAGTTCGTTAGAGCGTCGTGCTAATTTCGCGAAGGTCGTGGGTTCGATCCCTCCATGGGCCAGATAGTAACAGTAAATCTTTCCAAAAAAAATATTTTTTAGATTTCGTGAACTCAATATAAAAATTAGGGTGTCGTCGGCCCATTAGCTCAGTTGGTTAGAGCGTCGTGCTAATTTCGCGAAGGTCGTGGGTTCGATCCCCCCATGGGCCAGATAGTAACAGGAAATCTTTCCAAAAAAAATATTTTTTAGATTTCGTGATCTCATTATAAAAATTAGGGTGTCGTCGGCCCATTAGCTCAGTTGGTTAGAGTGTCGTGCTAATAACGCGAAGGTCGTGGGTTCGAACCCCCCATGGGCCAGATAGTAACGGGAAATCTTTACAAAAAAAATATTTTTTAGCTTTCGTGAACTCATTATAAAAATTAGGGTGTCATCGGCCCATTAGCTCAGTTGGTTAGTGCGACGTGCTAATAACGCGAAGGTCGTGGGTTCGATCCCCCCATAGGCCAGATAGTAACAGGAATTCTTTCCAAAAAAATATTTTTTAGATTTCGTGAACTCATTATAACAATTAGGGTGTCATCGGCCCATTAGCTCAGTTCGTTAGAGCGTCGTGCTAATTTCGCGAAGGTCGTGGGTTCGATCCCCCCATGGGCCAGATAGTAACAGGAAATTTTTCCAAAAAAAATATTTTTTAGATTTCGTGAACTCATTATAAAAATTAGGGTGTCGTCGGCCCATTAGCTCAGTTGGTTAGAGCGTCGTGCTAATTTCGCGAAGGTCGTGGTTTCGATCCCCCCATGGGCCAGATAGTAACAGGAAATCTTTCCAAAAAAAATATTTTTTAGATTTCGTGAACTCATTATAAAAATTAGGGTGTCGTCGGCCCATTAGCTCAGTTGGTTAGAGCGTCGTGCTAATAACGCGAAGTTCGTGGGTTCGATCCCCCCATGTTCCAGATAGTAACAGGAAATCTTTCCAAAAAAATATTTTTTAGATTTCGTGAACTCATTATAAAAATTTAGGGTGCCATGGCCCATTAGCTCAGTTGGTTAGAGCGTCGTGCCAATAACGCGAAGGTCGTGGGTTCGATCACCCCATGGGCCAGATAGTAACAGGAAATCTTTCCAAAAAAAAATATTTTTTAGATTTCGTGAACTCATTATAAAAATTAGGGTGTCATCGGCCCATTAGCTCAGTTGGTTAGTGCGACGTGCTAATAACGCGAAGGTCGTGGGGTCGATCCCCCCATGGGGCAGATAGTAACAGGAAATCTTTCCAAAAAAATATTTTTTAGATTTCGTGAACTCATTATAAAAATTAGGGTGTGATCGGCACATTAACTCAGTTGGTTAGAGCGTCGTGCTAATTTCGCGAGGGTCGTGGGTTCGATCCCCCCATGGGCCAGATAGTTACAGGAAATCTTTCCAAAAATTTTTTTTTAGATTTCGTGAACTCATTATAAAAATTAGGGTGTTATCGGCCCATTAGCTCAGTTGGTTAGAGCGTCGTGCTAATAACGCGAAGGTCGTGGGGTCGATCCCCCCATGGGGCAGATAGTAACAGGAAATCTTTCCAAAAAAATATTTTTTAGATTTCGTGAACTCATTATAAAAATTAGGGTGTCGTCGGCCCATTAGCTCAGTTGGTTAGAGTGTCGTGGTAATAACGCGAAGGTCGTGGGTTCGATCCCCCCATGGGCCAGATAGTAACGGGAAATCTTTACAAAAAAAATATTTTTTAGATTTCGTGAACTCATTATAAAAATTAGGGTGTCGTCGGCCCATTAGCTCAGTTGGTTAGAGTGTCGTGCTAATAACGCGAAGGTCGTGGGTTCGATCCCCCCATGGGCCAGATAGTAACGGGAAATCTTTACAAAAAAAATATTTTTTAGATTTCGTGAACTCATTATAACAATTAGGGTGTCATCGGCCCATTAGCTCAGTTCGTTAGAGCGTCGTGCTAATTTCGCGAAGGTCGTGGGTTCGATCCCTCCATGGGCCAGATAGTAACAGTAAATCTTTCCAAAAAAAATATTTTTTAGATTTCGTGAACTCAACATAAAAATTAGGGTGTCGTCGGCCCATTAGCTCAGTTGGTTAGAGCGTCGTGCTAATTTCGCGAAGGTCGTGGGTTCGATCCCCCCATGGGCCAGATAGTAACAGGAAATCTTTCCAAAAAAAATATTTTTTAGATTTCGTGAACTCATTATAAAAATTAGGGTGTCGTCGGCCCATTAGCTCAGTTGGTTAGAGCGTCGTGCTAATAACGCGAAGGTCGTGGGTTCGATCCCCCCATGGGCCAGATAGTAACAGGAAATCTTTCGAAAAAAAATATTTTTTAGATTTCGTGAACTCATTATAAAAATTAGGGTGTCATCGGCCCATAAGCTCAGTTGGT
This sequence comes from Leiobunum rupestre, assembly GCF_980474605.1. NCBI lineage: Eukaryota > Metazoa > Arthropoda > Arachnida > Opiliones > Sclerosomatidae > Leiobunum > Leiobunum rupestre. Next base: position 74,236,821 of record NC_143384.1, on the reverse strand, counting down.
TAGAGCGTCGTGCTAATAACGCGAAGGTCGTGGGTTCGATCCCCCCATGGGCCAGATAGTAACAGGAAATCTCTCAAAAAAAAAATATTTTTTATATTTCTCGAACTCATTATAAAAATTAGGGTGTCATCGGCCCATTAGCTCAGTTGGTTAGAGCGTCGTGCTAATAACGCGTAGGTCGTGGGTTCGATCCCCCCATAGGCCAGATAGTAACAGGAAATCTTTCCAAAAAAATATTTTTTAGATTTCGTGAACTCATTATAAAAATTAGGGTGTCGTCGGCCCATTAGCTCAGTTGGTTAGAGTGTCGTGCTAATAACGCGAAGGTCGTGGGTTCGATCCCCCCATGGGCCAGATAGTAACGGGAAATCTTTACAAAAAAAATATTTTTTAGATTTCGTGAACTCATTATAAAAATTAGGGTGTCATCGGCACATAAGCTCAGTTGGTTAGAGCGACGTGCTAATCGCGAAGGTCGTTGGTTCGATCCCCCCCATGGGCCACATAGTAACAGGAAATCTTACCAAAAAAAATATTTTTTAGATTTCGTGAACTCATTATAAAAATTAGGGTGTCATCGGCCCATTAGCTCAGTTGGTTAGTGCGACGTGCTACTAACGCGAAGGTCGTGGGGTCGATCCCCCCATGGGGCAGATAGTAACAGGAAATCTTTCCAAAAAAATATTTTTTAGATTTCGTGAACTCATTATAAAAATTAGGGTGTGATCGGCACATTAACTCAGTTGGTTAGAGCGTCGTGCTAATTTCGCGAGGGTCGTGGGTTCGATCCCCCCATGGGCCAGATAGTAACAGTAAATCTTTCCAAAAAAAATATTTTTTAGATTTCGTGAACTCATTATAAAAATTAGGGTGTCGTCGGCCCATTAGCTCAGTTGGTTAGAGCGTCGTGCTAATTTCGCGAAGGTCGTGGGTTCGATCCCCACATGGGCCAGATAGTAACAGGAAATCTTTCCAAAAAAAATATTTTTTAGATTTCGTGAACTCATTATAAAAATAAGGGTGTCGTCGGCCCATTAGCTCAGTTGGTTAGAGCGTCGTGCTAATAACGCGAAGGTCGTGGGTTCGATCCCCCCATGGGCCAGATAGTAACAGGAAATCTTTCGAAAAAAAATATTTTTTAGATTTCGTGAACTCATTATAAAAATTAGGGTGTCATCGGCCCATAAGCTCAGTTGGTTAAAGCGTCGTGCTAATAACGCGAAGGTCGTGGGTTCGATCCCCCCATGGGCCAGATAGTAACAGGAAATCTCTCAAAAAAAAAATATTTTTTATATTTCTGGAACTCATTATAAAAATTAGGGTGTCATCGGCCCATTAGCTCAGTTGGTTAGAGCGTCGTGCTAATAACGCGAAGTTCGTGGGTTCGATCCCCCCATGTTCCAGATAGTAACAGGAAATCTTTCCAAAAAAATATTTTTTAGATTTCGTGAACTCATTATAAAAATTTAGGGTGCCATGGCCCATTAGCTCAGTTGGTTAGAGCGTCGTGCCAATAACGCGAAGGTCGTGGGTTCGATCACCCCATGGGCCAGATAGTAACAGGAAATCTTTCCAAAAAAAAATATTTTTTAGATTTCGTGAACTCATTATAAATATTAGGGTGTCGTCGGCCCATTAGCTCAGTTGGTTAGAGTGTCGTGCTAATAACGCGAAGGTCGTGGGTTCGATCCCTCCATGGGCCAGATAGTAACAGGAAATCTTTCCAAAAAAATATTTTTTAGATTTCGTGAACTCATTATAAAAATTAGGGTGTCGTCGGCCCATTAGCTCAGTTAGTTAGAGCGTCGTGCTAATAACGCGTAGGTCGTGGGTTCGATCCCCCCATCGGCCAGATAGTACCAGGAAATCTTTCCAAAAAAATATTTTTTAGATTTCGTGAACTCATTATGAAAATTAGGGTGTCGTCGGCCCATTAGCTCAGTTGGTTAGAGTGTCGTGCTAATAACGCGAAGGTCGTGGGTTCGATCCCCCCATGGGCCAGATAGTAACGGGAAATCTTTACAAAAAAAATATTTTTTAGATTTCGTGAACTCATTATAAAAATTAGGGTGTCATCGGCACATAAGCTCAGTTGGTTAGAGCGACGTGCTAATCGCGAAGGTCGTTGGTTCGATCCCCCCATGGGCCACATAGTAACAGGAAATCTTACCAAAAAAAATATTTTTTAGATTTCGTGAACTCATTATAAAAATTAGGGTGTCATCGGCCCATTAGCTCAGTTGGTTAGTGCGACGTGCTAATAACGCGAAGGTCGTGGGGTCGATCCCCCCATGGGGCAGATAGTAACAGGAAATCTTTCCAAAAAAATATTTTTTAGATTTCGTGAACTCATTATAAAAATTAGGGTGTGATCGGCACATTAACTCAGTTGGTTAGAGCGTCGTGCTAATTTCGCGAGGGTCGTGGGTTCGATCCCCCCATGGGCCAGATAGTTACAGGAAATCTTTCCAAAAATTTTTTTTTAGATTTCGTGAACTCATTATAAAAATTAGGGTGTTATCGGCCCATTAGCTCAGTTGGTTAGAGCGTCGTGCTAATAACGCGAAGGTCGTGGGGTCGATCCCCCCATGGGGCAGATAGTAACAGGAAATCTTTCCAAAAAAATATTTTTTAGATTTCGTGAACTCATTATAAAAATTAGGGTGTCGTCGGCCCATTAGCTCAGTTGGTTAGAGTGTCGTGCTAATAACGCGAAGGTCGTGGGTTCGATCCACCCATGGGCCAGATAGTAACGGGAAATCTTTACAAAAAAAATATTTTTTAGATTTCGTGAACTCATTATAAAAATTAGGGTGTCGTCGGCCCATTAGCTCAGTTGGTTAGAGTGTCGTGCTAATAACGCGAAGGTCGTGGGTTCGATCCCCCCATGGGCCAGATAGTAACGGGAAATCTTTACAAAAAAAATATTTTTTAGATTTCGTGAACTCATTATAACAATTAGGGTGTCATCGGCCCATTAGCTCAGTTCGTTAGAGCGTCGTGCTAATTTCGCGAATGTCGTGGGTTCGATCCCTCCATGGGCCAGATAGTAACAGTAAATCTTTCCAAAAAAAATATTTTTTAGATTTCGTGAACTCATTATAAAAATTAGGGTGTCGTCGGCCCATTAGCTCAGTTGGTTAGAGCGTCGTGCTAATTTCGCGAAGGTCGTGGGTTCGATCCCCCCATGGGCCAGATAGTAACAGGAAATCTTTCCAAAAAAAATATTTTTTAGATTTCGTGAACTCATTATAAAAATTAGGGTGTCGTCGGCCCATTAGCTCAGTTGGTTAGAGCGTCGTGCTAATAACGCGAAGGTCGTGGGTTCGATCCCCCCATGGGCCAGATAGTAACAGGAAATCTTTCGAAAAAAAATATTTTTTAGATTTCGTGAACTCATTATAAAAATTAGGGTGTCATCGGCCCATAAGCTCAGTTGGTTAGAGCGTCGTGCTAATAACGCGAAGGTCGTGGGTTCGATCCCCCCATGGGCCAGATAGTAACAGGAAATCTCTCAAAAAAAAATATTTTTTATATTTCTCGAACTCATTATAAAAATTAGGGTGTCATCGGCCCATTAGCTCAGTTGGTTAGAGCGTCGTGCTAATAACGCGAAGGTCGTGGGTTCGATCCCTCCATGGGCCAGATAGTAACAGTAAATCTTTCCAAAAAAAATATATTTTAGATTTCGTGAACTCATTATAAAAATTAAGGTGTCATCGGCCCATTAACTCAGTTGGTTAGAGCGCCGTGCTAATAACGCGAAGGTCGTGGGTTCGATCACCCCATGGGCCAAATAGTAACAGGAAATCTTTCAAAAAAAAATATTTTTTTGATTTCGTGAACTCATTATAAAAATTAAGGTGTCATCGGCCCATTAGCTCAGTTGGTTAGAGCATCGTGCTATTAACGCGAAGTTCGTGGGTTCGATCCCCCCATGGGCCAAATAGTAACAGGAAATCTTTCTAAAAAAACTATTTTTTAGATTTCGTGAACTCATATAAAAATTAGGGTGTCATCGGCCCATTAGCTCAGTTGGTTAGAGCACCGTGCTAATAACGCAAAGGTCGTGGGTTCGATCCCCCCATGGGCCAGATAGTAACAGGAAATCTTTCCAAAAAAAATATTTTTTAGATTTCGTGAACTCATTATAAAAATTAAGGTGTCATCGGCCCATTAGCTCAGTTGGTTAGAGCGTCGTGCTAATAACGCGAAGGTCGTGGGTTCGATCACCCCATGGGCCAAATAGTAACAGGAGATCTTAGAAAAATAATATTTTCTTGATTTCGTGAACTCATTATAAAAATTAGGATGTCATCGGCCCATTAGCTCAGTTGGTTAGAGCGTCGTTCTAATAACGCGAAGGTCGTGGGTTCGATCCCACAAGGGGCCAGACAGTAACAGGAAATCTTTCAAAAATAATATTTTTTAGATTTCCTGAACTCATTATAAAAATTAGGGTGTCATCGACCCACTAGCTCAGTTGGTTAGAGTGTCGTGCTAATAACGCGAAGGTCGTGGGTTCGATCCCCCCATGGGCCAGATAGTAACGGGAAATCTTTACAAAAAAAATATTTTTTAGATTTCGTGAACTCATTATAAAAATTAGGGTGTCGTCGGCCCATTAGCTCAGTTGGTTAGAGTGTCGTGCTAATAACGCGAAGGTCGTGGGTTCGATCCCCCCATGGGCCAGATAGTAACGGGAAATCTTTACAAAAAAAATATTTTTTAGATTTCGTGAACTCATTATAACAATTAGGGTGTCATCGGCCCATTAGCTCAGTTCGTTAGAGCGTCGTGCTAATTTCGCGAAGGTCGTGGGTTCGATCCCTCCATGGGCCAGATAGTAACAGTAAATCTTTCCAAAAAAAATATTTTTTAGATTTCGTGAACTCATTATAAAAATTAGGGTGTCGTCGGCCCATTAGCTCAGTTGGTTAGAGCGTCGTGCTAATTTCGCGAAGGTCGTGGGTTCGATCCCCCCATGGGCCAGATAGTAACAGGAAATCTTTCCAAAAAAATATTTTTTAGATTTCGTGAACTCATTATAAAAATTAGGGTGTTGTCGGCCCATTAGCTCAGTTGGTTAGAGCGTCGTGCTAATAACGCGAAGGTCGTGGGTTCGATCCCCCCATGGGCCAGATAGTAACAGGAAATATTTCCAAAAAAAATATATTTTAGATTTCGTGAACTCATTATAAAAATTAAGGTGTCATCGGCCCATTAACTCAGTTGGTTAGAGCGCCGTGCTAATAACGCGAAGGTCGTGGGTTCGATCACCCCATGGGCCAGATAGTAACAGGAAATCTTTCCAAAAAAAATATTTTTTAGATTTCGTGAACTCATTATAAAAATAAAGGTGTCATTAGCCCATTAGCTCAGTTGGTTAGAGCGTCGTGCTAATAACGCGAAGGTCGTGGGTTCGATCACCCCATGGGCCAAATAGTAACAGGAGATCTTAGAAAAATAATATTTTTTTGAATTCGTGAACTCATTATAAAAATTAGGATGTCATCGGCCCATTAGCTCAGTTGGTTAGAGCGTCGTTCTAATAACGCGAAGGTCGTGGGTTCGATCCCCCCATGGGCCAGACAGTAACAGGAAATCTTTCCAAAATAATATTTTTTAGATTTCCTGAACTCATTATAAAAATTAGGGTGTCATCGACCCACTAGCTCAGTTGGTTAGAGCGTCGTGCTAATAACACGAAGGTCGTGGGTTCGATCCCCCATGGGCCAGATAGTAACAGGAAAGCTTTCCAAAAAAAAATATTTTTTAGATTTCGTGAACTCATTATAAAAATTAGGGTGTCATCGGCCCATTAGCTCAGTTGGTTAGAGCGTCGTGCTAATAACGCGAAGGTCGTGGGTTTGATCCCCCCATGGGCCAGATAGTAACAGGAAATCTTTCCAAAAAAAATATTTTTTAGACTTCGTGAACTCATTATAAAAATTAGGGTGTCATCGGCCCATTAGCTCAGTTGGTTAGAGCGTCGTGCTAATAACGCGAAGGTCGTGGGTTCGATCACCCCATGGGCCAAATAGTAACAGGAAATCTTACAAAAAAAATATTTTTTTGATTTCGTGAACTCATTATAAAAATTAGGGTGTCATCGGCCCATTAGCTCAGTTGGTTAGAGCGTCGTGCTAATTACGCGAAGGTCGTGGGTTCGATCCCCCATGGGCCAGATAGTAACAGGAAATCTTTCCAAAAAATATTTTTTAGATTTCGTGAACTCATTATAAAAATTAAGGGTGTCATCGGCCCATTAGCTCAGTTAGTTAGAGCGTCGTGCTAATTACGCGAAGGTCGTGGGTTAGATCCCCCCATGGGCCAGATAGTAACAGGAAATCTTTCCAAAAAATATTTTTTAGATTTCGTGAACTCATTATAAAAATTAAGGGGGTCATCGGCCTATTAGCTCAGTTGGTTAGAGCGTCGTGCTAATAACGCGAAGGTCGTGGGTTTGATCCCCCCATGGGCCAGATAGTAACAGGAAATCTTTCAAAAAAAACTAATTTTTAGATTTCGTGAACTCATTATAAAAATTAGGGCGTCATCGGCCCATTAGCCCAGTTCGTTAGAGCGTCGTGCTAATTTCGCCAAGGTCGTGGGTTCGATCCTCCCATGGGCCAGATAGTAACAGGAAATCTTTCAAAAAAAACTATTTTTTAGATTTCGTGAACTCATTATAAAAATTAAGGTGTCATCGGCCCATTAGCTCAGTTGGTTAGAGCGTCGTGCTAATAACGCGAAGGTCGTGGGTTCGATCACCCCATGGGCCAAATAGTATCAGGAAGTCTTTCAAAAAAATATATTTTTTTGATTTCGTGAACTCATTATAAAAATTAGGGTGTCATCGGCCCATTAGCTCAGTTGGTTAGAGCGTCGTGCTAATAACGCGAAGGTCGTGGGTTCGATCCCCCATGGGCCAGATAGTAACAGGAAATCTTTCAAAAAAAACTATTTTTTAGATTTCGTGAACTCATTATAAAAATTAAGGTGTCATCGGCCCATTAGCTCAGTTGGTTAGAGCGTCGTGCTAATTTCGCGAAGGTCGTGGGTTCGATCCCCCCATGGGACAGATAGTAACAGGAAATCTTTCCAAAAAAAAATATTTTTTAGATTTCGTGAACTCATTATAAAAATTAGGGTGTCGTCGGCCCATTAGCTCAGTTGGTTAGAGCAACGTGCTAATTTCGCGAAGGTCGTGGGTTCGATCCCCCCATGGGCCAGATAGTAACAGGAAATCTTTCCAAAAAAAATATTTTTTAGATTTCGTGAACTCATTATAAAAATTAGGGTGTCGTCGGCCCATTAGCTCAGTTGGTTTGAGCGTCGTGCTAATAACACGAAGGTCGTGGGTTCGATCCCCCCATGGGCCAGATAGTAACAGGAAATCTTTCCAAAAAAAATATTTTTTAGATTTCGTGAACTCATTATAAAAATTAGGGTGTCATCGGCCCATAAGCTCAGTTGGTTAGAGCGTCGTGCTAATAACGCGAAGGTCGTGGGTTCGATCCCCCCATGGGCCAGATAGTAACAGGAAATCTCTCAAAAAAAAATATTTTTTATATTTCGTGAACTCATTATAAAAATTAGGGTGTCATCGGCCCATTAGCTCAGTTGGTTAGAGCGTCGTGCTAATAACGCGAAGGTCGTGGGTTCGATCCCCCCATGGGCCAGATAGTAACAGGAAATATTTCCAAAAAAAATATATTTTAGATTTCGTGAACTCATTATAAAAATTAAGGTGTCATCGGCCCATTACCTCAGTTGGTTTGAGCGCCGTGCTAATAACGCAAAGGTCGTGGGTTCGATCACCCCATGGGCCAAATAGTAACAGGAAATCTTTCCAAAAAAAAATATTTTTTTGATTTCGTGAACTCATTATAAAAATCAGGGTGTCATCGGCCCATTAGCTCAGTTGGTTAGAGCGTCGTGCTATTAACGCGAAGTTCGTGGGTTCGATCCCCCCATGGGCCAGATAGTAACAGGAAATCTTTCCAAAAAAATATTTTTTAGATTTCGTGAACTCATTATAAAAGTTAGGGTGTCATCGGCCCATTAGCTCCGTTGATTAGAGCGTCGTGCTAATAACGCGAAGGTCGTGGGTTCGATCCCGCCATGGGCCAGATAGTAACAGGAAATCTTTCCAAAATAAATATTTTTTAGATTTCGTGAACTCATTATAAAAATTAGGGTGTGATCGGCCCATTAGATCAGTTGGTTAGAGCGTCGTGCTAAAAACGCGAAAGTCGTGGGTTGGATCCCCCCATGGGCCAGATAATAACAGGAAATCTTTCCAAAAAAAATATTTTTTAGATTTCGTGAACTCATTATAAAAATTAGGATGTCATCGGCCCATTAGCTCAGTTCGTTAGAGCTTCGTGCTAATTTCGCGAAGGTCGTGGGTTCGATCCCCCCATGGGCCAGATAGTAACAGGAAATCTTTCCAAAGAAATATTTTTTAGATTTCGTGAACTCATTATAAAAATTAGGGTGTCATCGGCCCATTAGCTCAGTTGGTTAGAGCGTCCTGCTAATAACGCGAAGGTCGTGGGGTCGATCCCCCCATGGGCCAGATAGTAACAGGAAATCTTTCCAAAAAAAATATTTTTTAGATTTCGTGAACTCATTATAAAATTTAGGGTGTCATCGGCCCATTAGCTCAGTTCGTTAGAGCGTCGTGCTAATTTCGCGAAGGTCGTGGGTTCGATCCCCCCATGGGCCAGATAGTAACAGGAAATCTTTCCAAAAAAAAATATTTTTTAGATTTAATGAACTCATTATAAAAATTAGGTTGTCGTCGGCCCATTAGCTCAGTTATTTAGAGCGTCGTGCTAATAACGCGAAAGTCTTTGGTTCGATCCCCCCATGGGCCAGATAGTAACAGGAAATCTTTCCAAAAAAAATATTTTTTAGATTTCGTGAACTCATTATAAAAATTAGGTTGTCGTCGGCCCATTAGCTCAGTTATTTAGAGCGTCGTGCTAATAACGCGAAGGTCGTGGGTTCGATCCCCCCATGGGCCAGATAGTAACAGGAAATCTTTCCAAAAAAAATATTTTTTAGATTTCGTGAACTCATTATAAAAATTAGGGTGTCATCGGCCCATTAGCTTAGTTGGTTAGAGCGTCGTGCTAATAACGCGAAGGTCGTGGGTTCGATCCCCCCATGGGTCAGATAGTAACAGGAAATCTTTCCAAAAAAAATATTTTTTAGATTTCGTGAACTCATTATAAAAATTAGGGTGTCATCGGCCCATTAGCTCAGTTGGTTAGAGCGTCGTGCTAACAACGCGAAGGTCGTGGGTTCGATCCCCCCATGGGCCAGATAGTAACATGAAATCTTCCCAAAACAAATATTTTTTAGATTTCGTGAAATCATTATAAAAATTAGGGTGTCATCGGCCCATTAGCTCAGTTGGTTAGAGCGTCGTGCTAATAACGCGAAGGTCGTGGGTTCGATCTCCCCATGGGCCAGATAGTAACAGGAAATCTTTCCAACTGAGCTAATGGACCGTGACAACTGCATTTTTATAATTAATTCAGGTTATTTTAAAAAATATATTTTTTGGAAAGATTTCCTTTGGATAACTGGCCTATTGGGGGATCGAAACCACGACCTTCGCGTTTTTAGCACGACGCTCTAACCAACTGCGCTTATGGGCCAATGACACCCTTATTTTTATAATGAGTTCACGAAATCTAAAAAATATATTTTAAGGAAAGATTTCCTGTTCCTAACTGGCCCATGGGGGGATCGGACCCACGACCTTTGCGTTATTAGCACCACGCTCTAACCAACTGAGCTAATGGACCGTGACGACTGCATTTCTATAATTAATTCAGTTTATTTTAAAAATATATTTTAAGGAAAGATTTCCTGTTCCTAACTGGCCCATGTGGGGATCGAACCCACGACCTTCGTGTTATTAGCACGACACTCTAACCAACTGAGCTAATGGGCCGATGGCAATAGCATTTTTATAATGAGTTCACGAAATTTAAAAATATATTTTTAGGAAAGATTTCCTGTTCCTAACTGGCCCATGGGGGGATTGAACCTACGACCATCGCGTTATTAGCACGACGCTCTAACCAACTAAGCTAATGGTCCGATAACTACCTTATTTTTATAATGAGTTCACGAAATCTAAAAAATATATTTTTAGGAAAGATTTCCTGTTCAAAACTGGCCCATGGGGGGATCAAACCCACGACCTTCGCGTTATTAGCACGACACTCTAACCAACTGAACTAATGGGCCGATGGCAATAGCATTTTTATAATGAGTTCACGAAATTTAAAAATATATTTTTAGGAAAGATTTCCTGTTCCTAACTGTCCCATGGGGGGATCGAACCCACGACCATCGCGTTATTAGCACGACGCTCTAACCAACTGAGCTAATGGTCCGATGACTACCTTATTTTTATAATGAGTTCACGAAATCTAAAAAATATATTTTTAGGAAAGATTTCCTGTTCAAAACTGGCCCATGGGGGGATCAAACCCACGACCTTCGCGTTATTAGCACGACGCTCTAACCCACTGAGCTAATTGACAGATGTTCACCGCATTTTTAAAATTAATTCACGGTATTTTTTAAATATATTTTAAGGAAAGATTTCCTGTTTATAAATGGCCGATGGGGGGATCGAACCCACGCAAATTTAAAATATCTGCGCAAGTGGAAAACCACGCTAATGAAAACCCGCGTAAATGAGAACTATCAGCGCAAGTGGAAAACTGCGCAAATGAAAAATGCGCAAATAAAAAATGCGTTTATGGAAAACTGCGGAAATGGGATACTGCGCAAATGTAAACTGCGCCAATGGAAAACCGCGAAATTGCATATGCGGTATTGGGAACTGCGCAGTTGGCCCATTACCATTCAAAATCTAATGAAGTGGAAATTTGGTCTGTAGGAGGTCAATGAATTACTCTAAATGAAAATCAAACTTGAGAGCGCTTGAGTGTTTGTTTTCGGTTAACTGAAAAAAGAAATAGACGTCATTGAAAGATTTTTAGGATTCCGTGATTTACTTAAGTTTGATTATAGAAGTATCAGCTTGGCTATACGCAATAATCTGAAACAGCAGAATTCGCATTTATCACTGTATCGGTTGGTAACATTGCACCTATATTCGAAAATTAAACCTAACTAAAGACCAAAAACATAATGCGAGACTGGCAACGGAGAAACTGAAACAAAAACCTTAATTGGAAATATGATAATTAGAGTTTTAATTGATTATATTATTTCAGAAACCAAAGTTGACGGTTGGAAAACATTGCCTTTTTCACTGGTGTAAAACTTTCGCAACGAAAACGTTCAATGTACAACCCTAATCGAATTACTTGACATACATCCCAAACCTAGTGGTCGAGGTAATTGGGAAAATCTCTAAGCGAAGAGTACCATTCCTTGAATCATATGTGGCATAATGCTTGAATTAAATTACTTGAAAATTAAATTTACATCGGTTTCCTAAATATATAAAAACTTCCAAGGACATTATAAATATTTTTTTTCTTTACCATGGCGAATACTGATATTGTGATTATTAATAAAAAGATCTGCTACTTCATGGTTTAAACTGTTTTTATTGTAAAACGCGGCTGACGAAAGACCTCGGTCCGAAACCTCCCGAAAAACGTTTAAATTAAAAACAGTCTAATCCATGAAGTAGCAGATCTTTTATATTAATACTAACAATATTTCCAAGGACATGGTTAGGAAAAAGCTTAAAAGCTCAGGACTCGAGTGAAATCACCGAAAATAGGCCAGGAAATGATGGAAAAAGCTGGGGATTAATTTACACGAGTAAAGTTTTAATTAAATAAATTAAAATTAAAGAAAATTATTTATATTTAGAATATTTTAGTAATCTATTTCTTTCCACAAATTGAAATATACGCTTGGCTACAAATCGAGAACGCAATTGAATTTTAGTCTTTTCCCGCGACCCCTCGAATTTGCGACATTGTAACCAGGATTGGACCACGGTCGGGATCTCTTCGTCTGGATTTCCTTAATTCGAAATTCGACGCACAGGTCGGGTTTGCCCCAGTTGAAGATCTGGTTGATCAATTCCTTGTCGTCCACTGTCCTCTCGAAAGACAGCCTAGAACCTTCACTATAAAGATCCCCGGTAAAGTAGCCCACTTCGAATTGTTTGGAGCCGTCGCGCCTCTTGCGAGTGTACATGGTGACCTCGTAGTCACCACCCGTGACGTCATTTCTGCGCTACGAGATGGCGGACAATCGAATTAGGTGCTTGTGGAGGTTGTCCGTCATATCGACGACCATTTCCAGTTTAGCCGTCCACGGTCCTTCAGATCCCGGGAACCGACCACTGCGGCAATTGATTTTCACAAAGTTTCCGTCTACCAGCTCCGAATTAGGTATTACCCAATCGAAAGACTTCATGGTTTCGGACATCTTTTGGTTGTCCGCTGAAAATATATTTACACGTAAAACAGGTAATCTCTCACGACTGAAGCGAAACCAGCTACTGAGCCACACGAATTACAGAATTAAACTACATATGAAATTGTTTCTACTTCGGAGAATGACTATGTGGACACGACTTTAAGCGTTGCTCCCAATTGGGTGCTTGCTCGTAGCGCCGTAGGCATACGTCATAACTAAGCCCCGCCTTGAAACGGCCGCCGTGATATTTAATTTCATATCACAGATCACGTGGCAAAACGCCACACTATCTAGAGAATTAATCACGTGACCGCCATCGGCGTCTTAATGTCATGGCTGACCTATGCGCGTTACCATGGCATCGAACAAAAGCCACACCCACGAGCAAGCTTCATTGGTTCCCTACAACCAAAAGTGTCTCAACTCTACCTTTGCGCCCTCTAAAATATTTACTTTGAGATAGTCTCACAATAGACTACATAGCCTACTAGTTGGAATAGTACTAGCAACTTTATATTTAGTCTATGGTCTGTCGCTATTTTCTCTCGCCTATAGGCTTTGTTTAAATTTTGGTCATAAGTGTCGCCGCCTACCAATCGAGATTTAAATTGAATATATGAAAGCTGTCTGCTCGTTCAAAATTATCTCATAATTAGTTGACTGATATTAAGGCATATGGCGCTATATTTCCTAAGCCTATAGACGCGGTCAGGAATCCATACCTCTATTGGGAATGCTTATCCTGGCGTTAAGTTAACATAGTGACGTCAAAAAAAACATCAGCCACATCGAGACGTAAATCTGCGGCGATAAGCATTCCAAGTAGAGGTATGGATTCCTGACGCGGCTAAGTGGAGGAAATTTCGATTGTTACCCCCTCAACAGCTCCCTATTTTTACTTCGCGACAATCTATCATTAAACATTATACGCGTATAATTATATACTGAATTAAAAATTATTACTACGTGATTGAACGGAACGCCAGGAAAATTTGACCATGATGCTAATGAATTGTTTCATTGTGTCATTCTCCAGAAATTGAAATAAGTACATTATTGATAGAAATATTTCTAAATATTACTATATTAAAAAAATCAATAGATAAAAATAAATGTTTATATCGCGATTTAGAACCAGAGTTTATTACAAATTGCGAAAAACTATTATTTTAAATTTATTATATATATAAAAAATTGAAAACGAGTCAGCCCTTGATGAAGGACCGACATTTGACAATTTTGCGTACGAGATTTTGAATTTCAAAGTTTTTTCAGAATCCGAAACTGATTTTGAGATTTCATAGCACGACCCCTATAATAAAAAAGGAATCCTTTAATTTTTCTTTACCACTGAGGTGCCCCCTGAGATTTGGCACCTAGAGTGGCCGCTCCGTTCGCCCTATGGTAGGGCGGCCCTACTAGGGCCGGCCCTGAATGTCGAAGTAAAGCTTGAGTACTGCCATGGCCGTGGTTTACACAAGAGATTTTCACTCAATTATTTCAGCCAATTATTTTGAAAATACGAACAACTTCTTACATTCGACTCGCCTTTAGAATTTAGTATTCAAGTGTAAATATATTTAGTTGCCTGGTTATAGTTATTATTAACGGATTTCTCGTAGAATTATCCTTTCGACCTCATGTGTAATGGTTTTGAAGCATGTACCTTAGCAGGCTTTCGCTGATTTTTCAATATGTTATTTGGAAGAAAACATAGTGTTTTTAAAAATATTACAGAGGGGAAATTATTTACATTCATCATTTAACATGGTGAGGTAAAGTAAAACGTGGGGTAAACACACATCCGCGGTATGGCGGGAAATTCTCATTTAACAGAATCTCAGGGTTTTTCAATTTTTTTTCCAAAATGCAAAATATCAAATACAAAATATAACATGTAATATGGTTTTTGCAGCTTAAAATAAAAATACAAAATGCATTTTGAAATGGTTTTCCAAAATGAAAAATGTTTATACAAATGCACTCTTTTTACTTTTAATTATATATATATATTTTAATTATTATTAATTAATTACTAATTAATTATTATTATTAATTAGTAATTAATAATAATAACGTAGATTTCAAAACCAACCGCGCAGCCAGAGTGGGAAATAAAGCGGTAGCACTGTACGAACGTTCGTCTGCTTCTGAGTAAGTAAGTAACTCAGTATCGCCATCTATGATTACTTGGGAGTAAATAGCAGATGAACTTCCTCTACAAGAGCTACGATGATGGTACGAGAGTAAAAACTTTTTGAAAATGTTTTTCCACATATCAAACCCACAAAAGGCAAAAATGTAAAATGCCAATTAGTTTCCTAAAAACTCAAAATGCAAAATATAAACTGCAAAGTATTTTTCTAACTCAAAATGAAAAATGTAAAATGCCAAATACTGTTTCTAACTCAAAATGTAAAATGCAAAATACTTTTTCTAACTCAAAATAAAAAATATAAAATGCCAAATACTGTTTCTAACTCAAAATGTAAAATGCAAAATACTTTTTCTAACTCAAAATAAAAAATGTAAAATGCCAAATACTGTTTCTAACTCAAAATGTAAAATGCAAAATACTTTTTCTAACTCAAAATGAAAAATGTAAAATGCCAAATACTATTTCTAACTCAAAATGTAAAATGCAAAATACTTTTTCTAACTCAAAATGCAAAATGTAAAATGCAAAATACTTTTTCTAACTCAAAATGCAAAATGTAAAATGCCAAATACCTTTTCTAACTCAAAATGCATTTTGAACAATAGTGCAGTCTGCGAAGGTACAGGTTTCACTTTTATAGCATAGATGCAGTGACGGCGATCCCGTGGGGGCTCTGGGGCTGTACATTTTCTTGCTTAAGTTTTAAGTATATGCATTTTTGGATGAAAAAATAATGGCCCGTGCCCCCACAGAAATATTTTCCGATCGCCGTCGCTGCATAAGATACATATCATGATCTTCTGATATCATTAATATATTTAATATTGTCTAATGTTTAAGGGAAAACCGACTGAAAATCGGGCGAGCTCACAAAATGGCTGGTCCGCCACCTCGTTTTCCCGCGTTCTAAGATAAAGGTAAAATAACTGGTGTAACAGTCCCGATTTTTGACGTCACTTTTGTACGTGGTTTCAGTTTAATTATGGTGTTATTAAAGGTATCTTAGGTATCTTTAATGAAAATACTTTGATTTGAACATACCTTGGAATGTAGACTCCTTAGTACGTATGTCAACTGCAGCGAGGTTCGCGGTATGCGGACCATATGCGGAAATGTAAAGAATGATAATTCTATGTATGGCTCTTTTGAGAAGGTAAGTCTTTAAGCATATCCTGATGTCACGTGGTTTGAGATAAAAACGACCATTTTACAAGCGTAAATTGATAAACGCCTATTAAATTCATCAGGTTATGATAACTGTTATCTTATCTTGTATGTAAATGTAATAGAAACGTTTAGGTTTACTGTGCGAGTATTATTTTGATGCTATTTAAGATTCTCAAAATTGTAATATTATTTTGAATTTGTAATGAAAGTACAAATTCTTAACTAGTGTAACAAATATTTCTTAAAATTAAATATTTTCAACCCTCTTATTAATATTATGTTTGTGTTGGTCAATCTAATATAATTACCAAGCTTACATGGAAAATTGGTAAACGTGTTTTCAATTTTAAAAATGGAAATTTGCCTGTTTTCCCCGAATTGGCGGATTTCCCGACCACACTGTCTCCGAAATCACGTGATGACGATGTACTGGGATTTTCCACTAACAAGGTGACATGCCGAGGTGTTTCTCCAAGATTTTTTTCGAATGGTTGCGAAATAAAATTTCAAATTTTGAATACTAACTTACGAAATAATTAGTGATGTTTTATTTTATTTTAATTCTGGGGGAAGTCATTCTATATTTACTCTAATAATATATAGGCCTATTGTAATACCTATTTTTCTTGAATTTCAGCAAATTTCATTACCTAATGGTTTCTGTTGACAGTTTGTATTGTAAACTAACCTAACCTAACCCCTGAAGTGCATATCGTTGGCTTGGTTTAATAAAGTCGTTACTCTAACTTAATCAAAGGTAGAGTTGCGACTTTATGTATGTAAGAAACCGCTGTCTTGACAAAAAACGCTGTTTTAAGAAACCGCTGTCTTGACTTGACCAAAATCGCTGTTTCAAAATCGCTCTTAACCAAGAAACGCCGACTAAACAAAACGCTCTTTCGACAAACCACTGTAATGAGAACCACACTATTTCAACAACCGCTGTTTGAACAAAGCGCTGTTTCAACAATATCCTGTTTTGAAAAACGCGCTTTTGAAAACGCTATTTGAACAAATGCTATTTTAATCAAGCGTTCTATTCCCAACATTGAGGCGGCCCTTCGACCATTTCGGCATTAGAACCATGGGCCAAATAATGAATGGCCCATGTTAGAACTGAGAAGGGCCCAATCTTTCACGTGCTACCTCAGGTACTTGCCACAATAGGGTAGAAATATTGAGCAAATAAATTATTCCTAATAAATTTGTTTTTCTGAAAAGTATTTTATACTTTTTCCCAAGACGAGTGAAACTACATTGTTAAGTTCTTAATGTAAATTAGAGTTAATTGATTAAAACTCAAAAATAAATTTAATTATACATCCTATATTAGTAAACTATATACTAGGTTAGTATTGTTATTTAGTAGTATTATTTTTAGCGTTTACATTTTGTACATTTACATGTTTTACAATTCGTATATTTATATTCACATTTTTAACTATACATATTATAACAATATTATAGAACTGCCGAAATTCAGAGGCTAAGTTTTCAATTTCAACAATATCGTTATAACTTAATGTCTTAGAGAGAAGGACCAGTTTCCATCGTCCTTACCCCGAACTGGCGCTAAGACTTAAGCTCAAGCTCTGCTATGGTATTGAAAACTTGAGAATATTAATGCAGTGCAAAATGTTTTCTTGCTCCATTATAATAGATTTTACACTTTAATAGCATACCGAACAAAACAGTGTAAATGTCATGGTTTAAATGATAGCAAGCTTAAGGTTAGACGACGGAACACACGACGTTTTCGATTGTGGTCAAAAATCGTGTTTGATAGTGCCCAACTTTCACCATATAAAAAGAAGATAATAAAACAGCAGCCTACTGCTAAAAATCTGCTTATCAACGGTTAATAAACAGCGCTTTTAGCATTCCGAAAAGTGAATTCACTACTAAAAATACCTCAACTAACCGTATATAAAACATCAATTAATACTTTATAAAGATTGGGCGTAATATTACAAAATCCGACAGTAGACTGTTACTTAATAAAGTAAATAATTCCGTAAAGGCAATTAGGACATTTGTAAGAAAAACTCAATCCAAATGCCTATTAAAACCCCAAATATCTATTTAAGACATGAGATTACGTCATATTATTCTCCCTAAATATTCAATAGAAACAAATAGGGATTATATGTAAAAAATCATGAAGTCTCAGTGAAAACCAATTACCCCCGCCAAATTAAATGTGGCATTTCTATGGTGCAGAATTAAGTTGATATCGTAACTGGAACGTATGGTTTGCAAGCCCGCGTATGAACTTGAGTTGACACTGTCTACACGTCACTACCTACGTATAGAGATCAAAAAGTACCTTAATGAAGTTTTACATCCCCTTATTCCCCAAGGAAAAAAAGAGTTGTTTGTTCTCCGACTAACCGGCGGGTGGTCATCTGCCGCATCCTCAGCTCGACGGTGACCGTTGACGCCATCTTCATTGTTCATTCTTTTTTATGGTAATCTCTCCATATAGGCTAATATAAAAAAACGCTGAAACCAGAGATTTCAAGAACGATATTGCGTCGTTGGGGCATATACTGCATCTCATTTGCCCGATACAATCGTTGCGTATCCCAAGTGTTTCTGGAGTTTCATCCGCTAAAAATCACAGCTACCTCTGCCATCGTTATTTGAAGTTCAGAAGTGTCAATTGTCATGTCCTTTAGCCATAGCCACGCGTCGTTGGAGCGCATACTGCGTCACTTTACTCTGTTATTCCTTAAATCTCCTCGGCCCAATTCACTTGGTCTTATTCCTTATGAAAAGCGCCTTGAAACTCTCCATCTTTGGCCGCTAGCGGTTCGAAGGTGTTTCAAACATGATAACGCTATTAAAATTCATCAGTCGACGACTTTCTATCATGGTGTAAATATGACCCAGAATTCAAGGCGGACCCTCCCTTCTTACTTTGAGAAGTTTGTTAGATGCTTGGCTCTGGATAATTTATTTTCCTTTCAGGCTGCTCCATCCTGGAACAGTTTGCCCATTGACATCCGGGAAAATTCCACTCGGCTATCATTTCCTCAATTTCGTTTGCTCGTTTCGAATTTTTTATTTGCTCGTTGGATGAATAAAAATTCTTAATTTAATTAACTTATACATTTTTTTTAATTTTAATTTAATGTTCACTTAATTTTAACTTATTAGACCAGGTAACTACTGTGTAAACGCTTTGCCTCTGTGGCTGCCTGCAATGTTTTTCTGCGAAATTTTATTATTATAATTATTACTGAGAACAATGAAACGATCGGTGTCAAAATCCCATGCAATCCAACAACCGTTATAGGCTAATGAAAATCTCAGATTTTGACCTTACGACCTCTATATCTCGCTGAAACACCCTTACCCAGAGGGCTTTCATAACTTAAATCTTATACCGGAGTTATAAGTGGGAAAGGTACAATTTTTCCACCCCGGAGGTTACGGGCAAGGTGATTTCTATTTTATGGCACATTGACTATATCTGAATACAACTAATTTACGAAAGAAAGAACTTGGGACTACCATAGAATAAGAAAGGTGTAAGCACACAGTATACGTTTACAATTATTTACCCATATTTAGTACGTTTTCGATTCACCAATAGAAATTGAAATAACTTGATGGTTTTACTATGTTTCTAAAAAAAATGAAATGTCCATTCTACATTTCCTTTGAATATCTATAAATTAAACTTACAAGTTAGTTCTTGCCATTTAGTAAAACTTAAATTTGGCGCCTTTATGAAATTCAAAAGCTTGTTCTGGTTTTCTTTTATAATAAAACTTCGCGCCTTTTTAAATAGTGATGAAAGTTTCAATAAAGATGGGGAACTAAGCGTATTAGTTTATTACGGAAAAGTACGTTGAAATCCCAAAAAAGTACTTTTCGTGATTGGGGAAAATACGTTGAACAAATCGGCCGGAACACCACACTTATTGGAGGGCGATTGATGAGAGCGTGCAGTTTATGGCTTCGAGGTAGACTCGGCGAAGGGTCACGAGGATGGCTCGATGTTTCTTTGAATAAGGATTGATCTCATTATTGCGAGAAGAAATAACCACTATAGCATGGTAGAGCACGCGCTGGTTTTCTGAGGTCCAACGACAAAATCAACAAGTGGGTCCGGCAGTCCCAAAAGTAGTCTCACACGAGCTTACCTAGAAAATATTTGACATTCTACAAGTGATAACACACATATATAGAATAGAATAGAATAAAATAGTTTTTTATTGTGATTTAAAACAATACAAAGGTATCAGCAAGTTAAGCCACAGTAGTTTGACATTATACGGGTCATTACAAAAATTGTAAAAGGTTATAAAGTTTTTGTTGTCGTTTAACATGTACAGAGTCAGATACATATTAAATATTAAATTTCTTAATTTAGGAGTAAAAGACTACTACGTAAACCTTTCAATTTTTAAAGAAATAAAAACGCTCTCACTTGAATTCTTTCAAGATGATTTGTTTTTTTTTAAGTTATTGCCACTAAATAAATCATTCAGGTAGCCATATTTGTTGAAATTGTCCATTAATCTATTGATAGTACATTTGTTAATATCTCTTTAATAAAATCATTTACTCTGTCTCGAGCACAGACATCCACCCTGTGTGTTTTGCAACCTTTTATTGTAAAGGCAGTATACTTTTTTTATTTTAATAAAAGTAATTTCATTCATAAACTCTCTCTCTCTCTCTCTCTCTCTCTCTCTCTCTCTCTCTCTCTCTCTCTCTCGAGATGATTCCGTCGCGACCAGACGTGTCGATTCAACGCTCCGCGCCAACGGAGTTTCTACCGTTTTGTCGCGATATTTTTCGGCCGTGTATCACTGCCACTGTTTAATTCCCACACGTTTCGCATAATACCACGTTACCGTAAGTTCCTTTTATTATTTACGCGCAGTATTACGCGTTTTTCTACCCTTTCTGCTGACTTTCGTACGCGTTCGAAGCGAGGCCTTGGCCTTCAGCTTCAGACGATTCAACATGGCTACCAGCCTAGACCCCCCGAATGTTCCGATCGGCGGGACCTCGGTAACTAACCCTCTTCAACCAACGAACCGCTCCTACTCAACAGCTGCTGCGAATGATCACCTCTCGGACCTTATTCGCCCTGCTCCGCGTCGACGTTATTCGTTCCGCTCTCGTCCTGCTACTGAACCCACCCGCACGCCATCGTCTCGACAAAACATCCTCTCCGCCGATCACGGTGTCGTCTTCGATACTACCACCTACCGCTACACTACCAACGATCTCCTCACCGCCATCAAATTGGTCATCCCACCTCACCAGGTTCACTCTTACGGTCGCATGCAAGGCTGTTTTCACATCTACTTCTTGGACAAGTCTTGGTCCCTTCAGCTCCGTGCCACAGGGCTAGACATGGCGGATAACATCCACATTCCGTGCCAACCCGTCGGAGCACCCGCCACGCGCGTCGTCGTGTCCGACGTCCCTACTTTCTTCAAAAACAGCTACTTACGGGAAATTATGTCCGATTACGGCCAAGTCATCGGTCCCATCCGCACTCTGCGCATTGCCAACGCGGACCCCGACATGCCGGCTGCCCTCAGCTTTCGGCGTCAAGTCAATGTGAAGTTTGCGACTACGCACGCCCGTGACGCTCTCCCGGAACGCATATTCGTCGATTTCGACGACGCACCTCACACGTTTTTCCTGTCCGTGGACGTCAACTGCCACGTCTTCCATCTCCCACTTTGGTCAAGGAGAACCGTCCAGATGCCTCTTCGCGTACCGCCGATCCTATACCTTCCAACGCCAACCTTGACTAATCTCCCATCCAACCCGTCCTCGATCCGGATCTCTCGCATCTCTCAAGCCACACTGCAACGCCCAACACCACGACCGCCTCCTTTGCACAGCCTCAACCGATCAAACCCACCAATAAACGCCCTTCTACCTCCACCACCGATCAACCCGCCCCATCGAAGAAATCTCAACCGCTCTCACCTCCCTCATCGATTTCCGGAGCTATCCCTGACACTTTTTCCCAGACCAGCGACATTGCCGACCCGTACGTGGATGACATCATGGACACCAACCCCACCGCCTCCGCCACTCTCTCCGACTCCGACCTCGCCGCCGTTTTTGACCTAATGCACAAATCGACCGTGTCTCCGACCGCCCACCTCCGACTCTACACCGACGACATCCCCGCTTTCTTCCGTCAACTGATTTCCATCCGCACAGACCCCTCATTCATCAAGCCAGCGCCCTCTCTCGATTCAGCAAGGGCGCCCTCTACCAGTGGATCCGAGTTCCCCATTTTACGTGCCTGCCTCGACTTATTTTCTCGCGTCTCAGGCGCGCGCGTCAATCCCCTGAAATCCACCGGTTTGTGGTGTGGCACATGGATCGGTCACCTTGACTCGCCTTTAGGTTTTACTTTCCGGTCTGACGGTTGTCGGTTTCTCGGCGTTGACCTCGGTCACTCGCCTGCCTACCTAGAGCGCAATTGGACGACTCTCGAGTCCAAACTCACGCGGGTGCTTTCCCGTTGGCGACCAGTCAAGCACCATTGCTCCATTTTTGGACGCGTGCTTATAGCCAATAATTTGGCCGCTTCCGTCTTATGGCACGCTTGCCAGGTTCTTGTCCCTCCAGCTGATTTCCTCGCCCGATGTCAGTCGCTTCTAATCTCCTTCGTGTGGGACCGCGTACATTGGACCTCGGCCGCTACTTGCTCATTGCCCCGCGTTCGCGGTGGGCTTGACTTGGTCTCCGTCACCGCCAAGATCTTCAGCTTCAGAGTGGAATTTGCACTGGCCCTTGCTCAAGGTGGCTTATCCTTGCCCGCTCCCACCCTCACCGCTAGCGTTCTTCTATCCGTTTCTGCCGACCACACCCTTCCGCGCGCCTTATTATCTCACACCGCTGCCTCCCCGCATTCCGCATTTTATCACTCAGTCCTCACCGCGTGGAAGGTCTTCCCTCACTTCCTCCATTTTGCTTCGAGTGAGTTTGAAGCTCTCTCTTCGATCCCTCTTTTCGGCAATGCCGCCATCACAGACGAATCTGGTTGTCCCTTCTCGGCCAACCTTCACCACCGTTTCACTGACTTTGGTTGCTCGGTGCTATCTGATCTTCTCGACCCGCTAACCCACTGGTGGCGGCCTTTCGCTCAGCTCTTTCCTCCCGCTATCCCTCGTTCGCGATTTTTGGTTAAATCCCACGCCGTCCTCCGCGGGTCCCTTATGCGTCTTTACCCAACGGTTTTCGATAAGCAGGGCGTTCACCCCGATTTCGTGTTTGGCGATCTCCCGTATCCGGTTCTCCGCCTCGCGTCCTCTCCGGTCCACCAAAATACCCCCCTCCAGTTCGCTCAACCCGCCACTTTCATCTCGTGTCGTCCCGCTGCCGTCCCGTTCACGTTAACACGAGGTTTTTGGCACGTCACTCGCGTTAGTCGATTGTCGTCGCGTTTAGCCGCCGCCACTCAGTGGCGACTTCTCCACTCTGCTCTTCCAGTCCCTCGGAGACTTATACACATGGATCCCTCTCACGCCTCCCCGTCCTGTCCTTACTGCCCGGCTCTTGGTACGGTGGCGCACATGTACTATGACTGTCCAACAACGGCCAACGCCCTCAACGATTTTCTTAGTTTTCTGCAAGAATTTACCGGGCATTTTCACACTCGAGACGAGTATTGGTTTTTACTATCTCCCACCGATCACCCAGTCTGCAACTACGGCTTCGTCTTATTTAAAGACGTCGTCTACCGCGCTGGTCTGGACGGCGCGTGTCTCGTCGACGGCGCTCCTGACTTCCCTAACGCTTGTCACCGGCTATTTCACCGCGCCCGAGCCAGGTTTCTACACACGCTCCACACCTACTATCTTTGGGCCCTAAGTCGAAATGACCAGTTATCTTTCGAGGCTACTTGGGGCTTAGCTCCTCGTCGTTTTTTGCAATTTCTGCCCGCTTAGATAGTCGTTAACCATCTGTTATCACTATCACAGTATGTAATACATTTTTATTTTTATTTTTTGTACATTAATGCGTTAATCATCATTATTACTCTGTTTTTAAGTTGATCATTTTGTGGCTGCTCTCTTACTCACTCAACTCAATTTGTATATTTTGGTATATATGTTCTGCTTTGAATAAAGCTGTTATGAAACCTCAACCTCTCCCTCTCTCTCTCCCTCTCTCTCTCTCTCTCTCTGAACGGCTAATGAAATATGCCGCTCCCTGGCATCTCCCTCTCTCCCTCTCTCTCTATGCCGTTACAAGTCCACGGCGGCGGCGGTGGAAACTGTGCCGGTCACAGGAGTCTTACTCTTGCCTATACTAGGCTCGTGTAAGACTAAAAACGAAAACACTGTCTATACAAGAGATCGTCCATTTTAACCCCTCGGTGAAAGATGACGGGGCCTTTTTGCCCTCCTCAGACCCCTAACGCTACCCTCATTTACATCCGTTGACGCCAGGTGGGTGCACTTACAAGGAGACATCCCGAGGTATTTCTCACTGATTTTGTTTCAAACTCGGGGGTACAGTCCCGTTCAAAAGTTTCCGGCCGTTTTTAATCGATGACCATTTTGTTCCTATTATAGCTAGGGAGACCACCGATACGTTTTTCGATAGGATATAAACAAGACAAATAGACGCAGTTGTAAAATTTAGTGTAACCTACATAAGGAAAATGAAAGGCGGGAAATTGCGAAACCCCACCAAAGTGACGTCACGAAAAACTGATGAAGCAAGCGTTATAGTAGGGAAAACAATGTTGATCAAGACAGAAAAGTTTTGTTTTTTCCTAGAATTGTGTATGTGGGAGGTTATGAAATTATGTATAAAATATTATAAATATTTATTTTGAATACGTCGTTTTTTTAGACGAACAAGATTCTAGTTTTTTATTGAAGACGTTTTGAGGAGATTACTCCATCACTGATATAAGGAATTTTTTATCGGTGATTATTATATAAATTAATAATAGATCGCTGAAATACGCTATTGGAACGAAACAACATATCACAATCACAGCAGCTTCTAAGTTTTCGCTTTTTCTGACAATATGGTCCCCAAAAGCCTTCGCGCCTAGTTTTAGATTGAATGTTACCGCTGTAAGTAACAGGTTCATCAAAATCCGAGGTGCTCGGTTGCTGTAAACATTTTTCACTCGATTTTAATTAATCCTGGTTTTATGCTGGAAAAATATTGTTTTTTTTTTAAGTCATTCCGCCGGATACGTCACATGACCCCTTAAGAAACCACATTTTTGTTAGAATAGTTTTTATTGTCTACGGATGTAATCGGTGGCGTAAAGAAGGGGTGGGATTGGGGAGGAGTAGTGTATCAGATTTGTTACCCGTTGTACCGCAAACAGAGTGCACACCACTGGAGGTCCTTATCATATTGTCATACGCCAGCGAGCACAGGCCGGACAGGTGACAGAACAGCCAAGGCAGCGAGAGAACCATACCGCTGACGATCTCACCTTCGACGCAAGCCGCTCATCCCGGCAGAAGGTGCAACAATGGGACGACCAACCCCTCACTTCACACACAGGAGTGGGAATAAGAGCAGATGCTCTAGCAACTCCAGCCGACACCCTACCTACGTAGGTAGAGAGTCATACCCTTCAGTAAAAAATGTGTGTGAAAATCACGGATTGTTTTTGGCAAAACAATTGGGTAAAATCTATAAAAATGGGTAAAATCAATAAATTTTCGGTCAGATTGTAAGGGTTTACAATCCGTCATTTTGCCATGCTATTTTACGTAGAGAAAGTTTTAACTTGAGTCATGAAAAACATTTTTGGTTGTCATGGCAAAACGAATGGCCATTGAAACTTTCCCCTTTAGGAGATTTCAAGGTACATGAAGGTCTGTGGACACTGCTTACACGTCACTTTGTATAGAGTTCCAAAAGTACCTTCGTAAGGTTTTATATCCCCCTTTTCCCCAAGGAAATAAGAGGTGTTTGTACTCCAACTACCTAGCGGGTGGTCGTCCGCCACATCTTTAGCTCGTCGGTGACCATTGAAGCCATCTTCACTGTTCACTCTTTTTTAGGGTCATCTCTCCATATAGGCAAATATAAAAAATGCTTAAACCAGACATTTCAACTTTGTGGGCAACCAGACTTAACGTGTTAGAATTTGGAAAAATTTTGAAGGCTTTAAATAATTGTTAACGCCTTAAAATAAGTTATTATATTATAATCGTTATTTCCAGAGGCATCCCTTAGGGGATGGGGGAGGCTCCCCCCCCCCAAAAGTTTTGGATAGTCGGTAAACTGAGGTCTAGTTTGTGACTTGGAAAAATTCCGGGTAGACTTGGTAAAACAACTTCTCCCCCTTAAGGGTTGGAGTGTGCAATAGCTGGGGGTTTTACCGGGCAGTCGGGGTCCGGCTCTTGTAACCTATAAGGGCTGTGGCTTCGGCTCCGGCTAACGGAGAGGGTCCAGGCAAACTGGCCGTCTGGGAGGATTGGGTTGCCTGCTGTGGGGCGGAGGGTCTCCGTATGAGGCGCGGTGGTCCTGTTTCCCGGCCTTTTGGGGCACCAGCGGGTATCCGGTGCCAGCTGTGCCGGGTGACTTGGGCCACTGTGTGCCCGTTGTTCCCCTTAAGACACATCTGCTCTTATTCCCACTGCTGTGTGTGAAGTGAGGGGTTGGTCGTCCCATTGTTGCACCTTCTGCCGGGATGAGCGGCTTGCGTCGAAGGTGAGACCGTCAGCGGTATGGTTCTCTCGCTGCATTGGCTGTTCTGTCACCTGTCCGGCCTGTGGTCGCTGGCGTATGACAATATGATAAGGACCTCCAGTGGTGTGCACTCTGTTTGCGGTACAACGGGTAACAAATCTCATACACTACTCCTCCCCAATCCCACCCCTTCTCTACGCCACCGATTACATCCGTAGACAATAAAAACTATTCTAACAAAAATGTGGTTTCTTAAGGGGTCATGTGACGTATCCGGCGGAATGACTTAAAAAAAACAATATTTTTCCAGCATAAAACCAGGATTAATTAAAATCGAGAGAAAAATGTTTACAGCAACCGAGCACCTCGGATTTTGATGAACCTGTTACTTACAACGGTAACATTCAATCTAAAAGGGGTTAGTCGGTCAATATCTTTTATAATAAAATAGTGCCATATAGATATGGAAGTCTAATTATTTATTTTATCCAATTGTTTTTCGTATTCGTTTATATTACTATAAATATTTTTTAATTTTTGCAGTTAGTATTGCGCACCCTCTGTTCCGCTTTTTATTTCATTTTTAGAACACACAAATCGATGAGAAATTATAGAAAAATATGCACCCCCGTCACTGATTATAACAATTAAAAAATAAGCTATGATGATAAAAAATTAAGAATTTTAAAAAGTAGGCTTCCCGCCGAGTGAGTGGTTGTTGTTGAACAAACCATCCAGTCGTTCACCGTGAATGAGATCCGTCAGCCTTAAAAAATTAATTCAATCGCTCGGGCAGATATCTCTCGACTCTGCGGCCGCGCTTTCTAATGAACGAACTATTTGAAACGGAAAACCCGATTACTATCTTTAACTGATGGCGAACGCTAATTGTAATACGAAAGAAATAACGAAATAAGTGGGATTTTTGGCGTTAAATGGACTTGGAATGTTATCATTATACCTGTTTTACATATATGACGCGATAGGTGGGCGACTTCAAGGTAATTAAAATCCCGAAGCACGAGACTGCCTCAGAGTACGACCGTGTAGACAAAAGCGGTCTATTCGCGACCAAAAACTATCGCTACGTCGCCTTTGGTTCGCCATTGAAACCTAGATAGGTAGCGGCTAAAGCAGACGCTATTAGTTTTTCCTCATCGTTATTCGTAAATTTGACTTTATAAATAATGATACTTGTATTTAAATACAATTGTTGCATCGTTTGCTAATATTTTGAAAAGTGTATTTAAGATAAAACGTCCTTATGACTTTTTTAGATCATAGGCACAACCTCAGAGAAGCTAGCGCCGTACGCCACCTAGACTCGATTCGGTCGAGAATAGATACAAGCGACCCTGAGTTAAGCCGAATCGATAGCTAGTTTCACAACAACCGCATCAACGACATACTTGCCGCATCTTTAACGCTCATTTTATTTTAACACTCGCCCTTGATGAAGATAACGTAGAATAGCTATATTCGTCATCTGGTAGTGGACGACTCGTAGACTTCCTGTTGACATGCCGCATGAAAAAGACCAATACCGTTTAATTTCCAATATCATATAATGACTCGCACACCCAGTAAATCAATGACTGCATTCGGAATCGTAGATGTCCAAATATCCACACCAATAAAAAATGAATTAACAAGAAGCGAAAAACTTACCATTCACAAAACACAGAAAGCCCCTTGACTGAACGACTGTAGACGGAATAGTTAGGGCTCTTTATAAATAAAACAAACGAACCCAATTGATGAACTGCATTAAACGTCTTAATCAGTCGAGAAAACGTTTAAAATAAATTACGAAGTAATGACGACCCAGTTAATATTTTCTTCATAAATGAACTATTACCCTTGAAACCTATTACGCTAAACACACAATAGAAAAAAAAGACTGAAAAAACGAAATAAATTACAAAAAACTAACGGGTTCTACTTTTAACCCTTTTATCTGCTGACTGCGCAAAAACAAGATTTGACCTTTAAATTTTCATACATAAAATATTTAGACTTTAACAAGTTCACAAAAATTAAAAAACAAAGTTCAATAAAGAATATATACAGATATTCATCCGTTTAGTAAAATAACCCGCCTTATCATAATGATTCATTTACTCTAAACTTCCCTGAAGGAAGTCAAGGCTCGGCGGTGAACTATCCGCATTGCAATAAACGACCCGTGTTCGATTCCTGATCACGATCAAATTTTACATTAAAATACTAAAATATTTAATTAAATATAAGATTAAAATAATTTATATATATACTTGTAAAAATCCCCGAAGAAGGAGGAACAGTTCCTCCGAAACGTTGGATTTTTTAAATAAATAAATATAATTTATAAATATTTAATTAAATATAAGATTTATATAATTTATAAATATTTAATTAAATATAAGATTTATATAATTTATAAATATTTAATTAAATATAAGATTAATATAATTTATAAATATTTAATTAAATATAAGATTAATATAATTTATAAATATTTAATTAAATATAAGATTAATATAATTTATAAATATTTAATTAAATATAAGATTAATATAATTTATAAATATTTAATTAAATATAAGATTAATATAATTTATAAATATTTAATTAAATATAAGATTAATATAATTTATAAATATTTAATTAAATATAAGATTAATATAATTTATAAATATTTAATTAAATATAAGATTAATATAATTTATAAATATTTAATTAAATATAAGATTAATATAATTTATAAATATTTAATTAAATATAAGATTAATATAATTTATAAATATTTAATTAAATATAAGATTAATATAATTTATAAATATTTAATTAAATATAAGATTAATATAATTTATAAATATTTAATTAAATATAAGATTAATATAATTTATAAATATTTAATTAAATATAAGATTAATATAATTTATAAATATTTAATTAAATATAAGATTAATATAATTTATAAATATTTAATTAAATATAAGATTAATATAATTTATAAATATTTAATTAAATATAAGATTAATATAATTTATAAATATTTAATTAAATATAAGATTAATATAATTTATAAATATTTAATTAAATATAAGATTAATATAATTTATAAATATTTAATTAAATATAAGATTAATATAATTTATAAATATTTAATTAAATATAAGATTAATATAATTTATAAATATTTAATTAAATATAAGATTAATATAATTTATAAATATTTAATTAAATATAAGATTAATATAATTTATAAATATTTAATTAAATATAAGATTAATATAATTTATAAATATTTAATTAAATATAAGATTAATATAATTTATAAATATTTAATTAAATATAAGATTAATATAATTTATAAATATTTAATTAAATATAAGATTAATATAATTTATAAATATTTAATTAAATATAAGATTAATATAATTTATAAATATTTAATTAAATATAAGATTAATATAATTTATAAATATTTAATTAAATATAAGATTAATATAATTTATAAATATTTAATTAAATATAAGATTAATATAATTTATAAATATTTAATTAAATATAAGATTAATATAATTTATAAATATTTAATTAAATATAAGATTAATATAATTTATAAATATTTAAAATGATGTAGAATAAATTATAGTACCTAACGTTATAATTTCGTAAAGGACATTCGCCAAAGCGGTTTTCGAAAAACACCGTAACTTAACAAGCTTCGGTGGCTCAGTGGTTAGAGTAAATCTCTCACGCAGCAAACCCGGGTTCGATTCCCGGCCGGCGCCAAGAAATCCCCAATACAATTGATACTAAGACGAATACCGTGAACAATTTGTGGAAACCCTGCCATTGGACGTTCAGAGGTTGCATAACACTCAGCACTCGGTCCGTCCCGAAAGTCAATAAGGAGAAGTTGAAGAGAAAATGCCCGTACAAACACGACACAAACACAACAGACTCAACAAACACGAACGCACACGACTCAAAACCCACAACCGTAATAACACAAACTCAACACCCACAACCGTCATAACAGAAAATCGACATTCACACGCTACACATAAACATTACAATAACGAAATATCCAATCAAACTGAGTTAAAACTCTCGCGACAGTGGGCGTTAACGAAAAAAAACCTTCCAAACTAAACCCAACCGCAAATTAATCCGTTAACGCTCACCATCGCACAGTGGTTTTGCCACCCCTTCGACAGTCCTAGCAACTGCGTACGCCATGATTAACCTTTGCACGGAAAATGTTCGCAGGACAGATACACAAACCCCTCCTAACCTACCGGAGAGGTAAAAAGTAGTTAAATTTTTTAAACCATAATTCAATAATCATTTTTGATTTTTTTAAATAACTGAACTGAATCGAAACTTAGAATATTATATAATTTTGAACCTAAGTATACAGCATGCTTTTGACCTATTGTTTTGAACATTTTTTCGGGTATCAGATTTTTCTCGGTAATAAAACCTGTAATATATAACGTATGTAGAGTTACATCTTTCTTATTGAAAAAATAAGAAAAAGTACCGTCGCGACAAGATCAGTCAACATAGAATCGATCCATAGACACAACGTATCATTGATGCCGAAACGTTTAGCAGCATAAGGGACTTTATCAGAAGCCCCCTCGATGTCCAGAAAAGCAGCTAACGCTATTTCTTTGAACTCAATTGCACGTTCAAGGCAATTAATTGTGCCATGAAGGGTAGTCTAAGTAGATTTGCCCTTTTGATAGGCATACTAAGCGTCAGAGAGGGGTGTAACACTAGGAACCTCCTCTCTAATATGTCTATCAACTAATTTATCCAAGACCTTTAGGAGAATTAAAGTTAGACTGATTGGTCTATATGACTTCGCCTCGAGATAACTGGTTTTCCCGAGTTTAGGAATAAAGATAACCTTTGAGTGCTTCCAAGAGCCCGGTATATTCCCAAGAGAAATACCGGTCCTGTAGATTCTGTACAACACAGGACAGAGAATATCAATTGCATCCTGTCTTGTAGGGCTTAAATGACTTTATGGCCCACATAAGCTTGGAGTGAGTGACAAGTTGTCACTGACAACTTGTTTTGCCACATCGCAATCTATCTTTTTAGTTCTTTTGAACCGAAGAGGAAGATCATAAGAGTCATTTGTATCAGTGACTTTGGAGTCTGGAAAGTGAACCTCCAGCAAAGGCGTTAGTGCTCCGCAGATCCGGCTCCAAGGTCGGAGCCGGAGCAAATATCGGCTCCATATATGTGTTGGAGCCGGAGCCAAAAACGGCTCCCCTAAAAAGCCGGAGCCGGAGCCAGGAGCCGGAGCCAAAATTCTAGAGCCGGAGCCGCAGCCAGGAGCCGTATCCGGATCCGACTCCGGAGCCGGCTCCGATTGCACTTATTTTTTCTGTTCTAACAGTTTGGTAAAATAAATTTTCCATTGACCTGGCTTTTTATTTACTTGATCCTCGTCGTTTAACTCAATTTCATTATCATTCACATCAACACTACACATGGTTTCTCCATAATTAAACTTCACTTATTCGATTGAAGAATTGTCATGGTATGAAACCGAAACAAAAGAACAAAGTCGCGGCACGTGGATAAGCGGCACGCTCGAGATCGAAAACGTAGGACTCATGAGTCATGAGTTGAAAGAAAGAAACGAAGAAGTAAAGATCAAATATTTCTGAAAAGAATAAATTACGACTGCTATGACTTACAGACCTAGAAATCAGAAACTTTGAAGTGTGCGCTATAAATAATTTCAAATATTATTTAAAAAAATATATATATTCTGCCTCATTAGTAATTAGTTTGTGAGTGTTGGTGCTTAAAGAGTGATCGCCAAAATTACTATAAAATGTATTGAAGCCGGCTCCTTTAATTTGGAGCCGGCTCCTGGAGCCGGTTTCAAACACTTGGAGCCGGAGCCGCGGCTCCAGATCCGGCTCCGGCCTTCACTGGAACTGGAGCCGGAGCCGACTGGAGCCGATACGGTTGAAGTCGGAGCTGGAGCCGTATTGGAGCCGGAGCCGGAGCCATGCGGAGCACTACTCGCCGCTAATGGGGTGGTTACAGGACTAACCCTACCCCCTCACCAGCCAGACCACTCTCACCTTCACCTGAAGCCCCTGTGGGTTGGACTGACCCTTCTTTAACGTTGGAGGTTAAAGAAGGGTCAGTCCAACCGTAATGTCGGAAATATCCGACAAGGAGCCCAAGGCGATATCCCACAGTTCTCCTGCCAGATCAAAGTCCAACATTTCAGTAGCAGAGTACTCTGCCACCGCTTCAGGCTGCGCAGGAGTGTTAGGATTTTAAGTACTTTAAAAGTCCCCGTATTCACCCCTGAATAAGCAGAAAATTCGGCTTCATTTATGGCTGTGACAGACTCTTCATCCATCGGATGAAATTCTTGTCACAGATAGAGGTGACTACTTTCCAAGTTCCAACTATCGAAAAGATTATGGCCAACTCGGATTACTTGCTGTTCGCCCAACAGCACGTCATCAATGTTGGCTGTGATGGGACAAAACAGCGACCAATGGAGGCTAATTTTTCAGAGGTGACATGCTGGAAGAGGGTAAATGCTTCATTACAAAACCGTCAATCCCAAAGCTCTCAGAATTCAAGTTCTATATTATTTTTGATATCTGTAGACAGTAACCTGGCGGACTCAAGCCAACTCTGACGCCTTTTCCAATGCTGTGATCCTTTCCTAAATGGAAGTGATGTGCTATTAGGGATGAATTTTTCTTATCCATAGTTATTAGAAAAGGTTGAAAATGAGTGAAAGTATTAGCTATCATAACGTGGTTGATTCTGGATTGATCTTTTTTAACGAACCAACAATATTCTTAGGTTTTCTTTGATGCTGGACAAGTTTCACAATGGCAAAATGGATCTAATACCTAATTGAAAATAAATTCAGATTAATTCAAGAAATTTTGCAAAACAGTGTTTCTGGTCATGAAAATTTAAAAACTCTATCGATTGTTTGGAATGACATGAAACACCAAATATTCTTCAAAAGAAAAAATACTTTATTTTGCCTGGCACATTTTAAGAAATTAATTGAACCACAGTTTGTGTAATTATTATAATTTTTATCAAAATTTAAAAAATAGAATAACAAAAAAGATATATGGATAACACACTAGAAAATGCACATGGTTAGAGTCTTTAAAATTATATAATTTATTTGCAAATTATTATAAAATTAGCATATTCAGTATCCTGCCAATGAAGTGTAAGTGTAACAAAATATAGGGATCAGCCTAATTATTTCAAATAAATTCACTTTTAAACTTCATTTAAAGCAATGTTTTGCTTCATTTTAAAAATTTAATTTATGAAAATTTTTAATTTAATAATCTTACAAATGTGAGTTATACAAACTTGAGATGTAAAATGTAGTACACAAAATAGGGATATACGATTTCCATTTTTGTAAAATACTATTTTCTAAATATCTTTTCAAACAAATTTAAATCAAATAATTTCAAACATCTTTTCAATTCAGTAAAAATGAAAATAATATAATTTACAATTGACATATTACAAGTACCGGTATTTAAATTTTAAATTTGTTAATCTTTACAAATGTGAGCTATAAAAACTTGTGATGTAAAATGGTGTACACAAAATAGGGATATACGATTTTCATTTATGTAAAATACAACTTTCTAAATATTTTTTTCGAACCAATTGAAATCAATTATCAAACATCTTTTCAATTCAGTAAAAATTAAAATAATATAATTGACATATTACTGGTATTTTGGTGATCATTATCTTCACCAATTATTGAATAAAAAGAAACGTTTTTTGAATATCAAGAAAAAATAAGTTTGGTCAAACATAGCTAGTTGCTATAAAACATTTGCTTATACATCTAATAAGAGATTATTTTATGTTGAATCTAACAGTGTAATATATTACTTAATCATTTTTTGCATGCAAAATGAGGGTGTGAAAAACTTAAAAAGCAATTGTGAAATACTTAAATAACCAACTTAGCAGAAACCAGTTAACAATTATCCACAGTTTGGGGTTGCAGAATATTTTAGCATTCATTTTATCAATCAACCAATCAGCATTGACAAACCAACTTGCCTTGAGAGTTTTTGGAATCACATTCAGTCTCTTGGCTCCCATTTCAACAGTTCTATAAATCTTCGTTATAATTATTACCTTACATTACGTTTCAAAGTGTTAAATGTGTTCATTTTCAGTTTGATTTTGTTATGAA
Organism: Leiobunum rupestre; assembly: GCF_980474605.1. Taxonomy (NCBI): domain Eukaryota; kingdom Metazoa; phylum Arthropoda; class Arachnida; order Opiliones; family Sclerosomatidae; genus Leiobunum; species Leiobunum rupestre. The sequence continues at coordinate 74,202,151 of NC_143384.1, read as the reverse complement.
CACAACGCATAGGGCAAGGCATACTGATTGCTTTATTTTCAATATAAAACCATGGAAAATTATAAAACTTTGTTTAAGCAATAGTCATTAAAAATTCAGTGTAATATATATAGAAAAGTTGCTTAAGCCAATTAACTGAATAACCTATTATTAGTAATTGTTAGAATTACTGCAGTTAATAAACAATCTATTTGGGGGAGGGAGGAAATTGCACACTTTATGCAATTTTTTCAAAATTATTAGTTTCCCAATTTTGCACTACTTTGCACTACCACTGTAAATTATTAGTAGAAATCTGTGCATTCAGGATTTTTGGTTTAAACTTTTTAGCTACAGATTGAAGTGCAGGTAAGCAGCCCAAAATAGGAAAGAAACATGTACACTTGGTCAGAATTGTAATTTGGAATATAAATCAACCTAATATGCTTTAACTTGATCTGGCTAATGCATCAAAACAGTTTCACAAATAACTTGTGAGTGAATTTAGGTTACACTCTAACATCATCCTTGAAATTCTTTTTAAGTACACAGTATGATGAAAACATAAAACTTCAAAACACTAAGTATTATGTAACTGGATTATGATAAGAGTATTTAAATGAAATTTCAGTGGTAGAAATTGGAAGTAGATTCAAAATGTTAGTTTATGTTTATTTAATTCGGTCCACTGCAACCAGGCTTGAATTAATGCTCGATTTTTATCAGTTGATTGATTTTCTGTGTGTTGTATAACACTGGTACTTAAATCTGCAGGATTATTTATTTTTACTATTGGTAAGGCACTTGATTTTAACAAGGGGTTATGACATTGGTCATTATTAGGGTTATACATTGGTACAGTCTCCGAAACCACCATATTTATCATTTCACTTCCTGACACAAAAATGTCACTGTTAGAGTTGGTCAAAGGATTGGAGGAATCAACAAGTTCATTTACTGAATTATCATTTACATTTGTAAAATTTTTATACGAGGAATGACCCATTTCATATGCCAAAAAATCTGTTTTGTACATTGACTCATCTTTACTACATATTAGCTCATGTGGGCCAAGTTCTGGATCAAATTTTTCATTTACTAAATCACCTTCTTCCAATGAATAGCTTTCATTGTAAGGCTCAAATTCAGACCTCAAAAATTGATCCTTTAGTTTGTGAATTTCACATCCAATAATTTCTTTTGGGCATATATTTTGATTATTGTTATCATAACTATTCAGTGTTTTTGAAGTTACATTAGGGTTTATAAAAACATAGTTATGTGAGATGTTGGAGTTCTGGTTTATATCATGTTCAAGCCCACAGCCATGATTCATGAATGAACTAATATCAAACTGTGAAATAGTTGATTGACTGTGTGCATGTGAAATCTTATGATACATATCATTTAAGTTCTTTTTGGTATTTTCATTGATGCCAAATGGATTTTTTTCTCGACTACATTGTGTGTCAAAAATCTTGCCATTAAAATTTATATTGTCATTGATACTTGTGCGAGCAAAATTTGTACAATTAGCTTTGTCCAAAACTGAGGTAGATATCATACGTTTACTGAATTCTGATGAATAGGGGTTTATATTTAAACAATCGCTTAATCTAAGTGGACTATTATCTTCTCTGGTTAAATCATAGTCAATACAAGTAGGGAGGTTATTAAAATTATATTTCTCAGAGTTTACCTGTTTCTGAAATTTTACTTTACTGAAAATTTTGTTAACACCACAAGTTACATTTCCAGATTTTGTTTTACTAGAGCCACAATCAGTAGCACTCTGTGGTAAAACCTCCAATATGTTTAATTTTTGTACTTTAACAATCAATGGTACCATTGAAATCTGAAGTTGTTTAGCAGTAGGAACTTCAATTTGAACAGAACAAAATTGGCTTTCATCTGACAAAACTGAAATGTTAGATGCAGAAGAGTTATCTTTCTTACTACTATTATACACAAGACTAGAATTAGGCTCTTTAGCTAACTTTTGAGTGGATTTTTCTATTTTTGACTGCCTACTTTTTTTTTTATCAGGATTTTGAGCAACAGCCTGATGGGAAAATGGATTGCATTTTGTTCTACTATTAAATGAAACAAAATCTTTAGATTTATTCTTTTTGTATCTTTGAGAATATTTTTCTTTCTTATTGTCTTTCTTAACAGACTGACAAACTATTTTAGCTTTTGTTTTCTCTTGTGTTGTGATGTGAACTGGTTCTTTGTCATTTTTAAAGAAATTTTTAGATACATGCATAGCATTTGTGGCAGTTTTTGATTTTAATTTACTAACTCCATTCATCAGTACTGGTAAGCATTCTTGGTCACCCTTATTCCTTTTACCTCTTAATGAAACTACAGACATTTTGTTAAGTTTATGCGTGTTTGATTCAATATTTCTTTTAGATTCTTGTGATCTACTTCGATTCTTTAATTCTGTCTTAGTTGTAGAAAAAGTTTTCACTTTAATTTGCTCATTTTCAAATACATTGTGATGTATGGTTTCACCTTTTGAGTTCATTTGTAAATTTTGGTTCTTCAAAACTGTATCTAAAGTTGAAACTGAATTTTTGGATAAATGAGTAGAATTAAAAATCTTATTTAATTGACTAAAATTGTTCTTCTGTACCAGTTTCTGTTTTTCATCAATATTCGAAGCTAAGGGAAAAACATGCCCATTCTTCAGATCAGAACTTGCTAGGTGTGAATTTTCATGGCTACCAGTACTAGGCCTAGTACACAGTAGTTTAGACATACTAGTATTTGGTTTATTATAGTTCTTGATAGCATTAGGTAAAGTTTCAACAGTATTGGAAACTTCAACATCACACTTTTGTAAAGATACTTTTACAGGTATCAGATATGACTGAAGAATTCCGACTCTGAAACTTCTTAACGGTTGAAGGACTTCAATCTGTTGTGAACTAGTTTCCTTGTCTGTCATATTGACGCAGTTACTTTTATTTGTAGTTGTTGGGTAATTTTTAAATTTATTAAAATTGCATCTTTTTAAAATTAGCTTGGGTACAGCTACATTTCCAATAATGTTTTGCAATTTATTTTCTTTGCCGCTCATATTATCACAGTTAGTACTATTTTGTGTTCTATGTATTTTATTTTTAAATTTGTTTAAGTTGCCCCTTGATATACCTTTATTTGACGAATGAAGTTTATTTTCAAGAAGCCGCTTTATTTTAACATGACAAACCTTTAAAACCAAGTAAGACTTTTCATCTTTTTGAACAAGGTGAAAGAGAGTACCATTAACAAGAACTTTATTTGCAGCAAGTGACGAAGGGACAGTTGATAATATTTCTAGCTTAACAGAGCAATGTTTAACGCGGTTCTCTTCGAACTTTAAAGTAGTTGACTTCTGTGGATAACAATGCAGAGTAGAAGTTTTATCCTGCTTTCTACCATTATCTGATAACCTTAAATCTTGAATTGCAACGCCACATTCTTTGAGGTATAAGCAATCTGTGCTTATATTAGTTAAAATTTTAAATGAATCAAAATGAGTACCATTGATCTTTAAACGTTTCGATGATGGTTCACTAACAGAATCTATTGAGGTATTGCAGCGTTTCTTTGATTCAATTAACTTATCAAATTCTTGAGCAGCCTTAAAATAAAGTTTTCCAATCTTTCTACAGTGCAATTTCAACCATGATAGCTCAATGGATGTTGACATAGTTGGCATTTTGTGCTGCATAATCTTCTTTTACTTAAGTTTCAGATTTGCAAAAATATCAAAAGAAATAAAGTTCAGGCTAAAATTTAGTATTTGATTGATGATTTATTATATACTTCAGTAGTTTATCAGAAATTTGTAACTAAAATAAAAATAAAAATTAAATTAGTTAGTCTTAACTTAATTTTGTATCCTAATTTATAGAATATCATTCATGATCAAAAGTAAAACAATTAGCTTTCTTCAATTTACATAGAGCCACATTCATCAACTGCTGTATTGTTGTCTGCTAAGCAGACAATTTGCTATTTTAAAACCCTGATCGCGAATTCCATTTGACTACTCAAAATTTGCTTCAAATCCATCTCTGAAGTAATTGATCTAAACCTGATCGGATGAGAAATGGCACAGGTTTCTTAGATTCAAGTACTTTAATTCATAGCTGAACAGAAACTCGCCAAGTAGACCGAGCGCATTGTAAAACGCACAAAACTGGTCAGATCGATATATAGCAATCTCTTGAGTGCTCCAGAGCAGTAAATGGAACACTCAAAAATTGATTGGAGGAGATTTGAAACCACAAACTTTGAAAACTTAACAGGATAAGTGGATTGGAGTGTCCACAGTTTACGAGCTTCTTGCATTGACTGCTACATTGAGTCTATGTAGACTGAAAAGGTTAATAACAGTTCTTATGTGTAATGATATCTAGTCACAATATATAGTTGATACGATAAATCCTAGCATTTAATTTTTTGTCTTTTTCCTTATTAACAGTAAAATTGCACAAAACTCTAATATAACTTATATAACTCATACGGGAATTTTATGTATAACTGGACTAATTAACTGGAAAACAACAACTGTTTAAAAATAACATTTAAAAATGACAGACAGTGCCATCTATGAGCAACAAACACAGCACCACACACAAGGAGAACGCAACCTGTCAAAAGTTATGCATTTTCTTGTGTACAGTTTTCATTGGTTAGACTTTCGTCGGAAAGGGAAAATTTGGAAATTGTCTTCTTCCTTTCCGTAAAACGCTTAGCCTTATAGCTCGTCCAATGAAATTTGTACACACCACTACGTTAGCATGATTAAAAAGTAGCTACGTTCTCCTTGTGTTTGATGTTCCTAGGTGCCATACTGTTTCGAGACATTAAAGTTAAGATCACATATAGAACTTTGAATAAGCTGGAAAGTATGCCTAGCTGTTAAAGAGGCCTAGTTTTGTTTAGCAAAAGTTCAGGATGCAAAGAAAATAAGAGGTCCTAGCTAGGACATCGTAAAGAGGTCAGCATTAACAAAAATTAATCATGATCAGAACAGTGACAGTACATGTAACATACTAGAACAATACATTGGCATGTGTAATATAGTTTCTCTGTGAAGCGTTTTGTTGAACAATAACAACAACATAATGTGAGGTTCATAAAAAGATAGTTAATAAGATTGAAACTGAAAAACATACCAGTTGATTCATTTAAATTACCAAAGTACATGAACCTAATATATCTATTATACCAACAAATAATTTACCAAAATAGGTTCGCAGTTAATTATTGGACAAAGCTTTCCGAAATCAAATAATGTCGAAAAGCGGCCATTGAGTTGGGAATATTAATCTAGAGATCCAATAAAATCTGCTCGACGCGAAACAAGTTTTTGAAAATTACGAATGTGCCGTCTCCTCTAAAATGACAATAAAACGTTATCATATGAGCCGTGGCGCCATCCATTATTTTTGAAAAAAAAAAAATTTCCCGGAAAACGCGTCTTAATTGAACGAACCATTAAGAGATAGACGGCGTCACGAGTAGAATGATAAAGTTTTCGCGTCAATTTAAAAACTTGTTTCGCGAAATACTGAAAACCGACGTTCAGATTGGACCTCTAGATTAATATTCCCAACTCAATGGAAGCGGCACCATGATTTAGCAGACGACAATGTAAAACGTGCCGGCAATGCGTTCAATAGCTGAAAACTATTCGTGAGTTCTGAACCGTTAAGAGAACGGCTTAGGACTAAGCTGTGACGTCACGCAAAAGTTCTGGATAGTTCAGAACTTTTGGACGAATAGTTGGGATTCGTACGATTTGACGTACGCAGCCCGATGTGCAGACGAATTTTAGAGATTTCAACCTTGAGTTCCGGCCAGTACTTGCTCTTGAGCAGGTACCATTTAGAACGGTTCCGAACGGTTCAACAAGAGGTTCTTGTCTGCGTATAGTTTGCATTTGGGTAGTTCTAGAATTGTTTTGGCCGAATAGTGCGCATGGGGACTGGTTAAACGGTTCAGAACTCACGAATAGTTTTCAGCTAATGATTAATTAATACCAGAGCATGAGAGACTATAGAGTACACTCTCTGTTAATACTAATAGAGTTGTCCATTGCGGTGCTCCGAACGATCCCGGATCACTCCGGCGCTCCCGTCCTAAACAACGTACCGAAAAGTCTTTTAGTAAAATGGGATTCCTAAACATGTAAAATGGCCAAGCCCGGAGAAAATGAGCAGAACTTGAAAGTAATATGCGTGTGAATAAAATTCCCGTCTTCGCGCTCGCTGAGACGTACCTAAGAGACTCGGAATATCCAGAATTGGACAACGATTTTCAATGGTTCGGTGTGAACAGACAAAAAAGACCAAAACAAGGAGGGGGCTTAGGTTTCGTTGTAAATACGAGCGTAAATGTAAATAAATTCATCAATTGTTCAGAACACGCGTGGCTAAATATTACACTAGGAAAGAATGCTGTTTGGATCGGTGCCGTTTACTTTGCGACAACCCGAACTGAGAGCTGGTGGAATGAAAGCATCGCCGAATGTCTGAGCAAGGATATCGTTAATCTGACCAACCAACGCCACGCCTATGTGCATTCTAGGAGACTTCAACGCGCATTTAATTGAACTTGGCAGAAAAGAGATTCCAACGTCGAAAAACACGACCTTGAATTTGGGAACCTCTCGGAAACCCGCTGCACTGGAGAAATAACCTGTAGTCAAGGAGAGCGCGCTACCAGCCTACCAGCATCGACTACGCACTCTTCAATGGCCCTTTCGCCGAGCGCGTAAAAATGCTCTCAGTTGATGTAGAAGGAGAATATAGCTTGGCCAACGCTTACCTTTGGCCACTCTCCGTTCGTAGAAGTGTTTCGGATATGATCATACTCTTGAAAATTGTCAAGTCACCGACCTTTAATATAGATGACAAAATGACATTATGCACCCGGAAGATCTGCCCTACGTATAATCTAAAGTTTTTCGTTCTTCTTCAGAAGTGCACGGACTTGGAATCTTTTGCCAGCTGACATCCGGGAGAATGCCACTTCTCTTTCAATTCAACATTTTCAATATTTGGTCTCGGAGTTCTTCTTTTCGGATTGGCTTCTTCAAAATTCTTAATTTATTTATTTATAATTTAATTTATATCTGGTATAATTTATATTGTGTATTTGTTTTTTTAAATTATTTATTTTAATTGTTTGTACTGTTTTGGTAACCACCCTGTATAGGCTTTGGCTCTGATGTTGTCGACGTGAAACGAATTGAATCTCATCCGACTACCCACTGTAGGTTACAGGACGATGAAAAATTTAAAGAGTTCCGTGAAACCCTCAACAGTACCCTGACCTCTCAAAATCCCATGAGCTACAACGTTTTCCTCTCCACTATTCAGTCTACAGCAATGGAAATCCTAGGTAAAGCTGTTCCTGATACCAGACAACGATGTCATAAGCGATGGTTCGACCGTGAAGTCAAACTGGCAATCCGAGCGAGAAAAATAAAGAATAGGGCGCTGAAAAAAGCTAGAACGTCCGAATCCTCCAGCCCTGACCACATTCGTCAGTTGCAAAACGATTATATGAAAGAACGAGATGCAGTAAAGATTCTGATCTCAAAAAAAAATTAAGGGAGTCAATAAGCAAATAAAGGATTCATTGAGAGAAGCAGGCCCTAAGGCTGGAAAATTATTTTGGTCAAAAGGCGACCCCACATGCCTCCCACTGTCTCTTTGCGCGAAAGAAAACGGCGAACTCCTAACGGAAATAAATAAAACCTCGGAATTTATCCATACGTCCATGGAAGAAGCCGAGTTGAAGTTAGCTACGTATCACAAGTCCCTGGGATTTCAACTAGTGATAGGAGTGGAAGAACCCGCTACGAGGAACGAAGATAACGAGTATCTAATGCAGCACTTCACCCCTGAAGAGTGTGACGCACTTAAATCTAAAATGTAGTAAGCCTAAATGGGAAAATATACATTAGTAGGCTTATAGTAAATTACGTCAATATTTGATCTAGTCCCTGGTAACTCGCTTAACTTCACTATTGGTGTTAGCGAGGGCATGACTAATTTTAAAGGTGTCTAGTGGAAATCTAAGTTTATATTTAATACTAAATCAGAAGAGTATGATTGAGAATTGCCAAATAATTTATTTAGAAGAAGTATAATCATTTTAAATTAAAGTTTCCTTAAATTTTAAAAACATTTTGTCCGAAGGACATAAGAGTTATTAATTACTCAGAAGTGGTCGCCCGAAGGCAAGGTTATTTTCAAAATTACTTATGTGGCATGAATGTTCTAATTGTTGAACGAAGCGCTAGAATGAGTGGATCTTTCAGATCTCTTTTTATTTACATATTTTATTACGTGCTCCGCGCACAAATTTAGACTAAGCCGCCGAAACCGCACATCTCTGTCTATTCAGAGCACTATTTTGTGAGTTGATAACCCGAGTAGGGCATGTAGGATCTCTCTGTTGGATTTTGACCAAAGAGTCAGATGAGTTTTCTTGATCCGGGTCGCTGGTGATGTCAAGAGTACCCAATCACGTCTTGGCGTCCTTTTTAGTTCCACATCGAGATATATATATATCGAAATGGGACTATTGCTATGGATGGATTGTCGATAAGTGTTGTTTGTTTGTTTGGTGAGGAAACCACCGACACGGTAAATGGAGCTGCGAAAAATTAATTTTGTAAATTATTTTATTGGCGGCGCCGGGACTCGAACCCAGATGGCCACTGGCCGCGTAATCTCTAATACCGACGAATTTACCAACCAAGCCACACCGCTTAAGTTGTCGCAATTCTCGTTCGTTTTTCCGCGTTCTTTTTCGTATATTTCCGGCGTTTTAGGGTCAAGTTAACCTCAAACATCGCCTCCCCCCGCCCCCAACCCAATGGAATTTCATGAAGAGTGACATGGGCGTGGCGGGAAGTTTGAATTACAGTGTGGGGCTACACAACCTTTCCCGATGTCCAGTTTCAGGTCTGTCAGGTAAACAGGGGGCACAATTTCGACCCCCTTATCGAAACCGTGTATGGTCAGAAGTAATAAATAAGGGTGGCACTTTCTTATCGAAACCATGTGTGGTCAGAAGTAACAAATAAGTGTGGCACTTTCTTATCGAAACCGTGTGTGGTCAGAAGTAACAAATAAGTGTGGCACTTTCTTATCGAAACCGTGTATGGTCAGAAGTAATAAATAAGTGTGGCACTTTCTTATCGAAACCGTGTATGGTCAGAAGTAATAAATAAGTGTGGCACTTTCTTATCGAAACCGTGTATGGTCAGAAGTAATAAATAAGTGTGGCACTTTCTTATCGAAGTCGTTTATGTGTGGCACAAAATAATATTATCACCTTCTTGGCGAACTTGTATAGTCTGTATAGTTGTTCCAGAGATTTGGTCTCATTCGATAGAACTCTTTGACGCGCACGCCGTGCCGTTAATTTCCGCCCCCTCCGCCAACCCCCTTAAAGGGAGAGTGATCGAAAAAAACAATTTGGTCTCATAGAACAATAAAAGTAAAAGATTGGAATCGTCTACGCTCGCGTCTACCAAAAAATCCAAAGCAGTCGAACTTAGGGCGTGTTGCAAAAGTCTGCTTTGCTAGAATCAAACATGTTAAATTCAATGGGCTAGCACTTTGGCTAGGGCTTTGGCAACAAGCCCTTAAGCTGAAAAGTATGCGACCATGGGGACAGAATCTCCGTCTTGCCATATTCTTAGTACATAAATACATTCTTGCAATAATATGATTTATGCAGTTGTTAATAATCCATATTAAATATCTGCTCTAAGAAAATACTAATTTAATCACCGAGATAATATAAAATCACATGGCCTGAACAGATTTTGTATTGGTTTGCCCACCCGGGTATCCTGAGGGTGGGCAGTGTGTAACAGAGACCATACCACCGGAGGCCTATCATCATAGTGCCCTACGCCAGCGTCCACCTAGCCCGGACAGGTGACAAATCCAGCATGGGTAACAGAACCCTACTACTGATGGTCGCACCTTCGACGCAAGCCACTCAACCCAGCAGAAGGTGCAGCAATGGGCGGACCAATCCCCACTTCGCACACAGCAGTGGGATTTAAAATGGGTGCTATAGCAACTCCAGCCGACACCCTACCTATGAAGGTAAGGAGCCAAACACTTTGGAGAGAGCTCCTAAAGGGGAACGACGAGCACACAGGTATCCATATTTATATTTATTTTCTTCACTACTCATTTAATATTAAAATTTTAAAATTTATTATTATTAGTTTATTTTTTGTTGCAGATTACTGCAATAAATAACTTATAAACTAATAAAAATAAATTTTAAAATTTTAATGTTAAATGAGTAGTGAAGAAAATAAATGTAAACATGGATACCTTTGTGGGCAAAATTTTACCAAAGATTTTGTGTTAAAAATTGGAGGAGCAGTGGACTGTGATTTGAAAGCAAAATGACGTCATTCTGTTGTTCACAGGAGTATTTTTTAATACTATTTCAATTAATTTGACAATTTAATCAACAATAAAAATAATATATGTCCCTTTAAGGCCGCTCCTCTAACGAGCTCTAAACTTTTTTTTTCAGTTCGAAGAACTGTTTTTGTTATAATTTTGGTATTTGAGAGAAGGTCGTAACAAAGACCAAAAGTGAAGCTTCACGAGCACATACGGAACAAGGGCCAAAGTGACAATACGGGGAATAGTGGGCTATGGCCATTAGACCCTCTAAACCAAATTAAGAGCGACCCTGGGAGTAAACCTGGTGGGAATACTCGCCGAGCGTTTGAAGTAAAACCGTCAACCGAAAAAAAGGGAAAGGACGGCCAGCGTCCATACCGGACGACTGATCGGTTTTAAACGAGCATTGGAAGAAAAGAAATGACAAGAATATACAAGTGTTGACTCGGAACAACTCCTTCTGCATTGAGTTTGCAAGTTCTCTCCCCACTGGCTAAAGGGGTTTTCCCCCGAGATCTTCAGTTCCCCTTCCATAAAAACTTGTTGAGGTTAACGTTAATAGTTAGGGTAGGGAGCTGTTGGCTCGCGTGGCTTGCCACCACCCTCCTACGCACTGTAACCCGGCCACCTGAATTAAAGGCTTTAAAAGTCGCTCGATGACTTAGGCCTAGGGTGGTGCCTAGGTTGGTGCCTTGGGTATTAGCCGAGCTGATTATTATTATTAACAATCTAAATTCTGTTTTACAAACCTTTATAGAATTATCTAATTAGCTGGCATATCTATTTACACTCATGAAAAGTGTGTCTAATGCAAAGTTCACAGTTCAATCTGGTCAGTGGCTTAATGGTTATGAAGCGCACCTGCAAATGAAACGGAACTATCTTCTTCCAAATAAGTTCAAAGATTCCTTATTAAATATATACTTAAGAAAACAAATTTTGAATTTAATACTTTTACGATTATATTTAAGTTATTATCTGCAAACTTAAGATCTCAAAATCGAAAAGCCCAGCGAAATCCTACAGGAATTTCCTGAGCTTGGCTGTCGATTGCATCGTCTTCAATTGTCATATTTATCCTCCCGCGGCATGGCGCTTTGAGAGTAGCGGAACCGCTCTACGGCATCTCATTGGCTGAAAGGTTCAAGGCGAACTGGCGTCAAGCTCAGCCGTAGGCGGCAGCATTCTAGTTACCTATGAGATTTCTATGGTTGTTCCGGCCGTTTTTGGGAACGTACTTTGTCCAATCACAAAACGTACTTTTTATTTTCCGCTTAGGGCGCCATCTATGTAACAAATTTTCGTTGTTTTTCAAATTTGGCGTGAAGTTTGAATTTAAAAAAAAATAAATTAAAAACCAAAACGTATTTTCGTATTACAAATTACAAAACGTATTAAAAAAGTACAAATGTACCGCTTAGCACAACACTGCCGCTCAGTCATCATTTGATGTAAACAAAGAAAGGATAGATGGCATTGCAAATTTTGCCCATCTCCGCTTTCATACATGCGTGGGTTGATGAATTTTCCCGGTCAAAAACCGGGGTGCCTAAACGCGGTAATCTTCCCTCTATTTCTTTTCTGTCTCTATGGTCGCTACTTATCTAGGGTTCAAAGGCCGCGAATAGTTTTAGAAAATCAATCTATTTGGTATTTGCCTTGAAACGCATTTTGAAAAATCACTAAATCTGCGAGCCATTGAAAGTACACGTTTCAAGCGAATAAGGGGCGATGGATACTTTTATCGTAAGATAAATATTATTTAATTCTGAACATATAGTGGCTATACCTTAAAAGCTTGTCAAGGTGTTATTTTCATTCCATACCTATGTTAAAGGACTTTAGTAGTAGTAGTTTAGATCGGGGCAGCATTTCCGTAAAAAATATAATGCTAGAATCAAATCAAAACAGTTAGAAAGTAAAAAAATATTCATGTAGAAAAAGCGATTTCTTATATCTTTCCCTTTTTGCCACCATTTTGATCGTGGGCCTGTGGCGCAACGGATAACGCGTCTGACTACGGATCAGAAGATTCCAGGTTCGAATCCTGGCAGGCTCGTTAATAATTTTTTTTGTCGCGATTTCAATGGTTTATCCTCAACTTAATCTTTATTAGCAGAAACAATTCAAGAAAAAGTTTTTGAAATGAATTTACAAGAGTATAAAAAAATCTAAATTTATAAAAGTATTTTTTTATTTATTACATTGTAATAAAAGTAAAAGCATTCAAACTTTTTTTTTAACTTTTGAAAATGTATACCTTTTTAAAGTAATATTTAAAATATTTAATAGGATGATAATGGCCCTTATTTTATTAAAAACAATCAATAACACAATTTTGCTTTCCCCTCCCTCTACTACATTAGACCAGCGTCTAGCTTTTAATCAATATTGTTATCAGACGAAGCTGCATTCTTTTCTTGTAACAATTGAAACCAAGCTTTAGAATCTTGTTGATTATTTTCCTCGAAATTTGTTGTTACTTTGGTGGAAGATTGTTTTAATAAAGGCAACTCTGGTTTAACATCATTGAAGCTATTGGTTAGAAATTCATCACTGACACCGTAACTTTGATCAGCCACAATTGTCTCCATATCATTTAAAGCATTTTCGGGTTCACCAACAATATTTTCTACAACATCCATACTCGAATGTCCAATGTTTGATTGGTCATCCAGCGTATTATAATCAACCGGATCTGGGAATTGGATTCCGCAGGTTTGCTGGAAATTGTTAATAAACTCTTTGGAAGGTTTGAATTTATGAATTTTAATCCTTGTAGCACCCTCTTTAGCCCAGCTTTCAAAATGCCAGAAATGTGGGATACGATTTTGCATCTTAAATTCTCTAGATTCAAAATTCAACATATTCAACATGTATGCTATTGCAGCTTTTCTGTATTTTACCTAGCTTTTTGTAACATGAACATCCTTATTAAGGCCAGTTTCTCACAATTATTGCCAGTGTAGCCTTTCTCAATCAAAATTATAATGGAACGCAGAGTGGATTTGGAACCAATTTTGGGCCACCTAGATATTAAAAAAAAAGTTTTTTAGTACAACAGTGTTCAGTGCAAGTTTTTTTTTTCATACCTGTTGAGTGTTGCTTGATAAGAATATTTCTTTGCGTACTCTGTGAATTTCAGCATTTCTTCCCTCGAGAAGCGTGTGCAAATGGATGTTTTCTGCTCAAGATCATCTTCTGGTTCGTAATCAACATCTTTGGCAGGATCCTCATATTCGCAGCTGCTTTCTAAATCAAATTCATTCGAATTTGATTCTTCCATAGTGTCACTATTATCTTTATTTATAACAGTATTTTTTGAAGTTTTTGTTAAATCTGTCTTAGTTCCATCCGTAATAATTTGATATTCAACAAAATTGGAATCTGTAGGTATATTAGTTGAATGAATGGTGTTAGACTCATCATACACGAAAGAAGCGTTATTTCCTGGTTGATCATTTCCATCACACACAGAGTTATTAAATACTGCAGCATTGTTATATTCTTCCCTTGATATTTGTTTTTCAATGGTTCGGAAGAGCACTTGGGCCAATAATTCATTTGAGCTTTTATATCCATTACCTAACTTCAGGTAATAATTGTATTTCTGCATAACTTTGGCCAACAAAAGATTCAGCACTTGTAAAGGGTTAATAGTTACTTTAACTGAACTTTGATAGCCGTCTGCCATGTTTAAAATTAGTCAGCGCAGCTATAATTACAATAAAATAAATTTTCAATATTTAAATTCAATTTTAAATAAGGTTTAGATTTTTAGCAGTCGAAAACTCGAAATCACTAGCTGAGCAAACTGTTTGTCTGCTATTGATTCTGCAAGAAAGCTATAGTTCAGACTTGGAATTAGCGGGAGTCTTGGGGCCAATGGCTCTTAATAAAAATCAGTGGGCTCTTAAAATAAATCATTCGAACGGGGGTTGCGGGCCACCGGGGCTCTCAATTTAATTTAAAAATATTTATTAAACATTTTACGGAAATTTCTGGAACATATTGATTTGTACGCCGTTTTTGAAACTCTGTTTTCCTACCCTATACGAGAGCGGGATCTAGCGTTACAAATGATTATGTGTGATATTATAATATACTTGCTTGTTTTAAAGTTAATAAATGTTATGTAAGTAACGTAACCAATTTACGGCCTCTCATTGGCTGAAGGTTCAAAACGAACTGGCGACAAGCTCAGCCGTAGGCGGCAGCATAGAGGAATAGCCCTGGAGTGGTATTGATAGTTCTGATTGGGCTAAGCACTGACATTCCTCTTCAGAAATCGCGCAAAAGGGGATGTAGAAACGGGGGGGGGGATGTCGAGGTAGGCTTTTATCTATTCATACATTCCAACATCATGGCGTGATCTAGCGGTTAGGGTTTGAATTCTTTAAAAAGTCTACCTCGACTTTCCCCCCCTCGAACTGGCACTACGCTGTCGGATTTAGCGCCTTCTTTCCTTTCCCCTCCTCTACTATTCCTCCATGGCGGCAGCATTCTAGTTACCTATGAGATTCCTATGCATAGAAATCTCATAGGTAACTAGAATGCTGCCGCCTACGGCCGAGCTTGACGCCAGTTCGCCTTGATCCTTCAGCCAATGAGAGGCCGTAGAGTGGTTCCGCCAAGGAGGATAATAATCCTCCTTGATTCCGCGTATCTATAGCGGGAGATAGGTGAGGTCATTCTCTCTGGTGACAACCACTCTTTGTGCTCTGATTGGCTGAGATCTGGCTATCGTCTGCCATGGCGTTTGGTCCATTTGCCAGTTACACGGCAGCATTCTAGTTACCTATGAGATTTTTATGTTCCTAATTCCTATGGCTGGTTCAGTGTGCTCAATTTATTTTTCAAGCAGGGCGGCTCATATAGGTTTAAATCTAAATAGTGGCGACAATTTCAGCATGTACAGGTCGCGTAACGGATTTAAGATTAATTAACACTAATTATAGAAAATGGTTTGAACCATTTCGGAAAACATTGTTGAAGACATATGTAAATATCATCAAGGAACGAAATTGTTAGGGGGCTGTGGGTAAATGACATAACTGTGGCTTCGAGTTTTTAACTTTTGATTAGCTGTTAAAAGAGTACATATTTCGTGTAAGGCGAAGTGCGCACGCTATCTACGTAAAAATTTAATATACAGACTCGGAAAATGAACAAAACATAATATGAATTTAAGATACTACAATTCCTATTTTACCAAAGTTCTTCGACGATTTCCAATGATCTTCAAAAAAGCCATTTGAAATTACTTTATTATACTCCGTGGCCGCGGAGTATATTTAGAGCTCATCTTTTTCCCCATTTCCACCTCTGCTGCGCGTATATTGGCAATTTACCGGGTTGGTCGTGGAAGACGTCAACTCAGCTTGAGTGACTTTTAGGCCTTTTTTGGGACGCGCTCTAACCTCAACCACTTCTCGTATTTTAATTCTGTAAACGGATTTAAAATCAGCGTGTTTCACTTCATTGGTCCGTCTTTTCACGATTTATAATTTAATCAATAACGCCGAGAAATTATAAGTTTTGGAAGCCAGGAAATTACGGTTTCGAGGCATCCATTTTCCCTTTTAAGTTTCAGATTGGCGCGCATGCGCAACGGGAACGGGTGGGAGTTGGAAAAAAGCACGGCCAACTTTGATCACGCGCTGTTCGCGCTACTACGGCCAACACATTCGTCGAAATTCCGCGAGCAAGGATTTTCCCCCTATAAACTGTACTATAATGTGTAGGAGTTCAGCGCCACGCTCGATGGTTATATTGTCCCCAATGTAAAAACTATACTAAAAATAATAATCCGCTAGGGGCGCTGACGTCATACACATCTTTTGCTCATAGGTTAACACAGGAACGTCAACGAATGAGATGGCCGCTGTAGCGCGAGAGATGCGCGAGAAATCAAAGTTGGCCGTGAAAAAAGTTGCCAACTTGCCGACACGGCTTCGTTTTGACGGCGGTTTTAATGCCGCGTGCCCGGCTGCCCGTTAATTTTCATATTCTAACATGTTTAAACATAATGATTTAAAACGAACAAATCTTCGATGATAAAAGGTAAATAATATAGTTGGCTTTCATTTCAACCTAAGTTTTGTCACTTTACGGTATTTGGTAATTCTAAATCGATTTAAATAAAAGTTAGGTTAAAATTTTGGGCCTTGGGTATTATCACTGCCATAATTTAGCAGCCCGACTTTTCGGAATTTCGCCTGGAATTCGGTAACAGCCTCATGGCGTATAATCAATGTAAAAGCACCGAGATATCGAATACAGGATACGTATTATCTTTGGTTGAACTATCGGTATGATTTTACTATGAGTGTCGCCCCCCCTAGATGGCGTTTTTGTTTCTCAATTCCCTGTAAAATGAAAATTCAGGGTACAAACGGGTACTTGACGAGAGTACCAATATTTTAGACTTGATTTTGTTAATATTTTTATTATTAGTACCTCAATAATTTGGTTTTTGGAGTTTTGAGCACGTGATGCACGTGCAATTGTTTGATCATTTGCTAGATTTTAGGCCAAAGTAGACGAATATTGGGAGATATCGTTGGTCTCATTGGTTTTTGACCTACAAAATCGATTTCGACTATGGTGCCTTATTGTTCTGCGGGAATTAACAATCGCTGGGCAAAATCCAATATTAACTCATCCAAGGATAATAAATTTGTGGCACAATACTTATCAGAGTATTGTTACTTGTCCATGTTTGGCAATAACCAAGATTGCAAATGGCTTCCACTTAGAGACCTAACCTAACCAGCTAAAATCTCCCCAATAGTAAACTGATATAAGTTTAACTTGGAGAAATAATCTTTAACAAAACGGCTGTGGACGCGTTCTGCAACGTGACAGATACTACATTTACCGCTGAGCAGAACTGCCGTCGAAGCGCTCGAGAGCGTAACAGATCCAACATGTCCTCTTGGCCTAGAGGCCCAGAGACGGTGCTTAGTTTCGTGGGATAATGTGTTATATATAAAAGAGAACAAGCCGCAGAACGATAAAGCACCATAGTCGAAATCAATGTTTTAGGTCAAAAACCTATGAAACCTACGATATATCCCAATATTCGTCTACTTTGGTCTAAAATCTAAAAAATGCTTTAAAAAACACATGAAAAATCGGTTTAAATTTTAAACACTCTATAATATAATAAAAAACTCATTAGTTTTGTCTACATATAATAATTGTATCTTCGTGTACCCTACGGAATATCAAAATGTATTAATATGACCAAATGATCCAATTTTGCCCACAAAGGTATCCATATTTATATTTATTTTCTTCCCTACACATTTAACATAAAATTTTTAAAATTTATTATTATTTATTTATTATTTATTTATTGCAATAATCTGCAACAAAAATAAAATAATAATAAGAATAAATTTTAAAATTTTTATGTTAAATGTGTAGGGAAGAAAATAAATATAAATATGGATACCTTTGTGGGCAAAATTGGATCAAAGATTTTGTGTTAAAATTAGAGGAGCAGTGGACTGTGATTTGAAAGGCGGAATGACGTCATTCTGTTGTTCACAGGAATATTTTTTAATACTTTAAATGAATTTGACATATTAATCAACAATAAAAATAATATATGTCCCTTTAAGGCTGCACATTTAACGAGCTCTAAACTGTTTTTTCAGTTCGAAGAACTGTTTTTGTTATAATGTATTTAGATGACTAAAAAGCAAATGAAGAATGTAAATTATAGAGGTACAGAAAAGGAGAAGTGATACCGTCAGGTTATTTGAAATTATTTACGTGGGACGATTCTATATCTCAAAATATTTTTCTACTTTCGGGTTTCATCTGTGGACGCCATTTTGGCGAATAGTAGTAGCTGGAAGGACCAAATTTTGGTTTTCGGATTTCGGTCGACGCAGAGTAATAGCACTTTCACTTACGACGTTAGCGTCAATAGATTCCAGAATTGCTATCTTGGCTATAGAGAGAGTCACTAATATAACCAAGGTTTATCCACATTTTAATTCAATTCAAATTTAAATGTTGCTTGGTTTATTGATATGTCCCCCCCCCCCCTTTTCCTTCTTCCCCGTTTGCCCCTAGTTTTCCGTTAGTTCCTAACTCCGCCGCCAGAGCGCACATTTAACAATCGCCCGAAGCAAATATTCGGAAACGGGACGTTCCTGTGTGAAGTACATTAATTAGTCCATGGAAGGACTAGTACGAGTTGGTATTTTATTATTATTATTTCCCCTTGCCCTTCTGGTCGCGGGTTTTTTAAACTGTCGCTACAAAAAATAGCTCTAAAATTTATACAAACGCCGGCGTACGCCGCCGCCGCCGATCATTTTGGCCACGCCGAAGACGCCGCCGCCGTAGGCCTAAACGCCGGTGTAAGCCGCCGCCGACGGTATATTTTGGGTCAAACGCCGCCGCCGACGCGACCCATATCAGATCGGCGCAGGCCTCCAGTAGTAGCATATTTATAAAATGACTCAGCCTTCTTGTTTAAAGCATTTGAAAAGCACAAAGCTTCTTCTGTGACTTGTGATAAAAAACCAAGGTGATAAAAATCGGTTAAAGTGAATATAACCTCTTGTATTTCTGTCGTGCTCCAAGGGTTCCGCTGTTGGCCGTTCCCTCCCTTGGCTTTAAACTGTTCAGCGTTGCTTAGTGATTTACTGGAGAGGTAATCCGATAAATTAGGGGGTCTTCCATAAAGAACGCCTTGGACGTTATATTCCCTTTAAAAGAGCTAAGCTTGGGACTTGATTTACACCAAAATGGCGAATCGAAACCAATAGTTGATTTTATAAAATGTCTTTACGCTTGCCCAACTTGTTGAAATGTTGCCCTGGAATAGTTCAGCCAATGCCTAAGAATGAGTTCGTAAGCTCTTTAGTGGGATAGAAAACGGATCCACAGCTGAAGCGGGGAGGCAACATGTCAACAAGATGGCCAAGGTTATTTTATAGAAAGAACTATTCAAACATTCCGCCAAAATTATTGTGACATGCCATTTGCGTACTTTCAGTTGCTCTTAAAAAAGTCATCGATGCGCATCGGAAAATAAAAAAGTTACGGTACGAATTTTTGTACTTCCGGTTTTGTCGTCACGATCAGGGTTAGATATAAGGCACTAGTCACGTCATTTGACTACTAAAATAAATGCCCTGACTACAAAAATTAATAGAAATCTGGGGGCTCACTACTCAATTTGACTTGTGGAAAATTTACCTAAATATTCATAAATAATGGCGAATATGGCGTATCAAAAATTCTGTATTCATCAATCCCATTTTATTTAAAATAAAAAAACACATCATGCAACTCAAGTGATAATATTCTCCTAATTTAATTCTGACAGCCAAAGCTGTCCTTCTTGTTTTTATATCCCCATTTTTACCCCCATTAGTCAGTGACTACTAAAATAAATTAAGGAAGGAGGCTCACTGGCCAGGCTGACTCCAAAATAAAAATATCCTTATGTCCAACCCTGGTCACGGTGCCCATCGATGCAGGTGTATCGGTGTTTTTGATGTTTTCCCCAAGCACGCGGTCGCGATGCACATGGAGAATATGGCTTCAACAATGGAAATTAATAATGTTAATCTGGTTTCGGTGACTTTAACTCGCGAAAATAGAAGCTACTCCTTTGAAGCACCTTTAGGCTTCGAGCTTAGGAAATATAGCGCCATCTGTCTTAATATCCATCAACTAAATATGTGACGAAATAGCAGACGACCTTTTCGGTTGAACTTTCAGCGGTTGAGCAGAGAGAATTAGGAACGAGGAGACAGCTTTCATATATTCAATTTAAAACCCGGTCAGTAGGCGGCGATACTTATGACCAAAATTGAAACTACGCACGAAGCCTATAGAAGATTACAAAAAAATGGATGAATTTGAAAATTTTAAAAAAAATTAATTTACTGACAACCGCGTATTGATGTCACTACTATTCGTAATGCCCATCGATGGCATCGATGAGGGGGGGGGGGCAGAATAACGTAGTGTGGGGAATTGGTGCATATAGCGTAGAGCCTTCACACCAAGCGCGCCAAGGGAAAATATATATATATATATATATATATATATATATATATATATATATATATATATATATATATATATATATATACACAAAAACAGTGAAAAAGCGAGAAAAAATAATAATGAAAATGTACAATATAACTATAAAACACGACCGAGTAAAATACACAATGAATGTCAGAAAGTAGTTCTCTGATCCGAATGGCACGTCGGAGAATGACGCGGGTGGCAGCGACGACCTCGGCGAAGCCCGCGTGAACCGCCTTGAGGACGCCATCTAAAGAAACCGGTAGATGCCTCTTGTCCAGGGCGGAGTGTAGACGCAGCCGAGGTGCAAGCTGGTCGGGGCAGACGAAGATAATGTGTTCCACAGTGTCAACAGCACCGCACTTCGTACAACTGTCGGTGGTAGACAGGTTGAATCAAAAAAGTAGCGTCTTTGTCGGAAGGCGGTTGCAGCCGAGGCGCGCCAAAAGAGTGTCATCGCGTCGCGTAAGCTGTAGACGCATGATTTCGCGTGAACCCGGGTTCGGCTTCGCGCGATAGAGAGCATACGCGGACGCACGAGTCCTCCAGGAATCCGCCCAAGTAATGGTCCGGACCTTGCTGCACACTGACTTCAGTTCGGAGAGCGTCGCGGGGAGGAAGAAATCCACCTTAGGTGGCCGCGGAAGACGGGTGACTCCCGCAAGTCCATCCGCCGTTTCGTTGCCCTCCACTCCTACATGAGCCGGGCACCACAGTAGAGTCACCGAGTAAGGGTACTTGTTGCAGAGATCGTGAATTGCCGTGACCACCGGGTCAGTAGAGCGCTTATGGAGCATGGTGAGGGCACTCATAGAATCCGAGCAGATGAGCAGACGCGTAGGAAAGAGCTAGTTGGTTTTTTTTTTTTTAAATAGAGCTAATACCCACATAAGCAATGTTGCTTGTGCATGATCAAGTAACAGGTGGCCGGGTTACAATGCGTAGGAGGGTGGTGGCAAGCCCTTCATGCCACGCGAGCCAACAGCTCCCTACACTAACTATTACCGTTAACCTCAGCAAGTTTTTATGGGAAGGGGAAACCGAAGATCTCGGTGGAAAACCCCTTTAGTAGCTCGA